>NC_048218.1:165453286-165523123 GCF_002007445.2 Ailuropoda melanoleuca
GGGAGCGGCGGGGGGAGGGTGGGGGTGGGGGTGAGGCCGCCGCAGCTGGGAGGAGGGACCAGGGCGCGCGGCAACAGCTGTGCGGCCCCAACCTCGGCTCCTGGACCGAGGCCTCACCTGCGAGCTCCTGCCACCAACTTTATCTCTGTCGGCCTGCCCTTCACAGTTGGTAATACATGCAATTTCTTTGGAGCTTCCTTGGTTATGTATATTACCTTTTTGATATATACACATCTATTAATTACACATGCATCCCGCCATGAGAACTCAGGGAGTTACCCAGGCCCCACTCGGGGACGTTTGTTTGCACTTGGCCACCTGTCTAGGTGTGACACTGACGTTCACAGGGGACCCAGGAAAGGTAATTGTGTGCACCTTACTCTTTAAACCTTTTTTTTTTTTAAGTCATTTTCTCTGGAGGTTTGTACTAATTGATTTTAATGAAATTTCCCTCTAGGCCAAAAGAAAATCTTAGTTTTATTTAAATTTCAAAATAGATTTCTTGATTGTCAAGTGCATTTGCCCGTGTTTTACATATGTACCACGTTTGTTATATTCCCTGCCCCTTTTGGGGAAACAGAAACTAAAATGATTTTATTTCCCCAAATTACAGCCCCCCACTGTCCTATCTCAGGTCTGGGAATTGACTCATTGGTCTCTCTGGGAAGCAAGACTATCAGAAAGGACAGTGCATTGGTTAAGGCTAGAAGGAGTAAAAACAGGGTCAAGGGACATATTTACTCTTCATTTAAAAGAGAAAAGACTCCTACAATCAATCTTGATTACACCGTTCTGTGAACATTTAAACCATAATGCTGACCAGGTAAACGCTTAAGTTGAATTTGGTAGCTCCCCCACCCCCAAAACCAGCATTTTGCTAAGCATTTTGCTTAGAATCGGTTACTTTCTGGTCCCCACCCCCAACGCCAGTTGCATTCATATCTTTTTTAAGGTTTTATTTATTTATTTGACAGAGAGAGAGAGTACAAGCAGGGGTGGGGGCAGCAGGCAGAGGGAGAGGGAGAAGCAGACTCCCGGCTGGGCTGCATAGGGAGCCCAGCTTGGGACTTGGGCATCATGACCTGAGCAGAAGGCAGACGCTTAACTAACTGAACCACCCAGGTGCCCCACACTCAAATTTTTACCTGCAAAGTATGTGATCTCTGATAGCACTTTTCCAGGTGCCTAAAGAACATTACACATTATCAGCAGTTTATGATCCAACAGTGAATTTTTTAATTAACACAGGCACACTGAATTTAGCGCTTTTCCTTAGGACAAATTTTACTTACCTCTGGTGCAGATACATACAGAAATAGTATTACCCTCTCCATACACTATATTCATCTCCCCTGTTATTACTAATACTAAGTTTATTAGTATTTTTCATTTGAGTTTTTAGAGTAAAGGCACCACGAAGTTTTACAATCTGACAGTCACAGCGATTAGGGATGATTAGTTCCCTCATCCATGGCATTCCCCCTTCTCTCCCATTTCTTCTTGCCCAGCAAGCAAACTTGTGCTGAGATGAGAGTTGGGTTGGATGAGGCTGGGGCAGTTGTGTCATTAAAGTACAGTTTGGTGCCAAGAATGGTTTCCTGGGCCCATTTGTGGGTGGGGGCAGGGCCTGGGTGGGCCTGATAATGAGCCCGCGACTCAGTTGGCTAGAGGCTGGAGCCAGGGCCAGACAAGGGTCTAAAGAGCAGGAGTTAGAATTCTAGATCTTGAATTAGAATTTTGGCAGCTGTGCAGTGCATTCAGCTGCCTAGTCTGGGAAGGCCTTCAGCTGAGAGCAGGCAGAATATCTGGCAGACACACACCGCACGAAGTAACAGGACAGGGCAATGCAATGCAAAAGCTTCAACCCAAATTGGGGCCAAAACAACTTCCCCCTAGAGATAAGTGTTAGGCACCACCATGATGCAGTATCTAGGAATTACCAAGAGCTTTGGAGAAGCAGCAACTCTGTCCTCTGGAGAAAAAACTGACTTCGTGGGATTATTAACTCCAGGCAAGAGACTCAGAGATGGAAAGTGCCAGAAATGTGCAGGTAAAAGACAAGAAAGTAAGGGGACTGGGTTTCACTAGTGCACACTAGTGTGGAAGTGATAGGCCAAACTTAATAAATAGAGCTTTTTAATGAAATAAGCCAAAATAACACAAATCAAATTTTTAATATTTAAGATTTTTTTTTACTTTGGACAATTATTAATATTTTGTGAGGACTCATTTTATTTTCCACTCTACGAATCCATATATGAACTGAAGCTCTGCCCATGTGACATTCTGTTCATTTTTTTTTTTTTAACTGCACACCGTAGGCTTTTCTGGCCTTTATATTAGATACATAATCATGGTCTATTAGACTTGGGAAGATACTCTGGCTGTCAGAGCCACTGATATTGTAGATGTGGTAAATAAATTGAGGCCAGGGACATGGAGTGTGTTCTCCCCAGGCTCACACAGCCAGGTTCCTCTCTCTATTCATAGTGCATTCAGTCAGGCATCAACAGACAATAAAAGAACAAAGATATAGTAACCACAGGCAAACTTTAAAAAAAAAAAAATTACGGGGCACCTGGGTGGCACAGCGGTTACGCGTCTGCCTTCGGCTCAGGGCGTGATCCCGGCGTTAAAGGATCGAGCCCCACGTCAGGCTCCTCTACTATGAGCCTGCTTCTTCCTCTCCCACTCCCCCCTGCTTGTGTTCCCTCTCTCGCTGGCTGTCTCTCTCTCTGTCGAATAAATAAATAAAATCTTAAAAAAAAAAAATTACAGTAGCTTGCTTACGATCATGTACTTATTTTTAAAAGTATTTATTTTAGGAGCGCCTGGTTGGCTTAGTCGGTAAAGCATGTGACCCTTGATCTTAGGGTTGTGAGTTCAAGCCCCACTTTGGGCCTACAGCTTACTTAAAAAAATTTTTTTTAATTTTAAAAATAAAAGTGTTTAAGGGTGTCCCTTCACATAAAGTCAACACTAGGCTATAAAAATATAGAGAATAAACATTTCAGCCTATTATGTCCAAGAGAAAATGGTGGTGGATATACCTCCACATTTACAAAAAACATCTGTCTGCCTGATTTGAGTAGTAAAAATACTTCAAAGGAAAGGGACAGTGAGAGAACTGAGGAGTCAGAAGGATAGGATAGTGGCTATAGCCAGAAGCGTTCCCTGAGTTTAAGACCCTTTTCTTGCAAACCATTCGCCTTTCCCCGGGTACTGTGCCTCCTGAGGTGTAGGCCCAGACAAAGTATGGACATAGTGGCTGCATAGTTTGGTACTTAGCATTAACAAATGATTTGGGATCCAGTAGCAATCTCCCAAAATCCAGCATGGCCATTGACCACGGGCTGGTATGGCTGCCAGCAAAGTGTGAATCCATTGGTCTAATGGAGCCAACCCAAGCCACCAGAAGATTCTGCTTCATGTAATTGTCTGGCCTCCACATACAGGACTTGGTTAATTTAGGGATACTTGATAAAATGTGGTACTCCTTGTGCCCTGCATGGACATCTGCTAGCACTACAAGAGGATGCGTATGAACACTGGATTCTGTTTTGAGTTCAACTCTCCATACTACCTTCAATTCTAGCTTTCTCAGGTTTTCTGGGTCAGGTTCATCTTAAGTTGCTTTTCAGGTTTACTGGATATAAACAGGCTTATAGTAAGTGCCTTGAGGCATCCTTGTACCACCACCACCTCATAGACTGAACAGATCAGGAGCCCGGTCTTCCGCTCATGCCAGTCAATGGCCACATATAAGAATGGCAGCCCTTGGGGCGCCTGGCTGGCTCAGTCGATGGGAGCATGCGAACCTTGACCTCAGGGTCGTGAATTCAAGCCCCACACTGGATGTAGACATCACTTAAAAATAAAATCTTAGGGCACCTGGGTGGCTCAGTTGGTTAAGCGTCTGCCTTCGGCTCAGGTCATGATCCCAGGGTCCCAGGATCGAGCCCCACATTGGGCTCCTTGCTCTGCAGGAAGCCTGCTTCTCCCTCTCCCTCTGCTTGCTGCTCCCCCTGCTTGTGCCCTCTCTCCCCCTCTCTTTCATTCTGTAAATTAAATAAAATCTTTTATAAAAAAATAAAATCTTAAAAAAAAAAAAAGAATGGCAGGTCTTGAAGATACAGGCTGCCACTTCTGCCAACAGCAACCTTTGCCTGGACAGGATGTTTTCTTTAGGCTTCACATTCTTCCAAGAAGGAGACAATAGCCTGTCTATTCCAGATTTTCTTGTTTAATATTTACGCCACCAAATCTTCAAGTTTTTTGTATTGATTTTACTCCAGCTCAGAAATGAATCAGCTTTATCTGCTCTTCAGTGATTAACTCTCATTTTGGTCCCCCGTCTCATTCTCCCTAGATTTAAGTGTTGGCCTTAGAATGAGTAATGGAGGCTCTCTAGTTGGATGCCACCAGTGACCAGTCCTCATGGGTGTTACCCCTTAGCTCTATACCTGGCTGTTTCTGCCTCACTAACTACGTACATAGTTACGGCATTTTTGTTTCCAGCTCCTTGCAGGATTTCTCCAGAACTAAATTAATGAAACATTCAACCAATGGCTGGAGTTCTAATTGAGCATCCTGGGTTTACTCCCCTACTGCAGTCTGCCACATTGTCACCCAGATGATAGCCCGAATGCAAATCTGATGGGGTTTGGCCACCTAGCCCGAGCTTTCAATATGGCCATAAGAGCAACCAGCCAATCATGATTTCATCCATTCCTTCAACATATTTTGAATATCTATGCGAGCTCCTGCTACATGACCCCAGAGCGCATTATTTATATAGGCAACTGCATGGACCGTGACCCCAGGATTTGTACATTTGTGTAGGCTGAACCACTGTGCAAGATACAAGGGATACAATTTGAATAAGACAACTACGGTCTCTCCTGTCGTGAGGGACCACCAAATGCCTTGCAAGGTCCTCCTGAACTGGTTCTTAGTGCCTGATGTGTGTGGCTCAGTGGACCCCACTACTGTCCTCTTGACTCTGGTGTCTGCCATTTCCCTCCTTTCCAACTTGGGCTCATTCAGGTGATCACGCTTGTTGCTATTGATTGTAATCAGTCACTAAGGCACTACTGCTTGAAAAAGACTGCAGAGCCTTTTCACCCAGCCATGTGTCCTTAGGCATTACTGATGCTCACCCAACAATGCCCTGTGTTGAAGATTTCCTATCCCTTCCAAGGCTGCTAGCATCTTTTTTGTCCTAGGCTTTTTGAGGTTTTGTTGGCTCCCACTTGACAGTCCTTTTCCTCTAGGACTCAAACAAGTATCAGGGGAGACTGGGCTAGCAGATCAAGTTGGAAACACTCCTCCATGATCTCCCCTCCCCTGCTAGAATCCCTCAGCACCAAGCCTCACCATCAGAATAGCTTTCTACTCAATGATCTTCATCACTGGATCTTTGCAGAACCCAGTACATATACTGGCAGTTCAAACGAACCAAATTATTTTAGTTTTCAAAATGCACTCATTGTCCACCACAGGCCTCCTTGCCTTTACACGTGTTTCTATAGCCTGCCAGAAACATTCTCCCCTCTTCCCTTCTCTCCCCACCAAACACACTTCAGCAGCTCAGCCTGTCACCTCCTGCAGGAAGCCTTCCCAGCATCCTGCCTGCTCTTTCATCCTGGATAAGCTACATGCTTATCTATGCTTCAGCCAAGCTCCCTCTGCATTAGATTTCTGACTATTGGCTTACTGGTCTTTCTTCTCTAGACCAGTGATTCCCAAATCTTTTTAATCAAAAACTTCATCAATAAGAAAATTTAAACCTTGATCCCATAACTATTTATATTTTCATTTGTAATTTATATATAGGCACTCCTATTCAAATATAGCATGTATATTATAAAATAAATCAGATATTTTAAGAAGATAACTTTTTAAAAAACAGAAATGGAAGGTCTAAGATCTTCATTCCACACCCCAGAGTATTGTCTGGCTCCCACCCTGGGATGAATGCATTCTACCTTGCAGGCCACAAGTCCTAGTCTCCTTGAGAAAGGACACTATCTTTCATCCTGCCTGCACGTAGTGTTCAGTACAGGCTGTATGGGGGTATAGCTCAGTACTGTGATAAGGAAATGCACTAAGATTTCAGTTTTCAGTGCTAAAGCAATTTCTAACAATATGTTACTGTTCTTCTCTAATGTAGCATCAGGAAAAGATAGTGTTCAATCATCTCTCAGCCTGGATAGATTACAACCGTTATACTTTCCCATGATCGTGGCCCAACCTTTGATGAGACCTTTTTTTAGGTCTAGCGAAGTGTCACTGCCCTGTGCCCCTAACAGGCACTTATGAAATGCTTGTCTCATTGGTTTTGATGGCAATGGTTTCCTAGTCACTGCTGATGCAGACAAAGCCGTTCAACTGGACAGAGATAAGCAGGGAGGCATTGAGCCATGACATGAGATCTGACACTAGCTCTCCTTTTATTTGACTGACTAGGACACCTTTCCCTTTCACAGATGTTCGAGTTCATTATGATGATTATTTTAAATAACAATTACTACCATTCATTGAGTGCCTACTGTTGTGTCAGGCATTGGACTAGATATATTAACAGGTCAGTTTTTAAACCCTGTATTATGCCCAAATTATGGATAAAAAAAATTAGACCCAGGGAAATAAGGTAACTTACTGAGGCCCATAAAGCTAATAAGTGCTGAATTAAAATTTGAACTCAAGTCTGACTCCAGAGTCCTTGCTCTTTTTTTTTAAAGATTTTATTGATTTATTTGAGAGAGAGTGATCGAGAGAGAGAGAGAGCATAAGTGGGGGAAGGAGCAGAGGGAGAAGAAGCAGACTCCCCACTGAGCAGGGAGACAATGTGGGGCTTGAACCTGGGACCCTGGGATCATGACCTGAGCTGAAGGCATATGCCTAACTGACTGAGCCACCCAGGTGCCCACGGAGTTCTTGCTCTTACCATAATATCATACCTGGATTCAGGTGTTTCAGATCATTTTCCTTCTCTCCCCTTAAATCTGAAAAAGTTGGCCTCTTGGCCACAAGCAGGACCATGCTCATATCCATCACAGACATTAAGACTGAGGGGCAAGGATTTCAAGCTATATTACAAAGTTGGAGTCATCAAGAGAGTATGGTACTGGCACAAAAACAGATACAGATCAATGGAACAAAATAGAGAACCTAGAAATGGAACCACAACTATATGGTCAACTAATCTTCAACAAAGCAGGAAAGAATATCCGATGGAAAAAAGACAGTCTCTTCAACCAATGGTATTGGGGAGATTGGACAGCATCAAGCAGAAGAATGAAACTAGATCACTTCCTCACACCATACACAAAAATAAATTCAAAATGGATGAAAGACCTAAATGTGAGATAGGAAACCATCAGAATCCTAGAGGAGAACACAGGCAGCAACCTCTGTGACCTATGCTGCAGCAACTTCTTATTAGACATGTCACTGGAGGGCGCCTGGGTGGCTCAGTAGTTAAACGTCTGCCTTCAGCTCAGGTCACGATCAGATCGAGCCAGCGTCAGTCTCCCTGCTCAGCGGGAAGCCTGCTTCTCCCTCTCCCTCTCCCCGTGCTTGTGTTCCCTCTCTCTCTGCCTCTCTCTCTGTCAGATAAATAAATAAATAAAATCTTAAAAAAAAAAAAAGACATGTCACTGGAAGCAAGGGAAACAAAAGCAAAAATGAACTACTGGGACTTTATCAAGATGAAAAGCTTCTGCACAGTGAAGGAAACAATCCACAAAACTAAAAGGCAGCCTATGGAATGGGAAAAGATATTTGCAAATGACATATCTGATAAAGGGTTAGTATCCCAAATCTAAAAAGAACTTATCAAACTCAACACCCCAAAAAACAAATAATCCAGTTAAGAAATGGGCAGAAGGCATGAATAGACACTTTTCCAAAGAAGACATCCAGACGGCTAACAACACATGAAATGATGTTCAACATCACTCACCATCAGGGAAATACAAATCAAAACCACAATGAGATACCACTTCCCACCTGTCAGAATGGCTAAAATTAACAACCCAAGAAACAACAGGTGTTGGTGAGGATGCGGAGAAAGGGGAACCCTCTCACATTGTTGGTGGGAATGCAAACTGGTACAGCCACTCTGGAAAACACTATGGAGATTCCTCAAAAAGTTAAAAAGTAGTACTACCCTACAACCCAGCAGTTGCACTACTAGGTGTCTACCCAAAGGATATAAAAATACAGATTCGAGGGGTATGTGCATACCGATGTTTATAGCAGCATCATCCACAACAGCCAAACTATGGGGAGAGCCCAAATGTCCATCAACTGATGAACGGATAAAGAAGACATGGTGTGGGGCGGGGGGTGGAATATTACTCAGCCACCAAAAAGAATGAAATTTTGCCATTTGCAATGATGTGGATGGAGCTAGAGTGTGTTTCGCTAAGTGAAATAAGTCAGTGAGAGAAAGACAAACACCATATGATCTCACTTATATGTGGAATTTAAGAAAGAAAACAGATAGGGGCGCCTGGGTGGCACAGCGGTTAGGCGTCTGCCTTCGGCTCAGGGCGTGATCCTGGCGTTGTGGGATCGAGCCACGTCAGGCTCCTCTGCTGGGAGCCTGCTTCTTCCTCTCCCACTTCCCCTGCTTGTGTTCCCTCTCTCACTGGCTCTCTCTCTGTCAAATAAATAAATAAAATCAAAAAAAAAAAAAAAAAGAAAGAAAGAAAGAAAACAGATAAGCATAGGGGAAGGGGGAAAAGGAAAAAGGAGAGAGGGAAACAAGCCATAAGAGACTCTTAACGATAGAGAACAAAACTGAGGGCTGACGGAGGGAGGTGGGTGGGGGATGGGATAGATGGGTGATAGGTATTTAGGAGAGCACTTGTCATGAGCACAAGGTGTTGTATGTAAATGATGAATCACTGAATTCTACTCTGGAAACCAATATTGTACTGTATATTCACTAACTAAAATGTAAATAAATTTTAAAAAAAGATTGAAGGGCAAAAGTGTCCCACTTTGCCAAATGCACGCAGGAGAGGGCACTGAGGATTGAATGGGGTTTTGAAGATGGAGAGGCCCTGGGGCCTTCACCAGGTACTGACACTCCTGGCTTGTCTTTTCCCTTTCCTTCTCCTTTGGAATGTCCGTTTATTCCTGTTCCCTAATATCTTATTTTAAAATCGAACTCAATATGGGACACCTGGATGGCTCAGTTGGTTAAGTGACTGACACTTGATTTTTGCTCAGGTCGTGATCCCAGGGTTGTGAGATGGAGCCTCATGATGGGCTCCATACGGCTGAGCATGGAGTCTGCTTAAGGTTCTCTCTCCCCCAGGACCCCTGGGTGGCTCAGTTGGTTAAATGACTGCCTTCAGCTTGGGTCGTGATCCTGGAGTCCCAGGATTGAGTCCCGCATCGGGCTCCCAACTCAGCGGGGAGTCTGCTTCTCCCTCTGACCCTCTCCCCTTTCATGCTCTCTCTCTCTCCCCCTCTCTCAAATAAACAAATAAAATCTTAAAAAAAAAAAAGATTCTCTCTCTCCCTCTCCCCGTGCTCCCCCTCTCTAAAAAAGATAAATAAATAAAATTTAAAAATAAAATAAAATTGAACTTAATAGAGAAGTAAGCCTTTGAAAAGGTACCCTTGTTTCGCTATTTGGCTGGTTCCTGACTTACCCTTTATTGTGTACCTTCGCTCTGTTGATTTTGAGGTGAGCAGAGAACATAGGCATTACCTATCACATGGGAAGGTGACTCTGTTTGCTTTTGTAATGCTCTTTGTCTTTGTCCCCTGTCTGTGTAATGACTCTAACCAAGTTGCTTCAGCCAGTTGTTTGGCATAATCATATTTTCTGTTGCAGTTCTAATTCCTGGAGCCACAGAAAACACAGCCCCGCTGAACCCCATCTCAAAGGGCTCTGCAACTCAGGCTGTTCCTTTCTAGGGTTGGACCCATGTGGAGGCTACTTTTGCCTTTCAGAAAACAGTCCCAGATTCCAACAGTACCTCCAGGAAGGCCTTCTCTCCTTGGTTTTATAACTAAGTTAACCTTTCCATAATTTTCATCTCCTTTTCCTTTTGCTGACATAAATGATTCTTTCTTCTCTATTGTACCCCAACTATTTCATGACTTTTTATTTATCTTAGAGGTCTCAAACTTAGAAACCTCAAGGACCAGGCAGGGGAAGCGATGAGAGAAGACAGCAGGGTGTGAGTGGACATGTATGTATTGTGTAAATGGTGGGGACTGGGATGAACTGGAAAGACTGGTCTCCTAAGACACTGGAAGGCAAACAAGTCCCACGTGCAGGCCACATCTGAGCCACTAGTTGGCAATCTCGGTTTTTCCTTCCATGCCACAGTGCACAAATTAGATGACTTTTACTGTCACAATAGCCCAAGAATATTGGGATTAATTATTTCTAAATTTCTCACCACCATGAGATTACATGCAATCTAATCCTTGGGGCAAATAATTCAGAAAGGACCCTCTGCACCATAAACAGATCTCCAAGATGATGTCAGAGCTGCCCAGGTAATGGTCATATCAGAGGGAAGAATGGTTGCTATGGGCTTTCTCCAGCCTCCAGCACTTCTTGCTACTCAGTTTTCCTCTGTATTTCCCATTGCAGATCAGAGCCTTAAGATAATTAATTTTCAACAAGCTGAGTATGGGAGTCCTCCAAATTCATCTAAATGAGTGCTGTACATAAAGATAGTATTTTACAGTGCCTGACTAGTCTCTAGCTATACTTAAAAAATAAACAACTGGGGAGCGGGGGGTACTGGATGTCTGGGTGGCTTGTCAGTTGGGCCTCTGACGCTTGGTTTCTGCTTAGGTCACGGTCTCCAGGTTCTGGGATCAAGCCCCACATTGGGCTCTGAGCTTAGCGCAGAGTCTGCTTGTCCCTCACCCTCTGCTCCTCCTCCTGTTTGCTCGCTCTCTCTCCCTCAAACAAATAAATAAAATCTTTCTAAAAAAATAAAAATTAAGAAAATAAATGACAGGGTATCTGCTTGGCTCAATCGGTAAAGCATGCAACCCTTGATCTCCGGGTTGTGAGTTTGAGCCATATGTTGGGCACAGAGTTTACTTTAAAAAATAAAAATAAATAAAAATAATTAATAAAACTCCTCAGTTGGTAGGTTTGGTCTTCCCAATCTGTGATTGTCCTCAACCCTGGGTCCGCAGTTCAAAGGCACATTGCCTTGAAGGCATTGGTTCTCTTTAACAATGTATAATCTAACATTTTAGATTATAGTTAATCTTTGGTGTCAGAGCCAATTCTTGAATCCAATTTCTTTCTCTTTACTCCCTCTCCCACCATCCCCACTCACACCGCCTCCCCAATCCCCTCACCTTTCTCCACCTGCTCCCCTCACCACCCCCATTCCCCATTCTTTTTTAGGATTGATTCTTGAATGGGACCTGGGCATGGAAAGTGTTTGGGACTGTGTTTGACAAAGTTGCACCAGAGAAGAGAAAATGAGAAAGAAACACAGGAAGAAGGAAATTGGGAAAGAAAACAAAAACAAACAAAAAAGGGCAGAAGCAAAGGTTGAAAAGAGTTTTCTGCCTTGTTGCTCAGGTTCACTCCAAGTCCCCCAGCAGAGAAATCTTCCCTTCAGACACCCCCCACTCAGTCTCCCATCCCTCTGATCCGCAACCAAATTTGCATCTTTCTTATCTCTCTTACTCTGTTCCCTGGTCCAAAAGACTAATTAGAGGAAAAGTTCAGCATCAAAAAGACCTAGATCCCCATGGTTCTGTCACTTACAAGCCGTTGACCTTGGCTAAGTCAGTTGCTTCAATCGTCTGAGATTTCCTTATCTACAAACTGGATGTAACAGCACAGATCCTACCGTTCCCAGAGATGGGATGAGAGGCTGCATGGAAAAACACCCTGGAAACTGTCATATGCTAATCAAAGATGAGACATTATTATTATTATTCCTGAATCCAGGGCTGCAGATGCTATGGCGTGTGGTCATCTTTTCACCAAATGTCCTTAGGTTTCTTAGAGAAGGGGGTGGGTGTTACAGCCTGGAACGGCAGTGAGGCAGAACTTTATGTTTTAGGAGGGAAGCTGGCATTTAAAATTGCCATATATTGCTACTTCTAAGACATGAGGATATGAAATCACTTTGGAGCATACCTTCTCTGTTCTAGAATGAACCATTCTAGTGAATCCTTTTAGTTATGTAAACATAGTAAGAGTAAGCATCCATTATACTGGGAGAAGGTACAACAGTTGTTTTTGTACCTTCGGGCTTCAATTCTGCAGGCAGATGGGGTCTTGTTGCCAAAGTGAATGATTCAGAAGGAGGGTGTGTGCCCAGAAGGTTCCATCAGAATTAAGTTCTGAGCTTTTATTCAGTAGCTATCTGGATGGAGGCCAGCTCTCATCTCACTTGAATAAGAGCATATGGCCCAGGTGATACTAGCAGACATCTTACGACCATGAGGGACTTCTGCGTGAGGATAAAAGCAATGTAGCAGAACGCAGAATCGAGAGATTTTAGAGAGACTGAACTGGAGCTCTGATGGAACTATGCCTGAAGCCCACATTGGTCCTAACAGTTACATGAGCCAATGACTCACCCTTATTGTCTAAGCCAGTTTGTGTTGGGCTTTATAGTACTAGATACTGATGCCAAAGTCATCCAAAATGGTACAGGGTCTGAAGTTTTCTGGAGAAAGTGCAAGCATGTTACATAGTGTTTAGTGAGCTCACTGAAAAGAAGATGCCAAGTTACCTTTCCCACCAAGGTTCCCATTTATGAGCATGCGTCTGATGGCTGAGGCAAGCTGCCTAAGATAGCTGATGGGAGGGACACTGCTGGGGGTGGGGGAGGGTGTCAACAACAAGGCCTGAATTATCATAAGGGAAGGAAGGCTGGAGTGGTCTTAGCACAGGGATGTGGATGAAGCCATCGCTAGGTTGATGGACATGACTACAGGCCACGATGATACCTATGTTCAGTTTCAGTAGATGCTGCCAAACCATTTTCCAAAGCAGATTTGCCGGTTTGCACATTCAACATCCATGTTTGAAAGTTCTCAGAGCTTTTTACTTTTACTTTGCCCACAGGCTAATAAACAAGGTGTTCTGAGTTTACCAGAGCACAGCAGTTTCCAAAAAGCAAATATAAAGGTTGTTGCCAGAGTAAGACATAGTAAAAAATGTTTATACATACACAGAAACACACAAAAGCATAATAATTCAAGTAGCCGAGCAATTTGGGGTGATGATTTAAAGGTAAATACATTTCAATTACCTTAATTAAGTTATAAAAAGTGCGAATGAACCCAAGAACCTGAGTAACTGCTCATTCTAAACTGTTCTCCATGACAAAGAAGCACCTCAGCACCCCGTTAAACTGTCTCTCCGTTCTGTCTAGGAGCTGGAGGAGGGAGTGTGGGGTCTATGCAAACTGTGTGCTGTGTGTGTGTGTGTGTGTGTGTGTGTGTGTGTGTGTGTGATGGCAACGGGGTGGGAAACAGCAAGACCTTGGTTGTTTTCTACACAAGTCTACAGCCAGTTAAAAATATCCCATTGCGTTAAATTATTTAGTAAACGTGGATGAAACAGGCAGTAAGATTTCATAAGATCACCACTAATATTTGGTAATTGTTAATTGTTGCTTGAAAGAATGCGTCAGTTATCTGAAAAAGTAATTGCATTAGGCTTACCTGACCTAAGGCACCAACTTGTAAAGCATGAAGGGTTTATTTGGAAATGGTGGAGAGATGTGATACACATTTAACTGACATAATATTCTCATTAAATATGTATTTACTGAAAACAAACATTCAAACTGACAAAACTCTGCATGCTCCTTCAAGTACTACCTCTCCTATATGACCTTTCATGGGTGCCATCCTTAGACTAGGGGTGACGAACCGATTTCTTTGTTCCCAATGTAATGTCATTCACCTCCTATTGCGTAGGGTTTCACAGACGTTAGATTGGTGGTATTATCATCTGTCAGTACAATCTGCCAGCCTTCGGAAGCTAATGAACAGACATCAAGAACTTCTGGCTTCTTCTGTGGACTTGCTTCTGCTCTATATGTGATCATCTTAGCAACTCACATTTGCCTCCATTCACAGACATCTCGTGGCAGAGACTCCTACCTAACTACCCGGTGTTTGTTCTCACCTTGCACCTAAACAGATTTTGTCAAGGCAAGCAGTGCGTCCTCATTAAACCCAACATTCCTAGGCTCCCTTGCACATGGGAGTAGCCATATGACTAAGTTCTTGCTATTGAGATCCAAGTGAAGTTGTTGGATGGAGCTTCTGGGAAAGTTTCTTAAAAACCATACTGACTAGGGGCATCTGGGTGGCTCAGTCAGTTAAGTGTTTGACTCTTGGTTTCAGCTCAGGTCATGATCTCAGGGTCCTAGGATTGAGCCCCGAGTTAGCTCCACGCTGAGCAAGGAGTCTGCTTGAGATCCTCTGCCCCTCCCCCTCAGCTCCTGCCCTCGTTGCTCTCTCTGTCTCTCTCTCTCCCCCCATTATAAATAAATAAATCTTAAAAAAAAGAAACACCTTACTGACTCAATCATTCAGTACCATTTTCACTTGCCCTTTCTTTCTTTCTGCTTCCAAGAGCACAGTGTGATAGCTGGAGCTCCAGCAACTATCTTATGAGCATGAGATGAGGATAAGGATCACACTCTAGGATGATGTCTAGAACTGCCACATCAGCTCTGGACTGCCTACTCCGGAATTCTCATTTTCTGAGAAAAATTAATTCCCATATTACATAAACCACTGCTTCTCTGGTTTCTATTACTCATAGTCAAATGCAATTCCAGTATTCTAAACAGTCATTCAGTATAATCCTTTATTTGATTTGTTAAACATTTTACAATTGTCTTTGAACAGAAGCCATACAACTGAGATATGTATAACTCATTCAGGTTCCCTGGCCTGGATACTGAAAGATAAAGCTCTAAAGGCTCCACCAAGCAGAATTATACACTACAAAACCAGAGAGTGAGCGGCAGGGCAGGTCCTCCTACTCCAAGGTAGTATTGGGACGTTTACAAGGTAGAATCAAAGGTTGAGGTCTAAGAGTTATCACAACAGAGCTCTCAGCCTGTTGTCATGGCAGCAAGGAGAGAGCTGTGGCAATATGTTGGAACAAATATGAGGCTTCCTCCTGCCTCTACACTGGATCTTGTAGGCCTTCCTGTTTAATCAGGCCCCCCAAATCTAAATATCAAGATCTTCCAGCAAGTGTAAATTATTCTGTAATCAGCCCATGGACATCTGCTCAGTGCCTCTGCCTTTCTCACCTGGCTTGGCCTAGGGATGGTTTTCTAGCCCTCAACCCCACCCCAACACTACCACCAGTGGAAATATCACTGCCATTGTGAGAGGAAGGACAGAAAGGCTCACTGGGGAGGGCATCATGACTTCTCAATCTATAGACCCCTTCACTCTAGCCCCTTTTTATTTTGTTTCCCCATACCATCATCTGATTAATAAAAATAAAGTGTTCACCAATGGGAAATGTTTATAGACCCCAAAGCAGGTCAACTGCATACTAAAACATTTTTGTACATTACCAACCTCCAGAAGCAATTTACAGACGCACAACTCTAAAGCAAACTCAACATTAAGACAGGAGGAGAAAAAGAGAAGAAGAAGAAAGAAATGAGTTCAAACTTAAGCAAGTCTGACCTACTAGCCTGGCAAATAAATGAGCCTATTTCCAAAATAAGAACATTTGCTACGTTCCGCCAGTGATTAAATTAATTACCTGCTCTATGCCCCTTAGTACTACTGTCATTTTGGTAATGGTGCAGCTTTTAACTTTTCACTCTTTTGTGCTTTCTGGAGCTGAGCTGGAGCCAGCTTTTCAAACTACATTGAGCTCGAACTCCCCCTTAGTGTGTCCTAGATGGCAACGCGAGCGACAGCAGGCGCCTCCCCAGAGCGCCATGCTAGGTATAGGCAGAGTGCTAATGAGGAATGAGGCTCTTACTCTGTGTCCCAGAACCCACGTCTCTCCTTCTTCTGACCCAAACAAGACCGAGAATTGCTAAGGGCCCTATGATGGGGTTCGTTCCTGCTGGCTCAGCATTGGCCCCTGGCAGCCTCGGCTAAAGAGTCCTGTGGCTTCTGTAGCGTCTTTGTGCCATCACGGTGCCATTCGGACTTGGCCCCTGCCCTGGAGCCACATCAGGCCCATCCAGGCCTTCTCCGCCCTGGGAGCACAGATGGGGAGTCCCGGCAACACAGAGCACCTAGGGCTGTCCCTGGACCTGTCGTCTTTACAGACATGCTTAGGTGGCCCCTTTTCTCTGACTCCCACCAGCACCCACAGCCACACAGGATCTGTCCCTGGGGCAGGAGGACTAGTGACATTTGTCCGAATCCCTTGGCTGGGGGCGCCTGAGCTCCACACATCGGGTCACAGTAGCACAACTACTGAACATTTGAATCACCTAATCCTTCTAAACTTCAGATCATTCATGCATAAGACGGGACTAAAGAATGGTCCCTTTACATTGCAGCCATTATCACAACAGACAGCTGCCATTTTTTCCCATCTACTACAAGAGGCGTATGGCTTAGTGGAGAAGAATACAATCTGTAATGCCAAATTGCCTAGGTGTGGTAAAGTCCTGCCTCTGCTCCTAAATTCCTGGATAACCATGGCAAGCTGCTTGAGTGCTCTGTACCTCAGTTTCCCCATCTGTAAAATGGGAGTAATCATGACTTTGGCTGCTGGAGCCATCCTGGAGATTAAGGGAGCTCGTAGAGTACTGTGTAAGTAACCTCATGAGGGCCACAGTATTTGCCAAGCACAGTGACAAGCTCTGTTAACCTTCACCACAGAAGTATCATTATTTATTCCTATTTACAGATAAACGGAGGTTTAGAAAGATTAAATGATTCAAATGTTAAGTAACTGCTTTCATGTACTTTTAGGACCTAAGAGTTTCTCTCCTTTTCTTCCTCTGCTTTGAGAAGCCCTGGATCCCAAGGGTCAGGGGTCATCATCACCTCACTTACTAACTGATGTCAGACCTACACGTTTTTTCTTCATACCTGGAACCTAACCCGAAAATCCATTCCTTCAAATTTCCCAGAGCTAACTCCCCTCGGACCCCCTAAGGAGTCTCCTTTCTCCTGAGGCCTCCCCAGGGCCAAGGGAGGCCCCTCCCTGCAGAGAGAGGAGCGCAGTTGCTGCCGAGGGAGGCCCCCAGACTGGGCAGAACGGTTTGCTCCCCGTGGGTGCTCACCACACCAGGGTGCAGGAGTGACCGCGGACTATTTCCTTTTTTCTGCAGTTCACGCTAAATCATCAGCTACAGCTTAGATTTAATCTAACCAGCTGAGATTCCCTGGTCTAGGCTCCCGGCTCACAAAACTGAAGTCCCCTTCTGACACTTTCTTCTCCGCATTCCTTAAGAAAGAAGTACGATTTCTTCCTTCTGAGCGGTCTAATTCTGGACATGGAAATCGTGTCTGTTTTTTCCACCATGACCTTGGTCTTCTTCTCTCAGCTTCCATCTGACCTTCCAGTCTGGCTGCCCTGGAGCACACATGAGCGGTTCTCACACCCAGCAGCTCGTCGCTCACGTCGGGGGATGGTATTTATCTACTCTTCCCTGAAGTTCAGCGAGAACACACCTTGTCCCCTAAAGAATTTGGCATGGGAATTGATTTTCTACTGAGTGACAAATCTCAAAATATATTCCAGTTTGGAGAAGCACACTGTGAAATGTCAGTCTCCCTTTGAAGACTGACTGGCTCTTCTCCCGCGTGCCCCTGCCCAGAGGCAACTGCTACCACTAACTTCTGTTTCGCCTTCCAGAAACACAAGCCCGTGTACACATCTTGTGTAATCAAGGCATACCATGATATACACATTGTCTTGGACCTTGATTTTTTCATTTATTAATATATCTTGGAGATCTTTCCATAGGAAAATAGGTGGCCTTTCTTCTTTTTAATAGTTGCACAGGATTCCTCTATATATGAAAGTACCTATATTTGTGTCCTATTGCTGCTGGAACAAATTACTACAAATTCATTACCTTAGAGTTTTGGAGGTCAAAAGTCCAAAATTGGTCTCACTGAGCTAAAAGCAAGGTGCTGTCAGGACTGCACTCCTACTGGAATTGGGAGGCAGAATCCACTTTGGTGCCTTTTCCAGTTTCCAGCGGCTGCCCTATTTTCTGACTCACGGCCCCTGAGTTAGCAATCCTGTCACCTGACTCTGTGTCTGTCACCGTGTCTTGTTCTTACTCATTCTGACCCTCTTGAGTCCCTCTTGTGTTTATATTAGGCCCACCTGGATCATCCAGTGTACTCTCCCCAACTCAAGATACTTAACTAAAATTACATCTGGAAAGTCCCTTTTGCAATTAAGGTAACATATGCATAGATACCAGGAATTAGCCTCGGAACATCTTTGGGGGGGCTGTTGTTCTGTCTACCAGGGTTTTTGTTATCTGCTTCCTACACATGGACTTTTATTTATTTTTGAAGATTTTATTTATTTGTCAGAGAGAGAACACAAGCAGGGGGAGCAAACGGGGAGCAGCAGGCAAAAGGAGAAGCAGGCTCCCCACTAAGCAGGAAGCCCAACAGAAGGCTCGATCCCAGGACCCTGGGATCATGACCTGAGCTGAAGGCAGACGTTTCACAAACTGAGCCACCTGGGGGCCGCACATACAGACTTTTAGATTGTCTTTTGCTGTGGTTACAAGCAGTGTTTCAGTGACTCTCCTTGTGAGTGTCAGAATAGAAGCAGTTCCTAGAAAATGAATTGCAGTTTCAAAGGCATGTACATTTCAAATTTTGATAGATCTTTGTCATGGTAATTTTTTAGAACTTTATTTTACTTGAGGTAGTCTGAATGCACGATTATCATAAAACCATTTAGAAGATAAAATCATTTGACTCTCTTTTGAGTCACTCTATGCTCTTATCTATCATTACTAGAACTGCATTTTTTACTTTAACAAAGGCTCCCAATCTCAGGCAATGGTTTTAGAAATATGGACCTGACTTACTTTGTTTGGTTAAAAATCTAACATTATAAAGCTGTGGCTACTTAAATTTAAAGTTAATCAAAATTAAATATAATTAAATATTTAGTTCCTCAGTCCCACTAGCCATATTTCAAGTACCCACTAGCCGCGTGTGGCTAGTGGCTATCACATTAGACGGTGTAGATAAAGGATAAATTCCTTTGTTGGAGAAGTTCTATTTGACAATGTTGCTAAGAGAGAGCTTCCGCTCCTCTATCAAATTAGAACCTGCCCATTGACCTCATTTAGGGCAATCCCATTAATTCAATTAACATTTATTGAATGCCTACCTTGTACAAGACACTAGATGATGATTTTTTTTAAAGGTCCCTGTCTCAGGTAGGTCACAAATCAATAGAGGAAAACAGAAATGTTTCCTGAACTTGCCCCAGGAATGCCAACTATGACTGAGAAAATAAGCCACACCATAGTAAATTCCAAGGCAATTTAGGAGCACAAAAGAACATACAGGCCGTGAGGGACCCTGGAGACAAGAATATAGAGGTCATATTCTCACCTTTATAAATAGTTTGCTCATTGTCCATATTTCTAATGCTATTGAAATATTGAAATGTTCATTGGTATTTTGACATTGGTAAATAACAAAATGAGAACGCATTTCAAAGGCTCTTCATAAGGCATCATAGAGAAGAGATTACAGCACAGCCTCCCGAGTCAGGCTGTAGGGGGTTCAAATTCGAACTCTGCTATTTGCTAGTTGTGTGACTTTGGGTAACTCACTTGACCCTTCTGGGCTGATCTTTCTCACCTGTCAAATAAGTACTCCTCTCACAGGGTTATTGTGAAGATTAAATGAGTTCGTGTCTGTAAGTGCTTAGAACAGGGCCTGGTGCTCATTGAGTACTAAGTGCCAGCCATTGTTATTATTTAAACATGAATAACTATAATGCTGGAATTTCAGCCACCTGGATAGAATTTAAGTGTTCACTTGGTTCTGAACTGACCATGGAGGAGTTGAGGAGTCTGCAGGAATCCCCCCAGGTCTCGCTGGTCAATGAGACAGATGTGACATACACATGTCCAGGCCCCAGCCTGCCCTCCGTGGACCCTGCACTAAGGGACAGTGGCACTACGGGAATTTGCAAGCAGAGAGACTGGCTTTCCTCTCTGACATGGACACGGGATTCTACACTCTTATGGCACTTAGTTGTGGCCCCGTCATTCATGAACTTGTTCAAATACTACCTCTCCCTGTTTCATGTGCTTATTTACAATTGAGACAATATGTCCTTTCCTTGATTCTGATACTCTCCCTCTTAAACTCTGATGGATACCTCATCTCCACTGCCCGAAAATGCAAGTTTCTGTGGTGGTGACAATTGCAGCCATTTGGGTGGTGACTTCTTTTCGTTTCCTTCAATATTCTTGCTCCTTTGAGTCTTATCCTCCTATAGCACTTCCCCTCTTTCTGCCTCTGCATCATTCTTGGTAGTCTCTCCCTCTTTTTCTCCATCTCTGTAATGATCTAATACCTACCAGGAATGTCACCAGACCATTAGAAGAAATAAAGGCTAACATGCAGAAGAATGAAACTGGATCACTTTCTTACATCACACACAAAAATAAATTCAAAATGGATGAAAGACCTAAATGTGAACTACGAATCCATCAAAACCCTTGCTCCACAAGCAAGGGAAACAAAAGCAAAAATGAACTACTGGGACTTCAACCAGATAAAAAGCTTTTTTACATCAAAGGAAACAACAAAACTAAAAGGCAGCCTACGGAATGGGAGAAGTATTCGCAAATGATATATCAGATAAAGGGCTAGTATCCCAAATCTATAAAGAACTTATCAAACTCAACACCTAAAAAACCAAAAAATCCAGTCAAGAAATGGGCAGAAGACATGAACAGACATTTCTCCAAAGAAGACATACAAATGGCCAACAAACACATGAAAAAGTGCTCAACATCACTCATCATCAGAGAAATACAAATCAAAACCACAATGAGATACCACATCACACCAGTCAGAATGGCTAAAATGAACAACTCAGGAAACAACAGAATTTGGTGAGGATGCAGAGAAAGGGGAACCCTCATATGCTATTGGTGAGAATGCAAAATGGTACAGTCACCCTGGAAAACAGTATGGAGGTTCCTCAAACAGTTAAAAAGTAGAGCTACCATACAACCCAGCAATTGCACTACTAGATATTTATCCAAAGGATACAAACATAGTGATTTGAAGGGGCACGTGCACCCCAATGTTCACAGCAGCAATGTCCAAAGTAGCCAAACTATGGAAAGAGCCCAGAAGTTCATCGACAGATGAACGGATAAAGAAAAAGCGGTTTATATATACAATGGACTATTACTCAGCCATCAAGAAAAATGAAATCTTGCCATTTGCAACATGGATGGAGCTAGAGTGTATTATGCTAAGTGAAATAAGTCGGTCAGAGAAAGACAAATACCATGTGATTTCACTCATATGTGGAAGTTAAGAAACAAAACAGATGAACATGGGGAAGGGAAGAAAATAAAATAAGATGAAATCAGCGAGGAAGACAAACCATAAGAGACTCTTAACTATAGGAAACAAACTGAGGGTTGCTGAAGGGGAGGGGGGTGGGGAGATGGGGTAACTGGGTGATGGGCATTAAGGAGGGCACGTGATATAATGAGTGCTGGGTGTTATATACAACTGATGAATCACTGAACTCTATCTCTGGAACTAATAATACACTATATGTTAACTAAATTGAATTTAAATAAAAATAAAAAAATATAAAAAGAAATAAAGTCTAGAAAACACCCAGCAGATACAGGATACTACATAAATATGAAATAATCATGCTTTGAGGGATGTCTGGCTGGCTCAGTCGGTGGAGCGTGCAACTCTTAATCTCAGGGTTGTAAGTTCGAGCCCCACATTGGCTGTAGAGATTACTGAAAAATCAAATCTTTGAAAAAAATGTTTTGAACTATAATAATATCCATCTCACTGCTTTTATTGTAGTATGGGTTACCTGACTCCTTTATATTGCAAAGCCTACTTCTTAAGTACTAAATTCATCATGCAACATTTGGAAATACACATTATTAGAGCCATTTGCTGTCCTAACCACTTAGCACCTGCCTATAAGCGCCTAGGATTTTCATTTATCTCTCTGTAACTGTCAGCCTCGATCTTAAAGCCAAACAGCAGAACTTCAGATTGTTTTCGCCAAAGAAAAAGTTTTTTAAAAAAATGAACAAGAAAATAAAGCACACCATACCACTTAGTTTCCCTAATGCAAATTAGCTAAAAAGCTCTTCAGCAAAGCAGGGAGGATGAAGCAATATACAGGTGGCCCCACTATCCTCGGTATCACTTCTGCTCTGCAGCAGATTTCCCTTAAGCTCATGACATTTTGGGGCCTTGAAACTTGCATGGGTCCCTACCAAGGTCCTGGGCCTAGAGCTGTATTTTTTTAAAATTTTATTTATGTATTTGTCAGCGAGAGAGAAAGAGAGCAATCACAGCAGGGGGAGTGGCAGGCAGAGGGAGAGGCAGACTCCCCGCTGAGCAGGGAGTTCAATGCATGACTAGATCACCGAGATCATGACCTGAGCCGAAGGCAGCCGCTCACCCAACGGAGCCACTCAGGTGCCCCTGTATTTTTTTTTTGTTAAAGCACTCCCCCCAACACAGTTGTCTAAGCGTCAAGCTCCACCAAACCGAACACCCTCCGGCAGTGCGTATGTACTATTACACACGGCCGCTAGCACAGGGGCAGTTGCAATGTGTTCGGTGCTGAGTGGCGATCTCTGCCTTGCTGAAGACTGGGCGCTACTTGGTCCTATTGTTCATGGACTTGCTGACCCAGGGCCTGGACTGTCTGCACCTCTATTAGGCAGCCCCTGTGGGCTGAAAACTCATTCCCTCGACTTTATGCCACACTTCTTCAGAATCTTGCAGATTTGAGGCGAGTAGCTAAAGCACCAGTGAAAGAGGAGGACATTTGGGGACATTCTTTCATTAATTCAGGGCTTCTCAACCTCAGCACTACTGACATTTTAGGCCAGATAATCCTTTGTTCAGGAGAAGGACAAGGGAGGCTGTCCTGTGTATTACAGGATGCTTAGCCGCATCCCAGGCTTCTATGTACTAGATGCTAGTATCAGCTCTGCCCTTCCTAATCAAGTTGGGACAATCAAAAATGTCTTCAGACATTGGCCAAATGTCTCTTGAGGCAAAATTTCCTCTGTTTAAGAACAGCTGCTTAACCAAACACTCCAGCAAATTCCCTTAAGATGGAAACTTATGTTTTCTCTTGAAAAACAAGGTGGGCATCTTGCTGTTCCCTGGCAAGACTTCTCCCCTCCGACACAAGCAGGAGTTTTGACTGGGAAATTCAACATTTAAAAGCCAGTTGTATATTCACAGATGACATGATCTCATACATAGCAAACTCTAAGGAACTCATACACAAAAATCTAATAAATGAGTTCAGCAAAATTACAGAATATAAGATCAATATCCAAAAATAAATTGTATTTCTTAAAAAAAATCAATTGTATTTCTATGTACTAGCAATGAATAATTGAAAATGAAATTAAGAAAACAGTTCCATTTGGGGCACCTGGGTGGCTTAATCGTTAAGAATCCAACTCTTGATTTGGGCTCAAGTCATGATCTCAGGGTTGTGAGATCGAATCCCATCTAGGGCTCCACACTGGGTGTGGAGCCTGCTTAGAGTCTGCTTAAGATTCTCTCCCTCTCCCTACCCTCCTCCCCCTAAAAAAAAAAGAGAAAGAAAGAAAATGAGTCCATTTATAACAGTATCAAAAAGAATAAAATACTTAGGAATAAATTTAACAAAAGCAGCAAGGTGTGGACATGGAAAACTATGAAATTAAACATTGTTCAGAGAAATTTAAAAAGATCTCACTAAATGGAAAGACATCTCATTGGAGGACTTAGTATCGTTAAGATGGAAATACTCCCCTTTATAACAGCATTATTAACAACAGCCAAACCATGGAAAGAGCCCAAATGTCCATCCACTGATGAATGGATAAAGAAGATGTGGTGTGTGTGTGTGTGTGCGTGTGTGTGTGTGTGTGTGTGTGTATACACACACAATGGAATATTACTCAGCTATCAGAAAGAATGAAATCTTGCCATTTGCAATGCATGGATGGAGCTAGAGTGTATTGTGCTAAGTGAAGTAAGTCAGTCAGACAAAGACAAATATCATATGATTTCACTCATATATGACATTTTAAGAAACAAAACAGGTGAACATATGGGAAGGGGAAAAAAGGAGGGGGACAAACCATAAGTGATTCCTTACAACAGAGAACAAACTGAGGGTTGATGGAGGGAGGTGGGTGGCAGATAGGTTAAATGGGTGATGGGTATGAAGAAGGGCACTTTTTATGTTGAGTACTGGGTGTTAAATGTAAGGGATAAATCACTAAATTCTACTCCTGAAAACAATGTCATGGTATATGTTAACTAACCAGAATTTAAATAAAAATTTGAGGGGTACCTGGGTGGCTCAGTCAGTTAAGCATCTGACTCTTGGTTTCAGTTTAGGTCATGATCTCATGGGTTGTGAGACTGAGACTCACACTGGTTGTATGTGCTCAGTGGGGAGACTGCTTGAAGTTTCTCTCCCTCTGCCCCTCCCACCATGCAGATACTCACGCGCTCTCTCTCTCTCTCTCAAATAAATAAATCTTAAAAAATAAGTTTTTGAAAAAAAAAAGGAAATACTCCCCAAATCATTCTATTGTGATACTACCCATACTACCCAAATGAATCAGCTTAATTCCTACCAAAATCCCAGGTACCATTCTTTTTGCAGGAACTTACAAATTGATCCTAAAATTTATATGGGAATTTAAAGGGCCCAGAATGGTTAAAACAACCTTGAAAAGAAGAAGAAACTTAGAGAACTAACTCTTCCCAATTTTAAAACTTACTACAAATATACATTGATTAAGCCAATGTGGTTCTGGCATAAGGATACATATAGATGAATGGAATAGACTTGAGAGCCCATATTTCTTAATAAAACTGAAAATAAAGGGTTTATTTCTAGATTCTCAATTCTTCTTTTTTTCAGTTTTATTAAGAAATATGGGCTCTCAATTCTATTCTGTTCATCTATACGTATCCTCAATTCAAGAAGAATTCAGAGTCTAGAAATAAACCCTTACATTTATGGTCAAGTGATTTTCAACAAGGGTTCCAAGGCAATTCAATGAGGAAAATAATAGTCTTTACAATAAATGGTATTGGGAAAACTGCCTAATAACAGCCATATGAAAAGAATGAAGTTGGACCTCAACCTCACACCATATACAAAAATTAATTCAAAATGGGTTAAATATCTAAATATAAGAGCCCAAACTATAAAACTCATATAAGAAACATAGAAGCAAGGCCTTCATGACCTTGAATTATGCAATGGTTTCTTGAATTTGACTCTAAAACACAAGCAACAGAAGAGAAAGAAAGATAAGTTGGACTTTATCAAAATTAAAATAAAATTTTTTTTTTTACTTCAAAGGACATCATCAAGGGAAGGAATAGGCCATCCACAAATGGGAGAAAATATGTGCAAATTATATATCTGATAAGGGATTTGTATTCAGTCTATTAAGAAAAACTCTATAAAAAACAACTCAATAATTAATGAATGTTCCAATTTTAAAAGAAGCAGAAATTCAAATTGGCATTTCCCCAAAGAAATGGCCAATAAGCACTTGAATAGATGTTCAAAATCATCAGCTGTCAGAAACATGCAAATCAAGGGGCGCCTGGCTGGCTCAGTCCATGGAGTGTGTGACTCTTGATCTTGGGGTTGTGGTTTCAAGCTCCATGTTGGTATAGAGATTGCTTTAAAAAAAAAATCTTAATATAAAAAAAAAAGGAGGGGCGCCTTGTGAGTCAGTGGGTTAAGCATTCAACTCTTGATTTTGGCTCAGGTCATGATTTCAGGGTTGTGAGATGGAGGCCTTGTGGGGCTTTCCACTGGCTGTGGAATCTGCTTAAGATTCTCTCTCTCCCCCTCTCTCTGCCCCTCCCCCACCCCCCACTCCCAGCTCGGCTCGTATTCTCTCTTTCCCTTAGAAAAAAAAGGGACATGTAAATCAAAACCACAATGAGATACCATTTCATACTCACTAAGATGGCTATGATTAAAAAAAAAAAACACAGACAATAACATGCATTGACAAGGATGTAGAGAAGTTGGAACCTTCATACATTGCTGGTGGGAATGTAAAATGGTGCAGCCACTTTGGGAAATAGTTTGACAGTGCCTCAAAATATCAAACACAGAGTTATAATGACCCACCAATTCCACCCCTAGGTAGGAACTGAATTGTTCCACTCCTAGTTCAATTCACTGTGAGCAATATGAATGAGCATTGAAATGTATGGCCATATAGGGGCACCTTGCTGGCTCAGTCAATAGAGTATCCAACTCTTGATCTTGGGGCCATGAGTTTGAGCCCCATGTGGGGTGTAGATATCACTTAAATAAATAAAACTTTAAAAAAAAGATGGGGTACCTGGGTGGCTCAGTCAGTTAAGCATCTGACTTTTGATTTTGTCTCAGGTCATGATCTCAGGGTCACGGGATAGAGTCCCCAGCCAGGCTCTGCACTCAGCACGGCATCTGCTTGGGATTATCTCTCTCCCTCTCCCTCTCCCTCTGCCCTTCCGCCCTCTCGTGCTCTCTCTCTCTAAAAATAAATCTTTTAGAGAGAGAGAGAGCATGAGCAGGAGGGGCAGAAGGAGACAAAGAATCTCAAGCAGATTCCACACTGAGCACAGAGTCTGACGCAGAGCTCAACCTCATGACCCTGAGATCATGACCTGAGCCAAAACTGAGTCAGATGCTTACTTGACTGTACCACACAGGCACCCCAAATAAAAAAAAAACTTAAAAAAAAAGAAAACATAGACCCATACAAAAACTGTACATGAATGTTCATGGCAGCATTATTCACAGTAGATAAAAAGTGAAAAGAACCCAAATGCCCATCAACTGATGAATGGGTAAACACAAAGTGGTATATCCGTATAATAGAATGTTATTCAGTGATAAAAAGGAGTCAATTATTTATACACACAATGATGAGCCTTGTAAACATTATGCTAAATGAAAAAAGTCGGTCACAAATGACCACATATAGTATGACACCATTCAATTAGATGTCCATAATCAGCAAACCTATAGCGACAGCAAGTAGATGAATGGTTGTCAGGGACTGGAGGAAGGAGGCAATGGGAACACTAATGGGTATGGGGCTTCCTTTGGGGATAATACAAATGTTCTGGAAATAGTGGTGACGGTTGCACGACTTTGTGACTGTCCTAAAAACCACTGAGTTAATACTTAAAAAATAAACTAAAAAAATGACTGAGCAATTAGAATGTAAAAGAAAAAGGGGTAATCATTTGGAGAGAAACACAATTGCTATAGGAACTTCATCAGAAAGGGCCTTACGTGGAATGGAAGGCTATGGGAGAGAATAATCTAGCACATCGTGGTGGGAGTCAGAGAAGGGCCTTATGATAACAGCTGCATTAGGTCAAGCAGAGGGAACAGGGCTGCCAGAGGAGACGCCTCCTCCAGCTCTCCCCGTATTGTCTGGCCTCTGCGTTCATCTGCTAAAAACTTAACACAGCACAGGAAGAAGCCACTGATGAAAATCCACAGAGAGGGCCAGAAAAAGAAAAACTTGCTTACAAAGTAGACAGCAAGTGTCAGGAGTACAAGTGCAAAAGACTACATGCTTCCTTCATTCTCAGAATGAAGACGAGGTTTCTGAAACCCAGGAGCTGGAAACGGATTGCTTTTCTGGGCTGCTACACCAGAATGCCATAGCCCGGCTGGCTTTTAAGCGGTGATTTCTTGTCATTTTGGAGGCTAGGAAGTCTAAGAGTGTGGTACTGGCAGGTTCAGTGGCTCCTAGATGGTGCCCTCTCACTGTGTCCTCACGTGGTAGATGAAGGAGCTCGCTGAGGTCTCCTTTATAATGGCACTAATCCCACAACTGGGGGTCCCCCCTCATGATCTAATCAGCCCCCAAAGACCCCCACCTCCAAATATCATCGCCTTGGGGATTAGGTTTCAACATACGAGTTTTGAGGGGCACAAGCATTCAGTCTAAAGCAGAGACCTTGTTCCTGCTTTGGACACGCTGTAGAAATCTAACTTCCTTTGTGGTTTGCTCCCCCTCCCCCCCCCCAGTTAATTACATTAGACTCAGGAGTGCCCTCTTTGTGGTTTATTTAAAGTAGCGAAAAGGAAAAAGAAGAAAAGGAAAAGAAAAGGCACTGGAGATACAATATAGATTCCTACCCAGGGGAACTTAAATTCTAGAGATTAAATGACAAGCTATTTTCTGGGGTTTATAGACACTCATTAACTTTTTGTTATAGCCTATGAGATTGCTACCATTGTAATTTCCATGACTGGTGCAGAAAGCTAAAGCTCAGGGAGGCAGCATTATGCATCCAAGCTCACTCTGTAAGGGAGGGGCCACAGTTTGAACCCAAGCAACTCAATCTAGGTATTGAGCACTTAACCGCAATGCCCACGGTTCTCAAATAGTGTGCCGAGGTGCCCCAGAGAGCCACAGGGAACTAACGGCCGCTGCAGGATCCTTTTCATTCTTGAGGGAAACAAATACACACTACATAAACTACTGCTATTAATTTGTTTGGAACTAAACTATTGGTTTTATTTAAAGCCATTAGGTATTTCTTTTGATATAGGGATTCTGTGAAATATTACTAATAGTATTAGCATACTAGTATGCTAAAAGCACTGCGAACTGAGAAAGTTTGGGAGCTTCTGCACTCTGATATTTACCTGTCTGGTACCCCCTCTAGACGGCAAGCTCTTGACATCACCTTGGCACATAGTAGCCACACCAAAAATGTCTGTTGAATGAATGAATGAAGAGTAGAAGAGAACTAAAGCATAGGTGTATAAGTGACAACAGAGAGAAGAAATGGCAGAAAGGGGTGCACATTTGGAGAATAGAAAGTAATGTGGGGAACATAATAGCAGAAGGCAGTGTCATGTAGTAGGGAAGCATGTGTTCTCTGCAGTCAGACCCCCTGGCTTTGAGCTCCACCACAGACGAGTTCTGCAATCTTGGGCAAGTTGTTTAACTTCTCTGGGTCTCAGTTTTCTCATCAATGAAATGGAGTTAAAATTGTAACAGGCTAAATGAGGCTACGTGAGTCGATGACTTAGGAGAGTGTCTAGCACATGCTCAATATTTCTTACATGCCATTTCATATCTTTTGGCTTCTATTCAGCCAGGTTTATTTTCTCATGAATTTGAAATCATCTGGACTCTAAGAAGAGAGAACAGCCAAGCTGGTGGCAGCTAGGTTTTGCCTCTGTTTTCCTGGAGGTGAGGTTTCCTTGGGGATGAGATGCTTAGTGTCCAACTTGGGGAAGTCCTGGGCAAACTGGGACACCCTAGTTGGTCACCCTCGTGGCAGCTCGTCTCAGTTCGTGCTGGGAATTTGACTGTAGGCTTATTCCTGGTTCAGGAGGGGTCACTTCACTGATAGGCCCAGAGGAGGCAACAGTGAGGCAGTCAGGTGGCTTGTGGCTGAGCAACAGGAGGCAGGAAGTGTGCAACTGAATGCAGGAAAGCATATATGGTTTAGACCTATGTCAGCACTGTAACAACAGAGGAGAGGATCCCTCCACGAGACACCACGTTGTTCAGACAGTCTAAGTCTTTAAGAGTTTTCAGACAGAGGGAAACAATAGTGTTAATTAAATTTTATAGAGAACTCAAGGATTATTGAACCATGTGAAAATATATACCAAAAAGTCTTCTTTCACTACTATCCTTTAGCCAGTTGGCTCCCAACACACAGAGGTCATCCTTCCAGAGTTTCTTTAGCCACATATAAGAAAATACGAATATGCATTCTTATATCACCTTAGCTCTGGCATCAGATGACCTTAAAGGTGGATGCAAGCATTCTGGTCACTGGAGAAGCTATACTATAATAAATGGGCAACTGAGAGCCAATCTCAAAAGGACTTCACTTCAGGAACCACTGACAAATTGGGGTTTGGGACCTGCAGAACTGGGGCCGAATTCAGATAAAGATGACATCTTTAGCTCTTCATGTTCTTATTTCCATATAAGGACTGCAGTTTTCAATGTATTCATTGCCCAAATTCACAACCAATTTCACACAGATTGGTCCTGCAATTTCCAATAGTGTTGTTGGTGTTTATTTCATTTTCATTCCCTTCATCACATTATGAGCTCAGGATGTTTGACAACCATCCCCTCCCATGCCTACAGGTTAACATCACTGTCCCCTGATGTTATCCGTCTCTAACTGGTATTTTGCGTTTTGTTATGACTAAATCTGTATTTGGGCACTTGTCAATTCCACTCCAAAAATGGTGCGGGACAGACAAAGAAGATGCTGTAGGTGTGGGCTGGTCTACCCAAACATTTTGTCCAACCCTCTGCCTTTATGTCCTCATCCCTCCCCACCTGCTGCTTCTGTCCTCTCTCTCTCTATTTTAACTCCTCTGACATCTCACACCTTCCATCTGAGCTTGCTTACATTCTGACTGAAATACCCTCTTAAGAATTTGTTTGAATGAGAGTCAGCTGGTAATAAATTATCTGTACTTGTTTCCTTAGGAAGTCTTTATAGAAACTTATTTTCACTGGGAAATAAATGAAACACATTGGCAGCTATTTTCTTTCAGTGCATGGAAAATATAATTCTATTAAATGTACATAGGCCTTACCACTCTGTATTCCATACCTTTAATCTCTTACATTTTTCCCCATCTTTTTTTTCTTTTGCTGTGTTCCAGTTACTTTCTTCTGTCTAATGCTGGTGTTAACCTCATTTGCTGCATTTTTAGCTTGAGTTATCCGTTTTACTTCTAGACGTTCATTTTAGTTCACTTTCAAATATGCCAGATCACTTTTCACATTTTCTGTATCTGCAGACATTATCAAGCTTGTTTCTAATAATTCCAATACCTCAGTTACTTGTGGATCTGTTTCTACTTTCTGTTATCTCTGTTTTTCTTGTTCATGAAGACTGATTTCCTTGGATCCTTGGTTATTTTTGATGTGTGCTTCTTATTGCCCTTGAAAAATAATAGATGGGGGTTCTTTGAGGCCATGAACAAAGGTACCCCTTCTAGAGAGGATTTGTCTTTGTCGTTGCCACATGAATAACTTTACTGTCAGTCTGGGAACACTTTGCTACATTCACCACTTAAGGTTCTTTTGGACCACCCACATGTAAATTTGAGGTAAAAATCTTTGTGAGGGCCACTTGGTGGTTAAAAAATAAATCTCAGGGTGGGGTTTCCCCCCCACTGCTCAGCCCAGTATGAAGGCAACTTCCCCTGCATTCCCCCGGGGTTAGGGTTAGTGTTGGTTTTACTTCTGGTTCCATCTTACCCTGGGGTCCCTTCTTATTGTGGGGGTTTTCTGTTATAGTCCCCACCTGGGGTGGGGCTCTGATTTCTTTTTCACTCCAACAAGTAGAAGTTCAAAGTTGCTGGGATTGACAAATTATTTCAGGACATAAGTGACTATTACAGACTCATCCCTCTAGTGTTCTGCTTTTGGCTTGATATCTTTTTCATTTATCAGATCTTCCTTGTCTTAAGGGATATATACTTTTTAATGTTTAATCCAGCATTTTTCATTGCTTCAGTGGGAGGGCTGATCTGAATAACCTAGGTAACCATGAGCTGTTTTTAAACAGCTGCATACTTCCCTATCATATGCATATGTCAGAGTAATGTAACCACTCTCTCTTATGACGGACATTTGTTTCTCATCTTTTGAAATGATAACTATTATTGCAATGAATGAATTTCTATATCTACTATATCACTATATATATAATCTCAAATACATACATACATTCATTTTTCTGTAGGATAAGTGCTCAGAAGTGGATAATGTATTACACATTTTTACTTTTTTTTTAGATGGGGGAGGGGCCAAGGGAGAGAGAATCTCAAGCTGACCGTGTGCTGAGCACAGAGCCCACATAGGGCTCGATCTTACAACCCTGAGATCATGACCTGAGCTGAAATCAAGAGTCGGATGCTTAACAGACTGAGCCACCCAGGCACCCTGATACATTTTTGCTTTTGACAGCTATTATCAAATTATACTCCATTGCACTAGTAATGTATGAGAGTTTCACCATAACTTTCCTAATTGAGTGTTGTAACACTGGATTTTGGAAAAGGCAATCCTTAAAGCTATGTTCTCAAATGATGTCTTTGCTCATCTAGAAATTGTGGTCATGAGATTGTGATTGTGGTGGGAACCTTCTTGGGTTGGAGCACAACTGCTCTTAAAATCACCATGAGTACTAACAGAGGGCTCAATCATATCTTCAGAGCCCATAGTATCTCTTTTTTCTTCCTAAGCCCTATAGTACCTTGGCTTAAAAAAAAAAAACAAAACTCTAACTCCATGAAGGATGGAGATCAAGTTGGAATTTAATGACAGTGCTGATTTCCCAAAGACCTAGTATAGAGAAACTTGAGCCAGATCTGAATTGGTGGGCTAGGAAATATGACTTGAGCACTGAAGTTGTCAAGATAACCCTGACATTATTGGATATGTCACTTTTGAAAATGTGTGGATTTTGGGGCACCTGGGTGGCACAGCGGTTAAGCGTCTACCTTCGGCTCAGGGCGTGATCCCAGCGTTATGGGATCAAGCCCCACATCAGGCTCCTCCGCTATGAGCCTGCTTCTTCCTCTCCCATTCCCCCTGCTTGTGTTCCCTCTCTCGCTGGCTATCTCTATCTCTGTCGAATAAATAAATAAAATCTTTAAAAAAAAAAAAAAGAAAATGTGTGGATTTTGACTAATCCAGACAACAGAAAATAATTCTTAAGCAGTATCTAGCATTAGTGTTAAGGGCTGGAAATGTGTCTTCCTAAAATTCCTATGTTGAAGTCCTAACACTATTATCTCAGAATGTATTTGGAGATAGGGCCTTTATTTTTTTTTAAAAGATTTTATTTATTTATTTATTTGACACAGAGAGAGAGAGCACAAGCAGGGGGAGCAGCAGGCAGAGGGAGAAGGAGAAGCAGGCTCCCCGCAGAGCAGGGAGCCCCATGTGGGACTTGATCCCAGGACCCTGGGATCATGACCTGGGCTGAAGGCAGATGCTTCACCGACTGAGCCACCCAAGTGCCCCGATATAGGGTCTTTAAAGAGATAATTAAGATTAAAGGAGGTCATCGGGGTGACCCTAATCCTGTTGGTGTCCTTCTAAGATGAAATCAGGACACAGACACACATAGAAGGAACACACTGGAGACAGGGAGGAGAAGACGGCCATCTGCAAGCCAAAGAGAGAGGCCTCAGATGACAGCAGCCCGGCTGACAGCTGGACCTTGGACTCCAGCCTCCAGCACTGTGAAAACATGAATTCTGTTCTGTAAGTCACCTGTTGGTGATACTTTTTTATGGCGGCCCTAGCAAATAAATAAAGCAAGGGATGGCCAAGGAATTGTTTGTAACATCTGATTTTAAGTTGCCTGCAGCTTTAAGAAAATATGGTAAGTGGAAAGTTATTTGATAGCTTACTTGTCTGTCTCTGCTCTACTCATTTTAATATACTTCTAAGGAGACCACAAAATCATTCAATGTCGAGATAAATGAAACACTTTCTGTGAAACTTTCAGAACTATGACACTTTCTTGTCTTTGCTTTTTATGAAAGCAGTATATTAAACGGCATGGCAGATATATTGATAACTATTACTTTTTCTTTTTTTAAATATATTTTTTAAAGATTTATTTATTTGTTTGAGAGAGACAGAGTGGGGGAAGGGGCCGAGGGGGAGAGAGACTCCTCACAGAGCAGGGAGGCTGACGTGAGTCTCCGTCCCAGGACCCTGAGACCGTGACCTGAGCCAAAACCAAGAGTTGGCCGTTTAACCATCTGAGCCACCCAGACGCCCCCAGTACTTTTTCAATATGGCTGTACGTTAGACAGAGGCAGGGCCTCCACTTCTCTATGTTCTGTGTTCCCCCATAATAGAGTGTAGTGTCCAGACTGGCTCTCGTCCCTGAGAGAGGTAGACATCCAATATGAATCTTGCTGTGTGACTGGTGGAGACTGTATAGACTGCACATGCTTCTGTAGAGGAAAGCTACCTGAGGCTCGAATCCAGTGTCTGAAACTCACTTACAGACCAGCCCCTAGACTGAGTAAGCCAAGAGTTTGAACTCCCTGATGTGTCTCTTTCAGTCAATGAGTAGAATTTAGCCCAAAAGGTGGTGACAGGAGCTATGTGGTGGGATTGTCAACAGGATACCTGTTTACTAGCAAGTTGAAGAGCAGCCCTTTTTGGCACAACTTGCAAACTATTTACATATGTTTACTGAGAGAGAAAAATAACTTATTTGCTTAATAAAATTTTCTCTTGTTTATTTTACAGATTGCTTATAAAGAAAATAATATTTTACATTTTTCGAGGAAGTTTTTCAAAAATCTTTGTTTGATTTTCTTCTGCAAAGGAATTTACTTGTGTTAAGCATGGAGAAAAGGCTCAATGGTTGGAATCTGTTTTTCCTTTATATTTAGAGTTTAACAGCCTCTTAAGTCATTCTGTTGGCGTATTCTTTTGGCATATACTCTGGATACCCATTCAAATTACTAAAGACCTGGATGAAAATAATTTCTTGGTAAATTGTTCATATTATACACTGACCTAGTTGCCATACCCATAATTCGTTAGAACCCATCACAGTTAGAAAGCATTTAGTGATTGCACATACTTAAATGTAGGAAATGAACTTAAATAAGGACAAACTTAAAAAATATTTAAGATCCCTAACTTCAGGTATTTCTTAAAAGAAAAAAAAAAAGGAAGAGCGGTGCCTGTCTGGCTCAGTTGGTAAAGCACATGACTCTAAATCTCAGGGTCTTGAGTTCCAGCCCTACACTAGGCATAGAGATCAGTTAAAAAAAAGACAGAGAGAGAAACCACACCATAATTGAACCAAATAATTTGAGGTTCCTCTCAAACTTTCCACATTTTTTCACTTTATATTGTAAACCTGAATAGTAAGTCTATAAGAAGTACTTCATAGAGCAACAATATCAATACTTTTATTTTTGAAATAATTTCAAAATTCCAGAAAAGTTTCAGGAACAGTTCAAAGAACTCCTATATATCCATTAATCAGAAAGCCTAATCAGGAACCACCAATTTTTCTAGTAATGTCCTCCATAGCAAAATTGCAATACAGTATCAATATGGTGTCATCTGCTGCCTTTAGTTATCATGGCTTTTCAGTCTCTGTTCCATGATCCTTCCTTGATTTTCATGACTATAGCATTTTTTAAGACACCAGGCAAATTATTTTTGTAGGGTTAGGGTTGTCTGATGTTTCCCTATAATTAGATTCAGGTTCTGCATGCGTTTTTGACAGACATATCATGAAAGCAGCACTAATTTCTTCTTGCATCCTATCAGAGGGCACGTAATTTCAATCTGGTGATGTTACACTTGATGTTATACTTGAATAAGGTGGTGTCTGCCAGTTTACTTCACTGGAAAGCTATTCTTTTCCCCTTTATAATTGTCTTTGGTGGGGAGATATTTTGCAACTATGTAAATATTCCATTTGCACCTACTTTCACCCACAAATTTTAGCACTCGTTGACATTTCTTGCCCAAATTAATTACTACTAAGAGTGTTGCCTAATGGTGATTTTCTATTTCTTTTATTTCTTCTACATTTAACAGTTGGCATTCTGCTATAAAACAGCCTTTTCTTCTCCCTATTTATTTATTCATGTGTTTGTTTAAATCTGCATGGACTCAAGGATATTTATTCGAGGGATTATAATGCATTCCTATTGCTATTCATTTTGATGTTCAAATTGTTCCAGATTTGCCCAGCGGCTGGCCCTGCAAATGAGCTTCTCTGTCCTTTTGACATGACCTTATTGTTTTTTGAGTACTTCACTACTTTCTGACATTAAAGTATTCTTCCTACTCATCTTGTAATTTTGCTGCCCCAGCCCTGAAATCAGTCATTTTTTCTAAGACCTCTTCTGTTAATGAAAAACGGTCTTTAGAAATCAAGATTTTTTTAGGTATGCTTCCTGCTATGGGCTATTAATGCCTCCAGGATCTCTCAGTGGAAAGCAGTATGATAGAACATAGATATATCTATATTCATTTTTCTTTCTGCTATGTTTCTATCCATCTAATGATATATAGGCAGATATAGGTACATGCAGGTATCTACATCTCTATGTATATAAATGGTGAGTTCAGAGCAGTACCTCCATTTAAGCTTAAACTCAATACAGTGTTCATTATCCTTCTTCCATATTTTTTTTAAGATTTTACTTTTAAGTACTCTCTACAACCAACATGGGGCTTGAACTCACAACTGAGATCAAGAGTCACATACTCCACTGACTGAGCCAACTAGGTGACCCTCTCCTTCCATCTTATACGTATAATTCCCTTATCTGGTAGTAAGAAATCTCGCTTCATAATCCTCAATATATTTAGTTTTTTGCTCAGTTCCTCTGTATGCAAAAAACCTGTTACACCACCATCTAGATAACCACTTTCTGGCTGTCCTTCTTGCCTGGACCCACCTAATGGCTTTTTAAATGAACATTAAGGGGAAGGAAGGAACGAAGGAAGGAAGGAAGGGAGAAAGGGTATTATCACACTAATCATGAATAAATAGGTGAGTAGGAATTCTGTTGATCAGGGAAAGAAAATATAAAAATCAGGATCTAGGTGATTGAGAAGGTAGTTATTTGGTAAGGCTACCTTATATTGCAATAACAACTAAGCCCAACATCTTAGCAGTTTTAAAACACAAACATTGATTTCTTGAGCCCACAAAGTCCACTGTAGGCCTGAGTGGTCACTGCTCTTCACGTGGTGGTTCAGCACAGCAGGCTGCTTTGACCTCATGGTCCGTCCATCTCATAATGCTACCATGTCAACACAAGTCTTGGCCATCTCTGAGGCAGGGCAAGAGAACATAAGATGACCAGTTGGAGGGCGCCTGGGTGGCTCAGTTGGTTAAGCGTCTGCCTTCAGCTCAGGGGTCCTGGGATTGAGCCCCGTGTGAGGCTCCTTTCTCAGTGGTCGATTCTGTCCACTATTTATTAAAGAAAGTCATATGACCACTCCAAATTTCAGAGAGGGAACGAGGAGCAATCCTCCCCTCTGTGCATGAGAAGAGAGCAGAAAATCCTGGGACACAGAGAGGTAATTACAGCGTTTTCTCCCAACTGTTAGGAAAAGCCAGCAATACACAGACTGTCCAGATTCATCTCTTTTTTTGGGAAGAAGATTTATTATCTCCCTTCAGCCATACATATTTCTAAACTCCAAGATAATTAAGATAAAAGTCACATTATAGTGACTAAGAGATCATTTTTAAATGATTTACTTCCAAATTTACACAGGACTTAAATCTGAATTTAGAGATGGTTCACTTAGTTTCCACTCTGAAAAACTTTTTAGTACCTAAGTCAGCAATTCTCAAACCTGGCTATGCCTGAGAGTTCACCGTGGGAGGTTTAGAAACGAAGTTTGCTGGCCCTAACTCAGGGGCATTCAGATCAACTCGGCCCCTGGGGTCGAGTCTGGGTAGCACTAGTTTTAAAAACTCCCCAGGTGAGTTCAACCCAAAGCCAGGATTAGAACCCATGCATCCCAGTCCTGGCATTATTGCTCTCACGGCTCCTTCAGCGTGCACACCACCTCCCCAAGAAACCTCCCCGCCCCAAGGTCTAGGTTGTGTGCTCCTACCTCCCTCTGAATTTTCTCTGTATCCTTCTATTTTTTTTTTAATTTTTGTTTATTTATTTGACAGAGAGAGACAGCCAGTGAGAAAAGGAACACAAGCAGGGGGAGTGGGAGAGGAAGAAGCAGGCTCCCAGCAGAGCAGGAAGCCTGATGCCGGGCTCGATCCCAGGACCCTGGGGATCAGGCCCTGAGCTGAAGGCAGACGCTTAACGACTGAGCCACCCAGGTGCCCCTCTCTGTATCCTTCTATTGTATCCCTTATCACGCTGCACTACATTTGCCTAGATGTTTTGCTGTATCTAGCTGTAAGCTCTATAAAGATAAGGACATGTCATTTTCATTTACAAAATGTCCAGCTCCTAGCATGACACCTAACACAGGGTAGGTGCTCAATTAATGCGTGTTGACTACACTAATAAATTAGTACATAAAATTGGATTTAGAACTTTCTGTGATATTACTTTCTGTTCCAGTCTATAGGTACAGACATACAGTTAAGGAATTGGTTTATTTGTATCCTTTGTAAAACTGACATTAATCTCTTGTAAAAAAAAAAAAAAAAGCCTGGCCTAACTGCACAACGAACATTTGTAATAAGATATTTGATGTTTATTGTGATTATTGGATCTCATTTGAGGATTAGACATATACTCAGGAACTTTTTTTAGGAGAATCAGAAATGGCTTATCTATTCGCTTAAGCATAGTGAGTCGGTAAGGATTTGGCTAAGACAACAAGTAAGATCCACACCCCCTGCAGGGTAAAGTATAAACTTACCATTGTTCGGGACCTTCACCATCTCTCCCCGGCCTGCCTTTCTAACTTCTCCCAGTTGGGTATGGGTGGAAAGAGGAGTCATTGCATTTTGATTCCAGAAACCTCAGAGTTCAATTGCTCTACTACAGTATTCCGAGAATCTTGGGTTGGTTTCTCAATGTCTCTGGGCTTCAGTTGCCTCATCTGTAAAATGGGGAGAGAGGACCTCCCATGGCTGATTTGAGGGTTAAGATACCGCACAAGACCGTGCTTTTACACTGGAAAGCTTTGTCCATGCTAACGCTGCTTGTTTTTAGCTGCCAGAGAGAACTATTGATAGATGTCACACTCACCTAGTTTCTCCGCTTTGTGCATCCCTTAGCCCAGACGACTCTTTCTTCTCACTTCTGTCTACCCAGACGTTATGCTCAGTAACTGTGAGTCTCCTTCCCCTCCCTCACGAATTGTGATTTCTAACTAAGTCTGGGCAGCAGAACCCCAAGCAGTGATGAGGAAAGATGCAACGTGGATTACCGGATTTTCTGTAGCTCTGTAAGTGGAGAACAATAGGGTAGAAAGGACAGAGTAATGGCCCCACACATTTGCTTACTAATTTCAATGTGCCATTTACTTTTAATTATTCTCATAGTACTTCAAAGCATATTTTGTAAAATTAATAAAGTCTGAGTAATTCGAAACCTCTTCCAGTTAGCCTGCCAATACATCTTTGCTGAGAAATGCAGTAAGTGGAATTCTGTGAGAATGATTTGATCTATGGTTCAGGGACAGAAGGATTACTGAGGAATTTTATATGTTCTTTGAGTGCCTTTCTATTTCAGGAGAAAAATAAGACAAATTCCATTTCACAGAAGCAAGTGGAGTTATACCAGAGGATTGCTTATTTAGCAAAGAAGCAAATTTTTACTCTAAACCACATTTGTTATGTTCATAAATATTAAATACAGAAGGCAAACAATTGAGAAAGCAAAAACATTTGCAATTGAACTCTAAGAAACTGATGCAGACGTGTGACTGAAAATATTTCAACTGTGTGAAGGCCTATGTTAATTTTTGCATGATTACATTTGTTTCCAGAGTTCCCTGTTGAGATTAGAGACTTATACCAGCATAACGTTATGGAAGACTGGTTCTGCACGATGCTCTGTGACGAACGGTTTCAAGATTAAACCAGTTTAGGAAACCATGCATGCTCCGGTTCCCCTCTTGGAGATTCACAGTGCATGTCTGCCAATTAAAACTCTGAGCAGTCCAACTGCAAAGGTCCTGTTTAATTTTAACTCTGTCATTCCCAAATTTCTTGGACTGAGAAACCTTCTGAAAGATAACCGTTATTACACATTACTATTTACGGCTAAAGACCTAGTGTCCTCTGGGGTACCCTCTGGGAAATTCTGAATTATATACATGGAATAAATATATTCACTTGCCCAGCTCATGCCCAGAGTGTCCTTTCTGGAATGGAGTCACAACAGGCATTATGTAAATTTTTGCAGAAAGCATAATGGAACATAGGTAGATATTTACATAAAGCATAAAGCAACTAGCCATACAGGGTTTGTTGTGGTAGTGGGCTTTTTCGGTAACAGCTTTATTGAGATATAATTCACACAAACAGTTCACGCCTCTGAAGTGTGCAAATCAGTGCTCTGTGGATATTCAGAGGTCTGTAACCATCACCACGGTCGATCTTAGAATATTTTCATTACTTCACGTCTTTCAGGACTTCATGATTTCATGTCCTTCAGCTGTCACTCCCTGGTCTCCTTCCCCTCACCTCAGCCCTCAGTAACCACAAATCTGCTTCCTGGTTCTAGAGATTTGTCTGTTTATATAAATGGAATCACATCATCCGTGGCTTCTGTACTGGTTTCTTTCACTGGGCATAATGTTTTTGAGGTTCCTCCATGTTGTGGGATGTGTCAGCCCTTCATTACTTCAGTAATAAGCGAAGTCGTGAAGATGGACAGAAGACCAGGAACAGAAGAAAGCCAACGAAGGGGAGGATTGGTGAGTTGTGTGCTGAGAACTATCTGCTTTCCGCTCTGGGTGGCACGAGGAGCAGGCGCCCTGGCTCGGTTAGAAAACGCCCTGCCCGGGGAGGGAGCATCACATTCTTGTCTTTCTTCCCGATCTTCCCATGCTTTGGGCTCCAGATCTTTTCACACATACTGAGTTTACCTCCTCTGCAAAATCTGCTTCCGGAAATTGTTTTGTGGACCAACACTGCTGCTGTGCTTTGATGTGCCGGGTTGGAGGCTTGTACCTATTTCTCAAAATGAGCATCTGAAGTCAGAGATGCTCGTACTTGTTTCCTGCTTATTCCCTGCTTTAGGAGGGAATTTCCAGGGGGGCTTGCATGGAGCTTCAGTTAATCCTTTAAAAATGTAAAAATAGTCAGGACAGATAATGCCACTTCTCTCCTGAGGCAGCTACTAGAATCACTACAGGGATATTATATTTTGCAAAGCATCTCACAGCAATTTTCAGTAATTAGCTCCTAAGAGCTCTGGGGGCAAGAAGAGCTCTTTTTCTTCACAGAGCAGGTGAAGTTGGGCCTGGGCTCAGAATTTACCACCCCATCATACTATTCCCAAGAAGAGAAAATATGAAAGAAAAAAAGGCGGGGGGTGGATTTTAATCTTCCCTGAGCACCTTTAGGTGGATTTTATGCAGGTTGCTTCTATTTTCCCATATTGCGACTGTCACTTGCATCTCATTGCCAGCTGCTTATTACTGATGGTTGAGCATAATGGCACTTCTTTCAGCTTGTGGAGTTCAAGGACCCAAATAACTGCAGGGGAGGGGTTTGGGAGGTTGTTCTAGCACAGACCTAATATAGGTCTGACTGGTCACGTCACTGTAATGGTCTATACTTAGTCTGGGTTACGTTCAGGGGAATATTGATTCTGAGGCACTGGGGCCATGGAACTTAGTATACTTGTATTCATTCATTCAGTCAACAGTCCATTAATGCTTATGGTAGTTTCTAGACATAAAGAAGACAACACCTACCCTCATGGAATGTATAATCCTGCTCAGGTTCTAATAAATCATAGTTGTCTCGTGTCTCTCATGGATTCCATGAAATAACCAAGGAAGTCTCAAGTTAGCTCATTTCTGACCTGAGCTCTCTAAAGAGACCCCAGTGGAGCAGGAAGATGCATTTACATGCTATGTGCCAGCCACTCCTCTGTACGCTTTTATTGCCTTGTCCCCTTTCATCTTCCTAGCAAGCCTGCAGCTACGGCTTTGTTAGGACCCTTTGACCAAACAAGTTGAGGCTCAGCAAGGTTTATGAAGGGACAGAACCTGGATTGACTCGAAGACTCTCTGACTCCAGATCCCATTCTTTGTCAATAAATCAGTGCTACTCCAAAAGACTGAGAAACTTTGGCATTGATCACAAGTTTGGGGGATGCCTAAAGGAACACTAGTAGGTGACAACAAAGAGTGTGCTAAATTCAGCAATACTGACAGAGGCATTTTTGTGCCTTGAATCCGGTGGTGCGCTGGAAAGTGTATGGGTTTTCATAAATCAGTGAGGATTATATTAGTCTCAGTAATTGAAATTCCAAAAACAGTGGCTTAAAAATTAAAGCTATATTTACTTTTCATGTAAAAGGTTGATATAAGCACCTTGGTCTTCAAGGTAAGGGGCCTTTTCAGCTTTCTGCTTCTATTTCCTCAGTGTACAATATCTGCTAGAGGCTCCAGATACCACATCCTAGTTCCAAGCATCAGGATGACACAAGGGCTAAAAAAGGACTGGGCCCTTCCCTTTGGGAAGACTGTTTAGTGGTTCTGCATAATATATTCACTTTCATCTCATTGGTCAGAACTTAATCACATGGCCAACTGCTGCAAGGGAGAGTGGGAAGTGTGGTCTTTTAGCTGAATGATGATGTGCCCAAATGAGAATTAAGGTTCTGTTACCGAGGAGTTCGAATATCAGAAGATAACTAGCACTCCTGGTTCTAATATATTCTATCCTTCTTTATTATATGATAGAATCTTAGCTATAACCTATTAACTGAATTGATTACAGTTTTTCATTCATTCAACAAATATAAGTTGATGCCTCCTGTATGCCAGGCACTGCGTTAAGTGCTAGGGATACAAAGACCAGTAAGACACAATTTGAACTGGACTTCATTAGGATAAGAAATTCTGTGCATTAAAGAACACCATTATCAAGGAAAGGGAATTTCTTTTTTTTTTTTTGCAAATAATAACCTGATAAAGGAATAGTATCAAAAATATATATCAGGGGGCGCCTGGGTGGCACAGCGGTTAAGCGTCTGCCTTCGGCTCAGGGCGTGATCCCGGCGTTATGGGATCGCCCCACATCAGGCTCCTCTGCTATGAGCCTGCTTCTTCCTCTCCCACTCCCCCTGCTCGTGTACCCTCTCTCGCTGGCTGTCTCTATCTCTGTCAAATAAATAAATAAAATCTTTAAAAAAAAAAATATATATATATATATCAGACTCTTGCAACTCACTAATTAAGAGACAAATAATCCAATTAAAAGTTGAGCAAAGGATCTGAATAGACATTTTCCCAAAAAAGTTATATGAGGGACGACTGGGTGGTTCAGTTGGTTAAGTGTCCAACACTTGATCTCCGCTCGGGTCATGATCTCAGAGTCGTGAGATCGAGCCCTGCGTCAGGCTCCATGCTCAGCACAGTCTGCTTGAGAAGCTCTTTCTCCCTCTCCCTCTGCCCTTCTCCCTGCTCGTGCTCTCTAAATAAAAAGATCAATCAATCAATCAATCAAATATTAAAAACGAAGTTACACAAATGACCAATAAGCAAATAAAAAATGCTCAACATGATTAATCATTAGGGAAATGCCAAGTCACAACTACAGTAAGAAACCACTTGACACTCACTAGAATTGCTATTACTCAGACAAATGTTGGTGAAAATATGGAGAAATTGGAACCCTCATACACTACTATTAGGGATGTAAAATGGTACAACTGTTTTGGAAAACAGTCTGGCAGTTCCTCAAAGAGTTAAACATAGAATTTCCATGTGATCCAGTAATTCCCCTCCTAGGAATTGCCCAAGAGAAATGAAAGCACATATTCACACAACAATTTGTACACAAACGTTCACAGCAGCATTATTCGTAATAGCCCCAACACAAAAACAACCCAAATGTCCACCAACTGATGAGTGGATAAACTAAACGTGGTATATCTATACAACAGAATATTACTCAGCAATAAAAAGAAATGAAGTATTGACAGGTGCTACAATGTGGATGGACCTTGAAAACATCATGCTAAGTGAAAGAAGCCAATCACCAAGGGTCACGTCTTGTATGATTCCATTTATATGAAAAGTCTAGACTATGTGAATCTATAGAGGCAGAAAGTAGACTAATGGTTGCTTAAGGGCTTGCGTGGGGGGATGGAGAAATTGGGGGTGATGGCTAAGGGAAGCAGTGCTTCCTTCACAATTCTATAATTGATTGTGGTGGTATCTACACAATTCTGAATATACTAAAAGTGACTGAACTGTACTTAAATGGGTGAGTTGTGTATGTGTATTATATCTCAATAAGGCTGTTAAAAAAAGACACAATTTGCATCTAGTCATGAAGGATCCTGGATGCCAGTGCTTAGGAGTTTGGTGTCATTGTGGAGAAGAAACAGAGCAGTGATTCTCAAACTGTATGCTGGACCAGCAGCAGCAGCCTCGTCTGGGAACTTGTTAGAAATACAAATTCTCAGATTTATTCTGTATCTGCTGAATTGCCCGGCAATCTGTGTTTGAACCAGCCTGCTAGGTGATTCCCATGCAGGCTCAAACTTGAGAGTCACTGGATTGGAGAATTTGAGAGAACTAAGGGAAAGCATTTAGGATGTGATTTCAATAATCCAGGTCAGAAATGATGGTAGGCATTGGTGGCATGAAGTAAGGTAATAGAAGTGGGATAAAGAGGGGCACCTGGTGGGCTCAGTCAGTAGAGTTTGCGAAGCTTGATCTCGGGGTTGTAGTTCAAGCCCCACATTGGGTGTAGAGATTACTTAAAAATAAAATATTTTTTAAAAAAAGGAGATAGGATAAAGAGATGGAGGAGGATTGGGGCCCCTGGCTGACTGAGTTGGTAGAGCATGTGAATCTTTATCCAAGGGTTGCAAGGTCCAGCCCCACATTGGGTGGAGAGCTTACCTGAACAAAAAGAGATGGGTGAGGATTGATCGGATGAGGGAGGGGAGTAAAAGCAACTCCCTCCCCTACCTCAAAGGATCATGCCCTTGAATTTATTTTTATTAGGTGTATCTGGAAACACTTTTAAGAGGGTTTTAATATACTTTCCTATTCAAGTAGCAAGTCAGGAAATAATGGTTAAAGTTGGTGAAAAAGAATTCAAAAGTATATATAAATAGATAATGAAAGTACCCTATGAAAATAACTACAGAAGAACTCACTAATAATTTGGAAGAGGTGAAAAAGAGAATAATAAACATGAACTAAGTCTCCATCTTTGAGGCATCAGGGTAGCTTTGTTGGTTGAATATGAACTCTTGATCTCAGCTCAGGTCTTGATCTCTTGGCTGTGAGTTCAAGCCCCGAGCTGGGCTCCATGCTGGGCATGGGCGAGGAGCCTACTTAAAAAAAAATCTTCATCCTTTTTGGCAATCTCCTGAACGATCTTGAAATTTTTAATGATAATCTCTTAAATGGACAAAGAAATTTTTGAAAAGAAACATAAGCTTATTATGTAAAGAAGAACTAAATTCAGAAACAGAAGAAATTTCCTTTGACAAGGTCAGGATGGGGTTTTTTTTAACAAATTTTTTAAGATTTATTTATTTAAGGGGGGGAGGGAGGAAGAGTGCACACCTGCATGAGTGGGGGAGGGGCAGATGGAGAGAATCTTCAAGCAAATTCCCGTTGGAGCCTGATGTGGGACTCTATCTCACCATCCATGAGATCAAGACCTGAGCTGAAAGGAAGAGTCAGATGCTTACCCAACTGAGCCACCCAGGTGCCCCTAGGGTTTTTAATTATACACCCTTCTGTACTTAAAAAACAGTGCAAAAATAAAGTGTTTATTTAAAAAACCAAAGCAACTTTCTAATAAGGCAGATTATATTCTGTATTAATCTGACTAATCTAATCCCTCTTAAAAGGTATCAGTTACAGTGTGAGTAAATTTAAGAAATCAGAAGTTTTAAGAAGAAATGACAAAGAATTAAATGAGGAAAAAGTCATCTAATCATAACACAAATATTCCTGGGTTTTTCCAAACTTCAAAAATTGGTATCTTTTCAGGTTGCCTATGTAGCTCAGTCAACTGGTTGGGTGTCTGCCGTCAGCTGGGGCCCTGGTCAGGGTCCTGGGATTGAGCCCCGTGTCAGACTCTCTGCTCAGCAGGGAGCCTGCTTCTCCCTCTCCCTCTGTGATTGCTCTTGTTATCACTCTCACTCAAATAAATAAACAAAATCTTTTAAAAATTGATTTCTTTTCAATATGAGTTAATATCGCAATATTCTTGATTTTCTAGTTATTTTTCTTGTCTAGTTCTGAGTTGCTCTTGCCCTATTTCCCAAGTATGAAACATATCTTTTGATAGATTTGTTTCACTTGGTCCACCCAAATCAATAACATCTATTGGTTCCTTCAACCTGCTAAATTCTGCATGTTTCTATACTTCACGGAGATGGCCAGGCATCCCGGGATGCCTGAGACACATTCCAATCAGCCTTTTAGCCCCATCACTTTTCCAAAACCTATCCGTTCAAGGTCCACTGACCTTTGTGTTTGCAGATTCAACGAAGAATTCTTGGTGCACACCGTATGCCACCTACCAACCTCAGCTCCCCACCTACTCATTCATTACCTTCACTTGGCCTTCAGGACCCCACTATCTTGGTTTTCAGACTTCACTGTTTGCTTCTTTTTGATCCTTTGTTGGTTCTACCTGTAAACATTGGGTCCTCAGACCTCCCCTTCTTTCTAGCTACACTCACCTATTCATTCCCTAATGATCCTAACCAAGTCTCATGGCTTTAAATGGCATCTACCTGCTCATAACACTCAACATCGTATCTCCAGCCCTCACCTCTATGAACTCCTGACTTGTGCTTCCAGCTGCCTATAAAGTGTCTCCACTCAGGTGATGAGTAGTCATTTCAAATGTGACATGTTCCAGAACACCCTCCCTGCCAACTCTGATTCTTCTGCAAGCTTTCCCAACTCAATAAAGGGAAACATTTTTCTTCCATTTGCCTAGGCCAAAGCACATGGACTAATGTTTGTTCCTCTCAGACCCTAGCTATGATCTATTAGCAATTCTGCAGCTTTCCCTTTGGGTATACTCAGAAGACCACTCCTCAACATCTCCACTAACACAAGCAGTCAGCATTTCAGCCTGGATTATATGCAGTAAATGGTCTTCCTCTATCTTCCTCTATATTGGATCATGTTATTCCCCTGCTCAAACCCTCCAATGGTTCCCAGCTCACCCAAAGAAAAAGGCAAAGTCCTTTTTCCCTCAGGTTGACTTTATCTGGCAAATGATACCATGTTTCTCTCTGTCTTATCAAAGCTGGTTTCCCTCTGTTCCAGATGAATCCCTTTCCTGCAGCGAGGTATCTTGAAAACATAGGTCAGTGAATGGAGAGAATATTAAGGGAGAATAAGTGGCTGAATCAGAGAATTTCTATCTGCTAAAAACAAAGAAAAAATAAAGAAAAAAAAAAGATTAGCGTTGATGATGCCCTAATGAATGTTTATATGTATAACAAGTAACATATCAGTCTATAAGCTTAGGTATTACCGATGTACTTTATTTATTTTTCTGTATCTCAATTTATATGTAGAGCAGTGTTGCCCCACACAACTTTCTGAGAGGATGGAAATGCACTAACCTGGCACTGTCAAAGGTAGATCTACCATCTTGAATAGCCCAGACCCAGGGCCCCTAGTCTTCCCAGAGGCTGAAAACAGAATCGATGTTGGGCAAAGTCAATCAAAGCAAGGATTTCTCAGACTCTTCAAGGGACCCCCCTCCTCTCTTTATCCCCTCAGTTGCATTTAGCTTACAAGACTCCTGGAAAGTCTCTGGCTGTGGCTGGCATTTGCTGAGATGTCTAAGTTCTTATTTGGTCTCTCTCAGGTGGCTATATCTTCTCACTTGCTGGTCAGCCCATAAGTATTACTTGTGAGCCTGTGGTGTGTGTGTGTGTGTGTGTGTGTGTGTGTGTGTGTGGGGGGGTGGGGGGAGGGGGTGGTGATAGGTGAATATGCATTTGCTCTAATATTTGAGAATATTTAATTCTGTTATGGAAAACAGAAAGGGGATGGTGATGCTCATAAGATGTGTTAAATATGGATAAGTAAGTTAGTAACTTTTGAGATACGTTAAATGTAGATTAAGTAGGGTTTATAAGTACTGAACTCAGATAAGACAAAGAGAAGGACGAAGAGACCCCTAATTTTCACAAAGCATTAAATGTACAGGGGGCATCAGACTCACCTAATCTTCAAGATACACTGAATACACAGGAGGCACCCGAAGCCCTCGATAGTCACGGAGTCTTAAATGACCCAGCGAATTGTGACCCCCATTTGGGCTCCAAACATCCTCTGCCAGATACAATCCACAGCTGCTCATCAGGCTGCTTGGTGAGTCACAGCTCTGGCCAGGACTACATACCCCTCTGTCTCTCCTATGAAACAAGTGTCTGTGTTGGTCCCACGCATTTCTGTCTCTTGGATCTCTTAGCTCAAAACTCATCTTTTGTCCCTGTGGCCACACCATCAGCAGGGAAGATGGATGAGGTAGGGAGAGGGGGTGCCTATGAACATTGCCTAATTCAAGTTTCAGGTAGTAAGATCTTTCCACCTTGCTCACACCCTTTCCTAAATATCCCATCACCTTCCCTTTGTTTCTTGCTGGGTATTGTAAATTGATTTAATAAACTGTGTGATTTGCACATCATGATCTGGCCTCTGAGCCTTTCTGACACAGCACCCCTGGAGAAGCTTGCCTGGTGGTGTACTTTGGGGCTACCACGGCATCAAGGTAATTTTCCTCATGACTTTAGAAGTAAATCAAAGTCTTTCAAATACTCCCTTGGGTGACTCGGGGAGTGAGGCTGCCTTAGGCTCTCTCTGCCTGCACAGACCCTACCTGGCCCACTGCTGCTGCTCTCACGTGTTGCTGTGGGGACCGTGACACCGTTTGCCACTTCTGTGCATCCCAGCCACGGAGTGTGACACAGCCATTGATTGTTCGCAGATCCCCAACCTTCTCCCAATCTCCTGTCTGAGTCCTTCTTTGGAACACCCAGCAGTGTCTGAATAGCTTTCTTCCGCACCCTCCCTTAGGTTGAAGGGTATTTCCTTTGGAAAGCAATTTTTTTTCAAATCTGTTGATAATAGTATAAACTTTATGCCTTTAACTCTCAAGGAATTTGGTTTGATTCTGATAATCCAGGCTTTTGAAACTCAAAAATGCTTTATCTCTAACTATTATCTCTGGTTTCACAAGTCTATTTTGATCTGTGCATTTCTTTCATGGCAACCATACCTGAGGGTGCACACACCCAAACCCACACAGACACACACAGACACACACCCACAGATCCCCCCCACCTTCACACAGCCTCTCAGCTGCCTGAATGGGGGGAAGGAAGGAAATGGAATATTGGGGAAAGAAGAAGCATAGGTATTTCAAAATACTGTTCTTCCCCATTTGTGAAGGACCACATAGCTATAATCGGGACATCAGTAAAGGAAGTCCAAGGGATGTCTGACCCCAGGTTTCAGATAGTTTCTCCCTTTCTGCGTCTTGTTCCACTCTTCTGCTTGTCTTCATGCAACAGCAAGATGGTTCTGGGCCGTTTCATAACAACATTGTCAGTAGAGTACAAAGGTGCTACGATATGTGGTTCTGGACATATCTTTCTTACCTTCTGTGTAATTCTACTCTTAAAGACTCATAACTTTGGTTCTTCAAGGGAATGGAGATAACAGTTGTTGATTACCTTCTACATGCTGGGCACTGCTTCGCAAGAGTTCCCTTTTAAAAATGTAAATTCCCTCTGGCAGGGAAAACCCCTTAAGCCCTCATTATCTAACCCCTAGAATTAACTCATTAGAAGCATATCCATCTGTCATAGCCAGCTGTGATCAGGCCATGTGAGACTGGAGTTGGACTTGTCATACCAGGGTGGGCATGGGGTGAAGAGCCCTGAGACGGAAGGACAGGGCAAGGGAGGTGGACTTCCAAATCAAAGTTTGCCACCCCCACAGAATTCACACCATGGTAACCCTGCACTAATTGATGTGCTAATTAAAATCCCTGTAGATTCATTAAAGTAGTCCTGAGAAGAAAATCTCTGTTTGGCACTGAGGGTAGCTAGTAGTTTGGGTATAAATGTGAAAGTCATGAAACTCATTGCTTATAAAAAAATTCTCTCATTTGGCCTTCTTCTATCAGTCTAAATTATAGAGTTTAAACATCACATCAATGCTGAGAAATGCAAAATATTGATAATTAGCTGAGAGAAGTACTGTAGGTCACATAAGCAGGCTGGCTTGGGTTTTACAATTATATTATACAGACCGATCACAAGTGGTCCATCAGCATGCATAAATTAAAACAACCTAGTGATACAATGGAATACTACTCAGTAATGAAAAGGAAGGAATTACTGATTTATGCAACCACGTGGATGAATTTCAAAAACTTAGTCAGGGCTGCCTGGCTGGCTCAGTTGGAAGAGTTTGCAACCCTTGATCTTGGGGTTGTGAGTCTGAGCCCTGTGTTGCGTGTAGAGATTACTTAAATAAATAAAATAAACTTTAAAAAAATTTATTGAGCAAAAGAAGCTAGACACAGAGAATATATACTGTATGATTCCATTTATATGATGTTTTCAGATATGTGCATTTTACCAAATATCAATTTACCATATATAAATACCACAATGAAAAATATCCCCAAAATACTTCCTGGTCTCCTGTTGGGCTACCTTTCCTCGGAACTGGCTGACTGCACGTTAACTGGAGGGCTGAAGTGACTGACAATATAGATGTACTGGTGTGGTGCTGTCAGGGCAAACCACACAGCATGCGAACTGCTATCAGCTGAAGAGCTATAGACACTTAGGGTTGCCTATATGTCATGTCGTTCATCACTTTACTATGTCATACTAGCTATAAAATACAGACAACACAAATACATCCTGTCGATACTGTTTTGGATTTTTGATTTATCTAGATTATCTAGATTTTTTTAAGAAGATCTTTTAATGATTTATTTGAGAGAGAGCGCACACAAGCAGGAGGGAGGGGGAGAGGGAGGAGTAAACTCCTCGCTGAGCAGGGAGTCCAATGTGGGGTTCGATCCCAGGACCCTGAGATCATGGCCTGAGCTGAAAGCAGATGCTTCACTGACTGAGCCACCCAGGTGCCCCTCTAGATTTTTTTTTTCAAGATTTTATTTTTAAGTAATCTCTACACTCGATGTGGAGCTCGAACTCACAACCCTGAGATCAAGAGTCTAGTGCTCCACCAAATAGGACAGCCAGGAGCCCCTAGAATGCTTTTCTTAAATTCATTCATTCATTCATTCATTTAAAAAGATTTTCTTTGTTTATCTGACAGAGAGAGAACACAAGCAGGAGGAGCAGCAGGCAGAGAGAGAAGAAGAAACAGGTTCCCCGCTGAGCAAGGAGCCCGATATTGGGCTTGATCCCAGGTCCTGGGATCACAACCTGAGCTAAAGGCAGATGCTTAACTGACTGAGCCACCCAGGTGCCCCTAGAATGCTTTTTTTTTTTTTTAAGATTTTATTTATTTATCTGACAGAGACAGCCAGCGAGAGAGGGAACACAAGCAGGGGGAGTGGGAGAGGAAGAAGCAGGCTCCCAGCAGAGGAGCCTGATGTGGGGCTCGATCCCACAACGCTGGGATCACGCCCTGAGCTGAAGGCAGATGCTTAACGACTGCGTCACCCAGGTGCACCTAGAATGCTTTTTAATAGGAAAAGTGCAGACCAAATTAATCCCTGCTTCATTTAAACAAAGTCTTTAAATGGCTTACTCTTTCCTATCTTACTCCCCATCAATTTCTAGAAAAATAAAATTAAAAAATAGAGTAGTTCAGCTCTGGCCCTGTACAGTACATATACTGATATTCTTTCCAATGCACAATAGTACATTAAAATGTTATAGAGAATTTATTAGGCTTCCCTTCACTCCCCACCTCTTTTATGCCTACTGGGTCTGTGGTACAAGAGTAGCCAACTCTTTGAATAATGGATGTCTACTAGAAAACTGAGCTGAAGGAGTGTTTTTAAGACAGAAATAATTCTGAAAGACTTATGGCACACTTTCTCATCCAAATATTTCTTCTATTCTTTATGAGAATAAGAATCCTGATTATTTCATTATTCATCTGCTCCTGTTGTTTATTCCTTTCCTGAAGTCATAACCCTCTTTTTGAGACATCCCAGTTGGTTACTATGGAAATGATTATTTTGCTACAAACACAGAATTATGACTTATACAGTAGAGAATAAGCAGCAGAAGCAAATGAACTCTTGGAAAAGACTTAGTCCTGTTAAAGCCAAAATAAGACTGAAAACTGAAAACCCTAAAAAAGTTGTCCAAAGTTCTTCATGAGGCAATAATTTAACTTGACATTTTCTCAAATAATTAGTAGATCCATTGATGAAGAATTTATGGCTTGAACACGTTTACAGGCACTAATACCTGCGTAAGTTACAGTCTATCCAAAGTTTTGAACCTAAAAGTTCAAAGCAACCGGTGATTTATTAGAATTAATCATTTAATTCTTTTCCCGTCATACCCCCAAAGTATACTTACAACCCTACTTCAAACTCAGCCATTTAAATTCCCGTGCAGTCAAGGGGCACCTGGGCGGCACAGCCAGTTGAGCATCCAACTCTTGATTTTAGCTTGGGTCACGATCTCAAGGTCGTGAGTGCAAGCCCGGCATAGGTCAGGCTCCATGCTCAGCATGGAGTCTTCTTGAGATTCTCTCTCCCTCTCCTTCTGCCCCTCCCCCTGCTTTTCTCTCTTTCTCTCTCTCAAATAAATATGTAAATCTTAAAAAAAATAAATTCCTGTGTAGTCATATTTGACTTTTTTTTTTTTTTTAAAGATTTTATTTATTTATTCGACAGAGATAGAGACAGCCAGCGAGAGAGGGAACACAAGCAGGGGGAGTGGGAGAGGAAGAAGCAGGCTCACAGCAGAGGAGCCCGATGTGGGGCTCGATCCCATAACGCCGGGATCACGCCCTGAGCCGAAGGCAGACGCTTAACCGCTGTGCCACCCAGGCGCCCCTGACTTTTTTTTAAAAAAGAGTTTATTTATTTGTTTGAGAGAGAGACAGTGAGCATGAGAGAGCACACAAGCAGAGGGATTGGCAGAGGCAGAGGGAGAAGCAGACTTCCCACTGAGCAGGGAGCCTGATGCGGGGCTCGATCCCAGGACCCTGTGATCATGACCTGAGCAGAAGGCAGATGCTTCATGGACTGAACTACCCAGGTGCCCCCATATTTGACTTCATATAATATCTATAATTTTATTTCATGTTTTCTTTTGTTTTATTATATATATTCTTTTCCATATTTCTATCATCTTAGTATTTATTTATTTATCTTAGTAATCCCCATGCCCAATGTGGGGCTTGAACTCAGAATCCCAAAGATCAAGAGTTGCATGCTCCACCGACTGAGTCAGCCAGGCACCCTACTATTTACAATTTTTCAATTACATTTGAGAAACTATTTATCCTGGTTTCCTGTAGTGGAATATGTATGTCATAACAAACTGTTTTCACCATTATAAATGAAACTACTATAAATATCATGATGGCACGTCTTGAAAGAAATTCTCTATGATCAACTCTGAGAAGTTGGGGTTTAGGGCAACGAGTGCGAAGATTTTAATGTGGCCCACTACCCCACATACACATCCTCATGAAATTTTTGGTAAATGGGTGGACCTCATCATATACACTTACTTTAGGGCAGGTAATATGTGTGCGGCCTTTACAAGTCAGGGAAACCAGGACAAGAGAAAGTTCCAAAGAGCTTCGGGAAAGAAAGCAAACCTTCTAGAGCCTGATGTCCAGGGAAGTTAAGCAACTTGGCTCAGGCCTCGCCTGTGAGGAGGGCACTTTCAGAGGCTGGCGTTCCCCTTTCCACATCATTCTTTCCACTGCAACAAACTATGCTTCTCAAGGAGTTTGCAGAATCTTGGAAAGACCCTGAGGGAACTCAATGTGTTTCTACTCCATGTAGATTTGTTAATTTTTTTGTGTACTTTCTCTTCCAAAAATGATTTCAGGCAGATTATACAGAGACATGAAATACAGAACAATGCCAAAATAAAAAAGCTAATTTGGGTTAAACACAAAGTATGAGCAAGCAAAGTTACTCCCAAAAGGTGAACCTGCAGGTCACTTGGAGTTGGAAAAGATGTTGACACCAGTATACTCTGAGCTTCTTCAAGGCCGGAGGACAGAAGGAATAAAAACCAGCACATGGTAAACCAGTTGCCCAAGAGAAGAACAGCATTATCACTGAACTCATGTCTTAGTGGCCCTCAAACACCAAGATACTGCCAAGTCACACTTCCATTCCAGCCACGAAGGTGTAAGGCTTCCTCGTTGTGGCAAGTAATGTCACTGATGTTGGCTGGATTGATAAAGCCCAGGCCCGGAAGCACCTCATACTTGATGACTATGCTGTGATGATTGCCACCAGGTGAACATCTTACAGGCTTGATGGGGAAAGGTTAGGCATAAGTACTTGCATTCTACTGGAATTTGATTTTAAATCTTCTCTGATTAGAGATGTAATTTAGAATACAGCCTTATTGAAGAAAATGGACAAAATATAAAAAAGAAATAAATGTCACTATGAATCTACTGCATATAGAACCATCAGGTATATTTCTTTCCATAGTTAAGCTTTTACATGTATATGTGTATATATGTGCATGTACACACACATTTTTGTACATCCATATGTCTGTGTATATATACATATATGTATGCGTACATGCATATGTATGTATATATAATCCATATGCATATGTGGAAACCACAGACAAAGCAAATGGGAAAGAGGCAAGCTGAACAGATTCTCTGAGGCCCCGCAGTGTAACTGTTAGGGTTTTAAAAGAGTCTCTTTGGCCTCATCAAGGGTAGAACGGGAATCTGGTGAAAGGAATCATCACGTTAGTCTCTCCATTTTCCTGACTCATACCCTGGTAACATTTTGTAGTTCTCTGTATATGGGTCCTACACATTTCTTGTTAAGTTTAACGTGATTATATGTGTGTGTTTTAATTTTTTAGTTATTTTTAAAATTGTCTATTTATTTATTCATTTAAGTAATCTCTACACCCAAAGTGGGGCTCAAGAGTCACATGCTCCTCCCACTGAGCCAGCCAGGCATCCCTATGTGTGGTGTTTTTTTTTTTTCATTGTGAATATTTATTGTATTATATGTTCCCCTTGCCATTTCTAATGTCTATAGATTTTTATATTTTTCTTTTGCATCTTGAGGCTTAACTAAATACTCTTTTAACTAAAGATTTTTTTTCCTGCAGAGTTTTCTCAGAATGAACTATTTCCTGAAAATAATGATGATATTGCTTCTTTGTCAACTGACAAGTTTTGGAAACTCAGTTATATCTACTGACTATCTTTCTAAATATGAATTGTATGTCAACACTATTTTTCTCATCATTTAACTTTGTGAATCATGGTTTTCTCATCTATAATTATTACTTTTATTATCCCTTAATGAATGTCTATATGTGACCATTGGTAGGATTAAAGAAAAGGTAAGCCAACAAGAAAAATAAAGAAAATTTATCTTTTCCACTCATTCTTGCTTCCCTGGTCACATGCTTTTTTCTTTCCCCTTCCTATGGATCAGTCTTATATTTGCATTACAGGAGGATGACCAATGGGCATGGTGAATAACAAATGTGAGCCTACAAAGCAGCTAAATCTTTTTAAATTGTATAATATTTTCCAATTTACCAGGAGCCCTATTATGACATATAGAAATAACCCACAATTTAAAATAACACCTATTTTTCTTTAAAATATATAAGACGTGTATTTGATGCAAGAAATTGAGGACATCGATAAGCACAAATAAAAAAATTCAAATTAACCAGAATTGTCATATCCCAAAGTAACTGTGTCTTACCTTGGATTTCCCCAGAAGGAGCCTTAGACACTGGCTCACGGGCAGAGCTCATGTTTCTCTTGGGAAGTGATCCCAGGAAATGAGAGTGGAGGACTGGAGAGAGGGAAACTGTAAGAGAAGGAAAGGCAACTCAAAGGTGTATTATCAAATTATTCACCACTGTGGGCGAGTAGGACTCGATCTCACTGGGTACCTCTTGAGGAGCTGACACAGAGAAAACATGCCTCAGACTGTCCACTTGGGAGATGGAAGAAGTGAGTGTTATTCAATGGTGTGTTGGAGCCTGCTTGTCCCAGCTTGGCACAGCCTATTGTGCATATCTCTTGCCAACTTTACGTTCAGTGACATCGGGGTGGTGGTTTGAAATCAACCATGGGAGGAAAAAATAACATCATGGAAATTGGTGAATGCTACAAATCGGGGCTCTTTTTGTCAGAGAGCTGGATGTTAAACATTGGCCAGCATACTGTTTGAAATATGTATCCACTAGCTCCCATCCCCCTGTGGTCTGGGGTCACCTTGTGGCTCATGAACGCCCTTGTTCTTGCAAATCTGGAGGGTCTCTGCAGACAATTCGTGAGGTGGAGAAATCCTCTCAGCAGCAGCAAGGTGCTAGCAGGTGACACGTACTCATGTGGTTCACCAACAAGGACTGAAGTAAAAAGGCTGGTTAAGATGGGGTGGAGGGTAGGGTGGGCAAGGCACAGGAAGTATCTAATCCAAGCACCATTAATGTTTAGACAGTTCTTCCAAGTCTGTGTGCACCTCCCTGTGCATGCATCCACGTAAAAGCACAACTTTGAACTCACTTGCCATACCACCTATTCCCTGTCTCCCTAGCTTGTGGTCACTTGACAATGTGGAGTCTAGAGAAACACCACATTTAGTCACCACAGACAACAAACAGTGAACATATTCCATGTCAACCAGTGTGACTTTACAAGTGGTTGTAGATTATGAGATATACCATAGAGTATTTTACTAATCTCCCACTGTTGCACTTCTAGGCTGTTTCCAATCCTATGCTATTATGAATAGGGATATGATGTACGTATTCCACATATATCTTTATACACATTTCTGATAAATTCCTGTAAGTACAATTACTGGGTCAGAGAACATGCATAGTTTTGAGACCTTCTACTATACTGCTTTGCCCATAATATGTGTATCCACAAAGCCTATGCCTTATGATCTTTTGAAATCTTTTATAACTTTATTAGTCTATAATTTTTTCATTTATTTATTTATTTATTTAAGTACTCTCTACACCCAATGTGTGGTTCGAACACACAACCCTGAGAATGCTCTTCCAACTGAGCCAGCCATTCCCCATTATTCTATAATTTTCTTAATCTAGTATAGAAGTATCAATGATTCTTTAGGATTAGCATAAATCACAATAAATAAATAGCTAGATTCCTTATTGACTTTATATCTAATAGCAGTGAATAGTACATACCTCTGAAAACAAAACAAAGCCATTTTACTTTAAGAGCTATATCTAAATAAATAATATTATCTCTCCATATTTATGATCCATAGGGCCAAACTTGCAGCAATCTGAAGATAGATTTTTTTAGATTTTAAAACTTAAATAAGACATTCCTATAACTGCTATTAATCACCAGTCTTAATATGTTATTCTTACATGTCTTTAGACTCAAGAAGGCTTTTGTCTATAAATCCACCCTACATAGCTATTTTATTTGGAAGAGAGCATAATGCAGATGACAAATGACTCATTGTTCCTGGAGCAAAGTAACATCATTCTGGAACAAAAGGAAAAAGAAAAATAGTAACAAACATTGTTGTAATATTTTTGAATTTGGATTTATTTGATTCTTCAACACTGTTCTGACTCTGTTTTATTCCATTTCTCTAGTCTGATCTTTAACGACAAAAAAAGAATGTCTGAAATCTTACATATGGGCTCAGATATTTAACAACTTAAGACATTGTGACTGTATTCAATTATATTGCTCTGTAAGAGATTAGAAAATACAAAATCACCGTAACGAGGTCCACATAGGGATTTCTGAAAAGGTTCAAATTCCACATCCATCATAAGGTTTACTGATTACCTTCTCTGTGCTAGTTGCCAGAGATAATGCAGCAAACTGGATGCCGTCCCTGACCTCATAGAGCTTGCAATTAAAAGCCAGCCTCCAATGGAAATAATGGAATTAAGAGGCAAACACCCAAACTTCTAAGTGATTCTCTCCACCTCTGTGATAACTGCCCTTCCCTAGCTCCCAACCTCCTTCCCCCCTCTCCCAGGCTCCATAGCTTTCTCAGATGTTAAACATCCTCTCTGGGATCATTTCCTTTTTGAACAGTGAAGGTCCAGGTACTGGCCTAACTCTTAAGAGTTCCCAAAAGTGATTTGCCAGATTGCATCACAACCAAAATGCATCCATTTTTTAAATAGCAGAAAACAAAGAAACATGAATAACAGACATGCTTATTTTAATTGATATCAACTGTATTCTTAGTCTCTCTCCAGGTGGTTAGCATTCTCCCCCTTTTCAAACACATACACTGAAATCCTCTGAAAAGCTCAGCTATTGGCATAACAGGACTGTTGTCAGTGACCGTGGACCCTAGGGGTCAAGGGGTCAGCAGAGGCTTCCAGGGCGAGCTGGTCCTGGGTAAGACTGAGGGGGGCAGCCGCTTATCACTGGTGTCCTCCGTGTAGCACAAGGCCCCTACCCCCCTCGGCACCCGGCTTCTCCCACTCTGTCTCCCTGTTCTTATCAAAAGGTTTTCAGTAACCAATCTGATATTATTATTACCCAGCAAGTAGTAAAATGTTAATTTTAGCAGAAGACAAAGCTTTAAGTCAAAGGGATAGCTCTCAATAAGTAATTTAAGGCACTGATGAGCACATAGAATATATTTGGGCAGAACAAAAGAAAACTAGAAACAAACATTTCAGGGGGAGGATGCAGACATCAGGTCACAGCAGGAAAAGCCCAGATTTTGGATGACAAAACACACATGGGTTCAAATGCTTTCTGAGTGTCAGTTTCCTCAAGTACAAAATGGGGATTACAGCATCTATTTTACGATAACACCTATTTTGTCTCTGTAGAGCGGACATTAGGTATGATAATGTCTGTAGAGTACAGGGACCACTGGCAGTGCTCAGTGGATATTGGCTATTGTCTGTCTTTGAAGTCAGATGGGGAGGTGGCTGTGAATCCTGCAAAAGGGCCCTTCCTCAATCCCTGTCCCTTTCTGTAAAATGGGATACAGCAGGGTTCTTCCCCTGCGCTGAACTCCAACAACCTGGAGCATGAATGGGAAAACTGGGAGGAAGGGTGGGAAGAGCAGACCAATTTTTTTTTAAACTTCAGTTTATTCGTACAGAGTAAAGCAATGGTTCTTAAACTTTAATTTGCATTAGAACCACTCAGAAAACTCCCCCCCCCCACTTCTACGTTAATTTATTCAGCACGTATTAACTGTAAACATACTGTGAGTCACAGATACTCTTTTCTCAGGAAGCTTGCTTTTTAAATTCAAAGTCTGGGGACCATTCATAAGAAATTCTGATTCAGATCTTGGCAGGTCCCAGGAAATCTGCATTTTTAAAAAGCACCCTTGTCATTCTGAGTCAGGACAGCTGTGGGCAAACTGGGGGTGGGGGGTGAGGTGGCTGGAGAAAGGGTGCCTAGATTTCTGCGCTGAGAATACACTATTTGGGGAAAGTCTCCTTAATGGGCCTTTTGGTGATTCAAGGGAAAAGCAAACCTCCTTTTCAGAAGTGGAAAGACAAAGCTAAGTTGAAGAGCAAAGTAAAATAAAAGGCCATTTCATTGTGAGTGAGATGAAGTCTTGGCAGATTGTTTCTTTCAGGAAATGCTCCTTTGTTCGTAATATAGATCTAGACCACTTTGAATCAACATAATTTTGCTTCCCAAAGAGTTACTAGTTACGCCAGGAGAGCTGGAGCAGAGGTGGGCAAGAGAAGCAAGACTGAGCAGTGTAGATTTTCTTTGCAGCTGTAAAGCCAGCAAAGGGATAGGGCCTGGAGTATCAAAGCCCAAAGCCTTTGGTGTGATACACGCCTCCCTTTGGTGCTACTTTAGACCAAACTGAAAGAAGACTTTGACTACCTCCATTTTCTTAAAAGTAGTCTCCAAGGCCAACGTGGGGCTCGAACTCATGACCCCAAGATCAAGAGTCACGTATGCTACCAACTGAGCCAGCTAGGCGCCCCTCAACTTTCTAAATAAGTTCTTCTTTCCAGCTTATCTCTTAACTCAGGCAAAAGACCCTTCGGCAAAGCAACCCCTGATAGGAACCAACACTTCCCCCTTAAGCAATAAGGACTGCCCTGAGCCAGCAAGACCCTGTGACTGACACCAAGACAATGACGGGCTTCACCATCACTGCTCACCTGCACTACCCACCCGCCTTTGCCCCACATTTTCCTTACATAAACCAGGAAGTATTTTGGGCACTTTGGAGACAGTCTTTGAGATGCTAGTCCACTGTCTTCCTGTGTTGGCCTCACTGAAATTCCTTTCTTGTTTCACCATCACCTGGTTCTCTGATTTGGATTCTGTCATCAGCTAGTGGCAGAATCTGGTCTATTTGGGCCCCCCCAGAGCCAGATGCTCTTGCACCCCCATGCCCAGGCTACAGAATGAGGGGGTTTACGCAAAAGGCCAACACTCCTTCTGAGCACCTTGGCAGGATTTGTTTTGGACCTAGAAAGATCTGATTGTTTAATCCCTCTTGAGGGTATACTGATGGTCTGTCCCCCTTATCCCTATAGAAAATCCGTTTTTATTTTGGAGTTATTCAGGACAAAATGCTCTTGAAGAGCTTATGTGAGCAATTTGAACTCTGAAATATTATAAAAGAAATTCTGCTCTTTCCAGCTAAAAACATTGGCTTCACTAAAAGTCCAAGCAGAAACTGCCTGATCAGTTTTGATGAAAACAAGAATTGTTTGTAGTTAGCATTTACTTTTTTGGCATCCATATAGCAATCTGCTTGCACTCTTTAAGCAAGCTCAAAACCCTCACCATCTTATTTTAATTTAAGAAAAAAAATTTCCATTACGGTTGTAATATCTACTCCTAATGAAAATTTAGAAAATAACATAAAGATAAATAGAAGGAAAAAAATCATCAGTAATCTCACAAATACATTGTGATGCATTTTTCTTTCAATGTGTACATTTTTACATAGTTGCAATTACACGCTCTACATAAAATTGCATATGTTAGTTTCTTAAAGATCTGTTTTTAAAATATCTGCTGACTCTATGAAGCAGGAAAAAAATAGCACTTAGTAGTTTACTGATACTGCCCCTTACCTTAACTTTCAGGTGTGTATTTCTTTATAATTGTTTTCCATACTTTTTTTTTTTTTTGAGAGAGAGAGAGAGAGAGAAAGAGAGCATGTGTGAGGCAGCAGAGGGAGAGAAAGAATCTCAAGCAGGCTCCATGCCTGGCGCAGAGCCTGATGTGGGGCTTGATCTCATGACCTGGAGATCACGAACTGAGCTGAAATCAAGAGTCAGAGGTCTAACTGACTGAGCCACCCAGGTGCCCCTCCATACATTTTTTTTAAAAAACATAATCGCAATTAGGTTGAGTTAAAGATTTGTCAACGCAGGAACCTTCACAGATCCTATAAGAAAGAAGGTTGGAAGAGGCTACAGGACAGATAGGATCCGTTACCCGGTGGCCTAGTAGTCTTTCCCAATCAAATCTCAAGGACTCAGGACTCAACGCAATTTTAAAGGTACAGAAAATCATCATTCATGCTCCATGGCAGAAAAAAAAAAATAGAGCCATTATGTTGCACGATGTCATTCTGGTTTGGTGGTGGGAAAGCACCTTTTAAAAATAATTCTCCTGGTTCAGTTTCTTAACAGAATGCCTGGCACAGCCATTGTTCGCAAGTGCTTGAAGAGAACCCTATTCATTACCATTGCCAGTGGCCATTAAACATGCAAAAGATTTCTGAATCTGAAGGATATGGCCCAACAGCCCCGCTTCCTGGCACTGGGAAAGAGGAGCCACAGCAGAGTTCGTGTGGAAGAAAGCACAGTGGGGCCACGCTTTGTCCCCTGAACTTGCACCCCCAACTGGAGCTCTTCATTCCAGGTCCTGACCTGAGTAAATGAGGGATCCTCTTTTAACTACAACTTCCTCTTTCTAGAATTCTTAATTTTCATCTCTATCGTGGTCATGCGAATATATTTTCCAGAATTTTCTCAAGTGGGATACAGGGATTCTTCATGTTCTGAGATGTCACATACTTGAGAATGACCCACACATGTATATACGAAATTCTGGTGTCATGATCCTTTTCCTAAAGTCTGTAGACACATCCTCCTTGTCTTCTGGAATTACTATGACAGGGGTCAAGTTTGAGGTAAGCCTGATTCGTATCTTTTTCTAGGTAACCTTTTTGTCTCTCTGCTTGGATTGTTCTTTACTTTCAATTTAATAATTTTTCTAGGATATGTATAATGGAGACACTATTTTGGTCAACCCCACAGATATACTTCCCCATTGTGTCATCCGGTTTGTTGTTTTCCCTTTCTCCTGCAGCCCTTCCATCACTCCTGGGTGGTGGAGCCTGTTGTCCAGGGATAGAGAGGTCAGGTTTAAAGAAGTTTCTAGAGTACAGGAGGAGATGCTGTTGGCAGAAACAAGTGGGTCTTGGCTAATTTGAAAGAACGTAGGGAAGCTACTCCAGGGCCTGGAGGTGGATCCTGACACACAAACTCAGGCTCAGAGTGCTCTCCCCCAAACACCTGCGTGGCTCACTTCCTCACTTCCTTCAGGACTCAGCTCACACATCACCTCCTCAGGGAAGCCTCCCCTGATCAATCCCACCTCCTGCCCCCCCATTCCCGTCCCCCTTACTCTGCTCTGGCTTTCTCTACACCCCTTAGCCCACCTGCCACTGCACAGGTTCACGTCCATGTGATCTCAAAGCCTTTTCCCCAGTTCTGCTTTGCTGGGCTGCATTAGACCCACCTCCTGAATCTCCGTCACTCTGAATGGACGGAATGCATGAAAACCTTGAGACTTCCCTGTTCCCTTCTAGCACTCTCTTGTGGGGACCCCCCACCCAAGGTGCCCTCTCACTCTCATCTTTCTCTTACCTCCTGCCGAGTTGTTTTCTCAGAGTCTCTAAGTGGACACAAAACTGATATACTGTCCACAAGAGCTTACTTGTTTTTGTTCACTCCTGGACCCCTAGCTTCTAGAACACTTCCTGGCATGGCACATAGTAGGCATACAATAAATAACTGTCGAGTAAATATATGAATGTATCTCACGGACAAGCTTAGGAGAGTTAGTTTGGAGATGGGCTACTTGAAGAGGAGAGTCAGCGTTCTGACGGCTCCAAAAATACATGGTCATGTAATGGGAGATAGTTCCCTCTTTTCCTGCATGGCCCAGGACTTGTATTTGTGGGCTAGATGGTGTGGAGGTCTGAGTGCCTTTCTACCTAGAGAGACAAGCTTGTTTTCTAGAGGCAAGAACTGGGAAGACCTGCCAGATTCTGGCAGTCCTTGTTCTCAAGATCATGAGTTTTAGCAGGAAAGTGGGCTACACTGTTTCGGGTTAATACCCAGATTTGCCATTTCGAACTAGACACGTGGTCATACTTTTAATTTACTTAATGAACACTTCACAGAGAATGCAAAGGTAAACTACAGGCAGCTCAATTCCCCCAAAGGGCAGGCAAGAGACTGCAGGTCGACGTTATGTCTGTACTACATAATATCTTAAAAGAGTATATGTAGTTACTGCTTCCAAGTACCTACAAGTATTTTTTACTAATTTATATTGGCCACGTTCACTATTCTCATTTGCTGAACGTTAGTGAGTTTTTTTACTGTTTTAAAGAAAGGAAGCCTGACTGATTAAAACATTTGGATACAGATTGTTCATAGGTTTTATCCATTTATAAAATGCAAGAGGTGAAGATTAAAAGAAAAGTAACATCAAACCCCACAGAAACAAGTAAAATATATTTAATTGATTCTTTGGCAGTTTATTAATGCTGAGTTTTTTTTTCCCCTTGAAAATACATAAAATTTCCCTTTTATCTTCTCTAAAGCATGCCAGAATAACTTAGTGACTGCATAATTAATATCCAGGTATTTTGTGATATTTTGATAATGGGCTCCCCCTCTTCTAATCTTATTTTATATTTCAGACCACACACTCTCAGTTTGTTGATAATGCATTTGGTTGCAGCCGGAGATATTTCCAGGTCTAAAGCCAGGTTCACATTTTTGCTTTGAAGAGACAGAAATTCCAAACAAATACAGATGGTCAGACCATAAACTTAATTAAAATTTCTGCTTTGCTGGATGTTACATTAAATATGGCCAGAATGCCAAGAGAAATACATGAAAAATCCATTTGTATCCACATCCTGCTGCTTCCACATAGTATAAAAGAACAGAATGCTAAGAAGTATGTGTTTGTGTATCTGTGTGTGAGAGCATGTGCGTGTTAATCTCCTTCTCTTTTGGCTTGGCTGTCACACTAGTCATGTTTTGACCAATAAAAGATGGGTTTTAATTAAAATCTGGGATTGGCCAGCTATACATCTGTTAACTTTTCTTCTATACATTCTCAAGCACTAATTTAGGTACTTTCTGAAGCAGTGTGATTTCCTTTTTTTATGCAAATCTGGAACATTTGTGCCTTTCCTAATTAGCCCAGGATACTTATTTATTTAGAACTGTATAGAGATAATTACTCATCTCCAGGAGGGTAATAAAGGTCATGCACAAGAAGTGAAACAGCTTTCTTTGAGAATTTGAAGCGGAAGGAGGAAGGGACCTGCCCTGTCATTTGTAGGTGAGGACTCCTGGAGAGGACAAGTGAGGATGAATTGTCCAGTGTGGCTAGAACAGGACAAGCCCGGCACAGGCTGGGCAGGGAGGGCTGAAAGGACATCTGGGAACATACCTGACAGGTCTGGTGGGCCATGTAGTAGGACCAGGCGTCTTAGGCCAACTTCTCCCAGAAAGATGAATGCAAGACCAGGGCTTATTATGTGAGGACTTTATTGGTGAGTGTGATCCCAGAGAAGGGCAGAGATGCAAACTGGGGAAAAAAGGTCTAGTTCAAATTGGCCACTATGGGCAACTGGTTGCTCTATACCATAGGATCTTCTACAGAGGCTAATGAAATGCATCTCAGGACCCTCCGTTGTAGGCTGAATTGTGTCCTCCCCAAATTAGGGTGGGCCCTCATCCAATCTGACTGGTGTCCTTTTAAGAAGAGTGAATTGGACAGACAGAGGGATAACAGAGATGTACACACCCAGAGCCAAGGCCATGTGAGGACACAGCCAGAAGGTGGCCATCTATAAGCCATGGAAAGAGGTCTCGGAAAAAACAATCTTGCCCACACCTTGATGTGGAACTTCTGGCCTTGGGAACTGTGAAACAATAAATCCTGTTCTTCACGCCTCTCAGTCCGTGATGCTTTGCTATGGCAGCCCCAGCAAATGAATGTATCCTCTGACAAGGGAGAAGAAAGTTCTGACTATTGGAGGGTTCCCTGCCAGCACTTCCGGGTTACATAAGCAGTCTTCCTTGGAGTCCCAGGCACTGGGGTCAACAGAGATATCCTAGGGGAGGAGTGACGGGGCACAGGTAGGCTTAAGGCAAGGCCTTGGTAGGTAGCAGATGTGAGAAGAAGATTGGAGCCAGTGTGGGACGGGACTGCAGCAGATGAAAGGGAGGGATGGGAGGATGGCTGGATTAAGAGCTAGATAAGGCTGAGAGAAGATAAAGCAGAGCTGAAGTGATGTCTGATACACAGAGTAGTGATGATGATGATGATGAGATTATGACGACTGGCACTGGGCTCTGCTCTCTATACCCTCTGTCACTTTATCTTAAAGATTTATTTATTTATTTATTCTGTAGAGAGAGAAGGGGGGAGAGTCCCAAGCTGACTCTGCACAGAGCCCAACACAGGGCTCCATCCCATAACCCTGAGATCGTGACCTGAGCCGAAACCGAGAACTGGACACTCAACCAACTGAGCCAGCCGGGCGCCCCCATGCCTAGCGCTTTACAGGACATATGTACTCCACAGAAACTATCTCACTTAACCCCAGCAGCACTCCAGAATTTAAGTAACATTTTTATCCCTATTTCACAGATGAAAGAACCAAAGTAGACAGAGATGCGGAACTTGTCATAACGGCTACTGGCCAGTAGCTGAGCTCAAGTGTAATTGCACCTGACTCCAAAGCTTGTGTTCTCACTCACGTGGCTCTGCTTTCTCCTGATGCTGTCATCAAAACAGTGTTTTAGAAAGATAAATGGGAACAGACATCTTAATTTGTCTTAATTTCATACACAAGTTATTTCTCTGAGAACATATAAAGCATTCTATGCAGAGCATTATCGTCAGAAGGTCAGTGTAGCACAGCCGTTAAACAGCCAGACTACAGAGTCAATATGCGTGTGTTCAAATCCCGGCTCTTCTACCCACTAGCTGGGTGACGTAGTTACTCAGCCTCTCTGTGCCTTACCTTAAACCTGTGGGTAATTAAAAATAGCACCTACGTCCTGAAGTTGTCGTGAGGATTATTTAATATACATAAAGTAGTTTACGTACTATGTTTTTTTGTAATTACAATGATTAAAAATATTGGCGAGAAAGGACTTCTTCCAATAACTCTTATCTATGAAAATGATTGAACATGACACTTGTATCTCCAAATTTCTGCAACACTTCTGTTGCTACGTAAGCTAAGGGACAGATTTTTAAGAAGTAGTCAAATGTCAGCTGTTAAACATCACACTGCCAGCATCATAAATGAAGTCACCATTTGGCAAATAACTTCTTGGCGGCAGTGGTTCTCACCAATAGGGAAAATGAAAAAAAAATAAATAAATAAAATCCCCACTGTGATTTGTGAAGCATTTCAGACACATGGCTCAGCAATTTTTCTAGCTGCAAAGACCTTTTCCTTCTAGCTTAGAACTCAGAGGAGGACAGTGTGAAGGAGGTGAACTGTTCGGCAAATCCTGTTTTATGTTTTCTGTAGTTGTGAGTTCTCTGCAGGTGAGGCTGTTTTCCATGGGGAGAAGATAACCACATTATTCCAACACTGACATGGTCTCTGGCTTAGAAGCCATTCGTTTATTATCTGATTGCTTTAATTTAATGTGGGGAACCCGACTGCATGGTTGCAATAGTCGTTCTTACCTCACTTCCTCCCTTTCTAGGGTAGAAAGAGCAAGTGTCCTCCTCTGTGAAATGAGGTTGAACCAGATGTCCTCCAAGGTCCTTTTGGCTCCGACATTTTTTGTGGCTTTGGATTCTCTTCTTGGGCAATGTGCTTTTCTTTCCAGTGCATTGAATAGGCCCAAACATCTCTATGTGCTTATTCCAGTTTTTTGGCTGCCAGGAAAGCGAAAGGCAAGGTCTTACATTTCAGCAAGGCCTTGCAATTTATAACATGCTTTCACATGCAGGCGATCCTTTATCAAATCTTCACGAAAGCCATGGAGGACTTTTGGATGAGAATGAGACCCAAGGAAGTCGAATGATGTGTCCAAGGTCACACAGCTTGTAGGAAGCAGGGCCCTAAACAAGCCTTTCTATCAGTGCAGTGGCATTTGCAGTCACAGTGCCTCCCGATCCAAGAAGACACAATGACATGATAAGGACACTCGGTTCCTTCAGAGTTGATTCTGTTGGTTCTGATTAGGTCATGTGTACAGCCCTGAACCAATCCTTGTGGCCAGAAGAGAGGGAAGCTTCTGATTTACCCAAACCTAGTCACAAGATCTTCTTAGAAGTTGGGAGGGGATCAGCCTCTCCAAACCACATCTCTGAAAACTGGAGTTGGAGAATCAAGGATCATCGGATGAAGAGAGAATAGATGGTGCATTGAAAAATAAGAAATTTCCCATTTATTGCAGAAAAAGCATTTTTCCCAAAAGACACTTCGAAAATAAATTAAGATATGTTCTATTTTCTATTTTTTCTTAACTGAATTTAATTTTTGTAAAAGCAGTTTTCCCTTGAACTGATATATTGGCTAACCAAAAACGAACTCTAGGGTGGCTAGAGAAAAGGAACAACAAAAGCTCAACCATTTCAAGTACCAGGATTTCTGGAAATCCATATTCATTGTGTTTGGGTCTCCTCTCAAATGAGACAAACTCAACTCTTCTTTGGGACCTGAAATAAGCATTTAGAGCTCTTCCAATCAGATCAAACCAACAGACATTCCTCAGACATCTTACATATAGGGGGCTCCAGTTACAGCGAGGTGCTTGGGTGGCTACGTTTCCTGCTATTGCAATTTGACCCCATCATCTATTTTTCTGTTTCTTGCCCTGTGATTTCCAGATTTTATACCTGTGAGACATTGTTCTTTTTGGGTGTGTGTCATTCGAATCCCCTTTGGCTTCAAGAAGTTGCTCAAAGGGTTGTTGTTGTTTTTTTAAATTGTTTTTGGGTTATATCCTGTTGACAAAAACTTTCCATTCAGTTGTCATGGTAACTTTCATACTGCAAGAGCTAGATGTTAGCCTAGAGGTTTGACAAGCAGATGACTTCCAGACAGGGGCTGATTTTGGACTTTTGGGCTGAGGCACAGGGCTCTTACTGTCCTGGAAACTAGTTTACATAATTAGTAAATCATTGGATTCAAACAAGCTAACCTCTGAGCCAACCACAGAGTGTCCTTACAAGGGACTACTCAACTCATTCAATTATATTCTTCAAGTTTCAACTAGTAGCTGACTAGTTAGCCCTTGGATGTAGGGAAGGAAAAGTTGTGGTGTTTGTAAGTTGCACATTTTGTAATATTAAACAATTTTCACATATACATGAAATATGATATGAATATTTTTTAGGCTGCTGGATGACTATCAAACACTAGAATTACAAAATTTTTATTTTTATAGAAGGATTTTAAAAGCTTTCATTAAATTTTCAAAAAACTTAAGTATAATTTGAGCTTGAATAACTTTTCATTAAAAATGTTGATATTATTAATAATACATTGTAGTTGTCTCTTAATAGGTCATTCTGAATATTTAGAAGAAAAATGATATTTTTGGAAAGCATATATAAAAATATACTTAAATTTTTATATTAATATATAATAATTCATATTTTTGTAAAATATATTCAAATTTTGGATACTTTGAATGCCATTACACTTTATATTTCTAATCCTTTGGAATTATTTCTATCTATAGGATGTAATTTATGTCAAATTATTGATTATAACAACCTAGTTAAGTGATGTTACTGAAATGAAGACAATAAATACTAACGCTATTGAATAAATACATAAAATTATGTGTTTTTATTAGATCACAATGCATCAACACAAAACTCACATGTGCACAATAATAATTAAATTCAGTTGTCTTTGGTATTTTTCTAGCCTTCAGTCATCTAAAGTCCCTATCTAAAAACCAGAGCTTTACACATATATTATACACATTGTACAGGTATATTTGTCAAGGCATGGGAATAAAATACACTATAAAAGTTGACAGCTGAATTCACAAATTTGAAATGTTTAAAGAGTGGCATGTGGGCCTACTGTGTTCCTGCACTCCAGGCCCTAGAGCCGTAAGCTGGGCCCGCACACACACCCAGGTCTCCCACAGGGACCAACCTCAGGTTTGGTCCCTTGGTTAAGGTGGTAACCACTAGATCTCTCCATTGGGAACACACATTTTCCCCTCTGTATTTAATTAGTAATCTGTGTAATTAGTAATTACACACTGTTTTAGATAAACTTTGCCAAATTAGTTATTAATTTGGGGACTAGAAAAAGATTTTTCCAATTCTATTTTTGCTTCTACATTTATTAGATGACATTCTTCTGTAACAAAGAGTTTGCCTTCCTTGATATCCTTTGCCTATTTTAATTTTCTTTTTTTTTTTTTAAAGATTTTATTTATTT
>NC_048218.1:165523257-165526630 GCF_002007445.2 Ailuropoda melanoleuca
GAAGGCAGACGCCCAACCGCTGTGCCACCCAGGCGCCCCTTCATTTTCTTTTAATTAAAAAAAATTTTTGAAGTATACCATCATATTGCATGATGTACTGGGTGTTAAACGCAAGTAATGAATCGTGGAACATTGCATCAAAAACNCCATTTTCTTTTAATTAAAAAAAATTTTTGAAGTATACCATCATATTGCATGATGTACTGGGTGTTAAACGCAAGTAATGAATCGTGGAACATTGCATCAAAAACTAGGGATGCACTGTGTGGTAACTAACATAACATAATAAAAAATTATATAAAAGAAATATACCAACATGGTCACCACAAAAATTCACCTTTCCCATCTCCTGTTGTGGGGAGTATAATCGACAGCCCAGCCTCTGCTTTTTGGGTTTTTTTGTTTTTGTTTTAAGTAAACGCTATGTATACCCAACGTAGGGCTTGAACCCACGACCCTGAGGTCACGAGTTGTATGCTCTACCGATGGAGTGAGCCAGGCACCCTTTTATCTTGGATTTTTTGTTACTTTTGTTAGTTTTATTTGTTTGAACAGTCTTGAAGCATTTTGTTTTTTGTTTTTGGGTTTTTTTGCACTTATCCTGCCATGAATTCCTAGGGAATGGATTCCAGCAGCGCAGGCTCCTTTCTGTTGGTTCTCACAAAGTGTGCTTCTCTGGGTGAAGCAGGCTGGCAGTTCAGTTGAACCCAAGTACCTTTCTCTTTGGCTTCCTTCTTTTTCTGATCGTTTTCCCTCACGTGCTTCAGGAAGCTCTCTCGGCTCTTCAAGTGCTCAGTATGCTCAATACTTATGCATTAATTCTCTTTACCTTGTTTGTTCACGACAATGCCAACAGCATGCTGGGTAACACCGTAGACCCTTCCAGGGTTGCCATGGTAACATTTGTGGGGCGTTCCTTTTTGAACAGTGCCCATTCCCCTGATGTCTACAATATCACCTTTCTTATAGATTTGTATGTATGTAGCTAAAGGAACAACTCTATGTTTTCTATAAGGCTGAGAGAATAGAGTAGTTGCCTCTCCTCTTTCCCTTTGTCTTGGTCATTTTGTCAAATTACTGGGAGATGGCAGTTCCAGCCAAAAGGAATTATTTTTATTTGCTTATTTTTATACCAGCTGTTGCCTCGTGAAAGCACTTGCAAAGTTACGCCAAAGTCATGCTTCCCAATGTTGATTCCAACCCGTAACTGGGCATGGCAAGGACACTGGGCCTGCAAGACGGTGACCTTGTCTCCTCACTGGCCTGGCTGAAACTTCCTTAGAACTGTACTGCAGTCCAAGCCTCTTCCTACCCACCCCTGCTTCTCCCCCCTTCTTACCAGGTGCCGGACCTGCATCATGGTCCCCTGCAGACATCTCCCTAATACATTTCTTGCATGTTTAACCCCATCCTGGCTTCTTAGAGGACTGAGCTAACATATCATAAAACAAGAGTATATAAAACAAATATATACACTTCATGTAATAATAAAGATGTGTGAATCTGTCACCCAGGCTACTAAATGGAAAATTACCTATACCCCTCCTTCCTCTTATTCACTTCAAAGGGAATCACTGTGCTAAATTTTATACAATCACTCCCAAGCAAGTTATAGTTAATTTTGTCCATTCTGGAATTTTATACAATGGAATTTTTTTAAAAAAGATTTTATTTTAGAAAGTGAGCACACCCATGCGCAAGGAGGGGGTGAGGGACAGAAGCAGTCCCCACTCAGCAGGAAGACCCACATAGGGCTTGATCTCACAACCCTGAGATCATGACCTGATCAAGAATCTGATGCTCAGCCAACTGAGCCACCGAGGCACCCATACAAATAGAATTCTTCTTCAGGTATTCTAGGACTTGTTACTCACTCAACACCACAGCCCATCAACACAACATTCAGATGTGTGCAACCATAGTTAACGTCAGTTGACTTCAATATTTATGTGGTTTTAACTGTATATTCCTTTGTAGTAGTTAAGTTATATATTCTGGACACTAATCTTTTGCTAATCATATGTGTTGCAAATATTTTATCATTTGGGGCTTGACTTTTCACTCTCTTTGTGATATCTTTGATGAACAGAAGCAATCACAGATATCTATCTTTTCCTCTATTGTGTTTTATTTAAGAGATTCTTCCCTGTTTTAAGACCTTAAAAGATATTCCCCTTTATTGGCTATGAAACATTTCATTTTGCCTTTTATAATCTTTTATGTACCTGAAATTGATTTTTAACACAAAATAAAAATCCAATTTCTTTTTTTTAACTGAAATATAATCTAGATTGGTAAAATTCGCCTTTTACAGTTCTAAGAGTTTTGACAAATTCAACTGCGTAACCAACACCACTGTCAAGGTATAGAATTATTCTTTCACCCCCAGAAAGTCCCCTTTGTGCTCCTTTGTAATCAACCTCTTCCTCTATTCTCAATTCCTAGAAACCACTGATCTATTTTTTGTCCCTAGAGTTTTGCCTTTTTAATTAGGTCTTATAAATGGAATCATACAGTATATAGCATTTTGGGTCTGGCTTCCTCCACTCTGTAAAATGCATTTGAGGTTCATCCATGTTGTATAAATCAGTAGATCCTTTCTTTTTTATTGCTGAATAGTATTTCACTGAGTGGTTGTACCATAGTGTGTCTATCCCTTCATCCACTGGAAGATATTTGGATTGTTCCCAGGTTTTGCTGATTCCCACCAGCCCTAGAGGAATATTCCTGTTCTGCATCACCATCAGCTTACCAACTTGATATTGTCTTTTTAAAAAGCTATTCTAATGTGTGCCTAGTGGTATCTCATTGTGGTTTTGATTTGTGTTTCCCTTAGGACTCATGATGATAAGCATCTTTTCATGTGTTTATTTTCTATATAAATCTCTTTTTTTTAGGGGCTTAGAGGGAGAGGGAGAGAGAATCTTGAGCAGGCTCCACACCAAGTGTGGAGCCTGACGCAGAGCTTGATCTCACAACCCTGAGATCACGACCTGAGCCCAAATCAAAAGAGTTGGACGCTTATTTGAGGAGATGTTTGCTGTTTAAAAATTGGTTTGCTTGTATAATTACAGGACAGAGCAGTTCTTTACATATTCTTAATTAAAGTCTTTTACGAGATGGTGGTTTACAAATATTTTTTCCCCAGTTTGTAGCTTGCATTTTCATTTTCTTAACCATCTTATCTGGTTCTAATTTGAGGAAGACTATTGGATTTTTTTTTAAGGATCATGCTTTTGCATCCTAAGAATTCTTTGCTTAACCTAAAGTAACAAAATTTTCTTCTGTCGGGTTTATAGTCTTAGCTTTTACTTTAGGTCTATGATTCATTATAGCTTAACTTTTTCATATGCTAAGAGGTCAAATTATTTTT
>NC_048218.1:165528300-165574567 GCF_002007445.2 Ailuropoda melanoleuca
AGGTATCAGCCCGCCTCATTTGCAGCAGAGTGCACGTGAGGCCACGACCCCGGTTCATCCTGATAAATGGCACAAGTGAATGAACGGGTGCCTTCAAAATAACAAGGTTACAGAAAAGCTCCAGAAGGACCAATGGCTATCAGGGGATTGTATCTCTGTGTTTTGCTTTTTTTTCCTGTCGTTTTTTAAAGTAACCTCTACCCCCAACATGGGACTTGAACTCATAGACCCCAAGATTGAGAGTCGTCTACTCTAACCACTGAGCCAGCCAGGTGCCCCTGTATCTGTTTTTTGAGTGCTTAAAATTTCAGACATTAATGACTAATGTTTCTTAGAAATTGTTGCAATACATAATTTTGTTAATTATTACATTAGCTGAGGGGGTGCCTGAGTGGCTCAATGGGCCAAGCATCTGACTCTTGATTTCAGCTCATGCCATGATCTCAGGGTTGTGAGACTGAGCCCAGCATTGGGCTCCGTGCTCAGCAGGGAGTCTGCTTGGGATTCTCTCCCTCTGCTCCTCCCCCTGCTTGGGCCCTCTCTCTCTCAAATAAATAAATAAATCTTAAGGAAAAAAAAATGATTCTCTCTCCTTCCCTCTGCCCCTTCCCCCACTCTCTCTCTCCCTCTCTTAAAAAAATTATTACATTAGCTGAATTGTAGAAATATATATACACACACGTACGAAATACAATATTTTGCATAAGTTTATTTATGTATGCCAACTCTTTCCAGAATTGAGGATTCTAAAGAAAAAAGTTTAACAGGTACCAATTGTCTTGCATTTTTACTAAAATCCCAGCAGATACATTTTTAAATTATTAAATATGTATATTGCAATAAGGTAATGTATAGCAAATGTAGATTCTTTTAACCCACATTTAAAAATATTCTTTGATCTAATAATTACACTATTACACTTCTAGGGATTTTTTTAAGGATGTAATTCAAAAGAAGGAAAAGCAGTAAGCACTTAGATTTTCACAGCTGGGTTATTTATAATAGGACAAAAAAGAGAAAGAAAAGAAATGTCTCAGGAAAGGTAAATGCTTAAGTTAATTGTTAAAAACCTGATGGATTATTATGTAGTTGTTAAAATGACATTTATTATTTCTATTTATAGATATACAAAATACATGTGATTCAATATTAACCGAGTTAATTGAAAAGCGAAAGTATGTGTACCATATGACTGAAACTGAATTAAGATATATATGCACAAGAACAAAGAATTTTTAAAAATTGTAGATTTGTAAAAAAATTGGATCTTTTATCAACTTTTTTAAGCAATAAAAGAGTATTTTTAAATTACTGAGCCACAAAAGCTCTATCAAATTTACACAATCTTATACTACTCTTCATCCATATTTTTCACCTATTTGCAAAACCAGAAAGAGAATAGGTGCCATAAGAAATAAAGGAATCAATTATGACACTAAGTACACTGTTTACTTCAACTTTTTTTCTTTTTTGGGGGGGTTGCAAGTCTTTTTCGATGAACAAGTACTTTGATTTACATTCTGGCATAAATTCCTCACCCCATCACAGACAATACCCTGAGCACACATTCACCTTCTATTTCTCAAGTATGACAACCTTCTTTCTGTCTCACACTTAACTGTTTCTTCTGCCTGGAATGTTCTTGCCATTCCCAGGTCCTTTGCAACACTTAGGTCTCAAATGCTATCATTTGAGAAAGGCCATCGTTAACATATCCTAACTAAGGTTGTACGGTGAAATCCCCTTTTCCTCTCTCTGGATCTCTTGAGCAGGCTCTCCAACATTTGGTTGTGATTTCGGAGGTGGAATTTTGGGTGGTTTTTTTGTATAGGACAGTGATATGCTCAGATTGTATTCCACGTGGGACCAGGGCAAGGGCAGGAATGGTCCTAGAAAATTAAGTCACTTGATTGATGGTTACCAACATGCGGGAAGAAATCCTAGAAAATTAAGTCACTTGATTGATTACCAACATGCGGGAAGAAGACTGTATCTTTCATTTGCAATAGGAAAGTTCCAAAGATTTCACAATGAATCTGGAAAAGGTCCACACTCAAGACACAGGATTGAGCATCTGCCAAAGGAAATGGGCTGAGACAAGTAACTCCAGGACCTCTTGACTTTCTAATCCCAATGAATGACCTGCATTATCCTCATTCTCCTTCGGCTGATCACCTTTTTTATGTATGTATCAAGAAGTCATAGATGGAGTTGTGGTGGCAATGATTTTGCAAAAAACCCCACAAAACACCAAAAAAACAAAACACCCGACCCCCGCCCCTCCAGTGATATAAAAAAAGACATAATTTTAGGTATGTTTATTCTTGGTTCATCTTTTCTTTCTGCACTGAACGAAATCCCAACACATTCTCTTGGATGCAGAGAGACTATGGCTCTGGGATTCCCTGGGTCCCACCTGTTATCCCAGCCTTTCCTCTCCTCAGTCCCTCAAAACCTGACCTCTTTTACAAAGTAGCAGCGATGAAATTTTCCAGGCTTCAGGGGGGTACAGGATCCCCAGCTTTGACCCTAGAATGAGGCACAGCCTCAGAAATTCCATGATTGTAGAGAGGGGCCTCAGAGTTTTTCAAACTATCTAAATTCATAACTCTCTCACTTTGTTTTTCAATAACGACAAATATGCTGATAAAGCAATGATTAACATTTGTAAGAGCCAGTAAGCCAGCTATCCAGAAAAAGTCTGAAAAAACCCCCATAATTAAAAATTAAGAATAGATGTTGTAGGGTGTAGAGTAAAATCTGTCTATTTATTATGCTCTTTGTCAAGGCCAAAATATAACAAATGGGAGTGGAATTTGATCTACCGATGCAATATGCTTTTTGGTGTAGTTCTTTGTTATACTTCAGGATAAACGCACTGCTACAGGATGGAGATGATCGTGTCATTTGGAGACAGAAGAAGAGAAAGAAATTGCTTCAGAAATAGCCTCATTGAATCTTAAAATCACTAGATCAAAAAAAAAAAAAAATCACCTAACATCTCTTCCAAATGTCCCAAGGAATTGATGTAAGTTTCAGAAGACTCTGTCACAATAATATATTTTGTAGGATTCTGATATTTGCCTCTTACAGATTCACAGATTAACAGAAAGAATTAACATTCTCCAAGTCAGGGGCACCTGGCTGGTTTGGTCCGTGGAGCATGCGTGCGACTCTTGATGTCAGTGTTGTAAGTTCAAGCCCCATGTTGGGTGTAGAGATTACTTACAAACAAAATCTTTAAAAAAAAATTCTTCAATATACAAATTTCTTGGGTTAAACAAATTGTGTGTGTGTGTGTGTTTTGTTTGTTTGTTTTGGCAAAGAAATCTCCCCTAAATAGTTTTGGGGTTTTTTGTTTTGTTTTGTTTTAAGTTTTTGGCCCCATGGGGCATATGGGTGGCTCAGTTGGTGAAGTGTCTGCCTTTGGCTCAGGTCATGATCCCAGGACCCTGGGTCCAGCCCCGTGTGGGGCTCCGTGCTCAGCAGGAGCCTGCTTTTCCCTCTGACCCTCCCCCCTCTCATGCTCTTTCTCTCTCTCTCTCAAATAAATAAATAAAATCTTAAAAAAAAAAAAAGTGTCTGACTTCAGCTCAGGTCATGATCTCAGTCCTGGCACCAAGCCCTGAGAAGGATCCCTGCTCAGGGGGGAGTTTGCTTCTCCCTCTTCCTCTGTCCCTCTCCCCTTGTGGACGTAGGCACTCTCTAGGCATGCTCTCCCTCTCTCTCAAAATGAAAAAAATCTTTAAAAATAAAAAAATAAAAGTTTTTGTCCCCAAGATAGTCTAGCAGCTAGGTATAGGAATTCTGGACACATGTAACCTGGGTTCAAATCTCAACAGCCGCATACTCAGTTTACTTAACCCTCTCAGCCTCAGTTCCTTCATAGATAAAAAGAGCGTAGGAATAGCACACATCTTACAGTTTGTTATGAAGACTAGATGAGTTAATCAACATGAAACACTTAGAACAACACCTGGCACATAATGAAGTCCTTACAACGTGTCTGCTATTGTTTGTTTAAACCTAGTAGTCAAAGCATTAGGTTAGGCATAGGTGGTAAAACTCCTTGCTGCACTGGATGAATATTCCTAAATTTCTTCATAGTAATGCATCCTGTAGACAGATCCAAAATTTAAATATGCAAATCGTGTTTGTAACAAGTTGTGTTGATCAGTGTTCCTAGTAGTTCACAAAATGAACTCTAAAGCAGTGGTTCTCAATCTGCAGTTTGCATGAATCATCTGGAGGGCTTGTCTAAACACAGGTTGTGGGGCCTCTCTGCAGCTTGTAATTCACCAACTCTGCAGTGGGGCCTTAGTGGTTTCCCTCTAGAAAGCTCTCAGGAGGTGCTGGTGCCACTGTTCCCTGGACTACACTCTGAAAACCACTTCTCCAGTGGCTCGTGCATTTCATGGTAATTACATGGAGGAACAATCTGCCCCTCCTCCTTTCTTTTTCTGCGAGGAGCATGGCCTTCCTGTGGTTTCCTAGGAACTACAGTGTTCTTTATGAACAACCTGATCACTTTAATTGAATTAAATTCTCCATTTACTCCTTTTCTTCATCTCTGCAAGGACGTCCCAGACAATTCTCTAGTCTAGGGCACTGGGTGTTTTGTTTTGCTTCTGCTTTTTAAAATTTGGTATGGAGGGGCGCCTGGGTGGCACAGCGGTTAAGCGTCTGCCTTCGGCTCAGGGCGTGATCCCGGCGTTATGGGATCGAGCCCCACATCAGGCTCCTCCGCTGGGAGCCTGCTTCTTCCTCTCCCACTCCCCCTGCTTGTGTTCCCTCTCTCGCTGGCTGTCTCTGTCTCTGTCAAATAAATAAATAAAATCTTTAAAAAAAAANTCTCTCAAATAAATAAATAAATCTTAAGAAAAAAAAAATGATTCTCTCTCCTTCCCTCTGCCCCTTCCCCCACTCTCTCTCTCCCTCTCTAAAAAAAATTATTACATTAGCTGAATTGTAGAAATATATATACACACACGTACGAAATACAATATTTTGCATAAGTTTATTTATGTATGCCAACTCTTTCCAGAATTGAGGATTCTAAAGAAAAAAGTTTAACAGGTACCAATTGTCTTGCATTTTTACTAAAATCCCAGCAGATACATTTTTAAATTATTAAATATGTATATTGCAATAAGGTAATGTATAGCAAATGTAGATTCTTTTAACCCACATTTAAAAATATTCTTTGATCTAATAATTACACTATTACACTTCTAGGGACTTTTTTAAGGATGTAATTCAAAAGAAGGAAAAGCAGTAAGCACTTAGATTTTCACAGCTGGGTTATTTATAATAGGACAAAAAAGAGAAAGAAAAGAAATGTCTCAGGAAAGGTAAATGCTTAAGTTAATTGTTAAAAACCTGATGGATTATTATGTAGTTGTTAAAATGACATTTATTATTTCTATTTATAGATATACAAAATACATGTGATTCAATATTAACCGAGTTAATTGAAAAGCGAAAGTATGTGTACCATATGACTGAAACTGAATTAAGATATATATGCACAAGAACAAAGAATTTTTAAAAATTGTAGATTTGTAAAAAAATTGGATCTTTTATCAACTTTTTTAAGCAATAAAAGAGTATTTTTAAATTACTGAGCCACAAAAGCTCTACCAAATTTACACAATCTTATACTACTCTTCATCCATATTTTTCACCTATTTGCAAAACCAGAAAGAGAATAGGTGCCATAAGAAATAAAGGAATCAATTATGACACTAAGTACACTGTTTACTTCAACTTTTTTTCTTTTTTGGGGGGGTTGCAAGTCTTTTTCGATGAACAAGTACTTTGATTTACATTCTGGCATAAATTCCTCACCCCATCACAGACAATACCCTGAGCACACATTCACCTTCTATTTCTCAAGTATGACAACCTTCTTTCTGTCTCACACTTAACTGTTTCTTCTGCCTGGAATGTTCTTGCCATTCCCAGGTCCTTTGCAACACTTAGGTCTCAAATGCTATCATTTGAGAAAGGCCATCGTTAACATATCCTAACTAAGGTTGTACGGTGAAATCCCCTTTTCCTCTCTCTGGATCTCTTGAGCAGGCTCTCCAACATTTGGTTGTGATTTCGGAGGTGGAATTTTGGGTGGTTTTTTTGTATAGGACAGTGATATGCTCAGATTGTATTCCACGTGGGACCAGGGCAAGGGCAGGAATGGTCCTAGAAAATTAAGTCACTTGATTGATTACCAACATGCGGGAAGAAGACTGTATCTTTCATTTGCAATAGGAAAGTTCCAAAGATTTCACAATGAATCTGGAAAAGGTCCACACTCAAGACACAGGATTGAGCATCTGCCAAAGGAAATGGGCTGAGACAAGTAACTCCAGGACCTCTTGACTTTCTAATCCCAATGAATGACCTGCATTATCCTCATTCTCCTTCGGCTGATCACCTTTTTTATGTATGTATCAAGAAGTCATAGATGGAGTTGTGGTGGCAATGATTTTGCAAAAAACCCCACAAAACACCAAAAAAACAAAACACCCGACCCCCGCCCCTCCAGTGATATAAAAAAGAGACATAATTTTAGGTATGTTTATTCTTGGTTCATCTTTTCTTTCTGCACTGAACGAAATCCCAACACATTCTCTTGGATGCAGAGAGACTATGGCTCTGGGATTCCCTGGGTCCCACCTGTTATCCCAGCCTTTCCTCTCCTCAGTCCCTCAAAACCTGACCTCTTTTACAAAGTAGCAGCGATGAAATTTTCCAGGCTTCAGGGGGGTACAGGATCCCCAGCTTTGACCCTAGAATGAGGCACAGCCTCAGAAATTCCATGATTGTAGAGAGGGGCCTCAGAGTTTTTCAAACTATCTAAATTCATAACTCTCTCACTTTGTTTTTCAATAACGACAAATATGCTGATAAAGCAATGATTAACATTTGTAAGAGCCAGTAAGCCAGCTATCCAGAAAAAGTCTGAAAAAACCCCCATAATTAAAAATTAAGAATAGATGTTGTAGGGTGTATAGTAAAATCTGTCTATTTATTATGCTCTTTGTCAAGGACAAAATATAACAAATGGGAGTGGAATTTGATCTACCGATGCCATATGCTTTTTGGTGTAGTTCTTTGTTATACTTCAGGATAAACGCACTGCTACAGGATGGAGATGATCGGGTCATTTGGAGACAGAAGAAGAGAAAGAAATTGCTTCAGAAATAGCCTCATTGAATCTTAAAATCACTAGATCAAAAAAAAAAAATCACCTAACATCTCTTCCAAATGTCCCAAGGAATTGATGTAAGTTTCAGAAGACTCTGTCACAATAATATATTTTGTAGGATTCTGATATTTGCCTCTTACAGATTCACAGATTAACAGAAAGAATTAACATTCTCCAATAGTCAGGGGCACCTGGCTGGTTTGGTCCGTGGAGCGTGCGTGCGACTCTTGGTGTCAGTGTTGTAAGTTCAAGCCCCATGTTGGGTGTAGAGGTTACTTAAAAACAAAATCTTTAAAAAAAAATTCTTCAATATACAAATTTCTTGGGTTAAACAAATTGTGTGTGTGTGTTTTGTTTGTTTGTTTTGGCAAAGAAATCTCCCCTAAATAGTTTTGGGGTTTTTTGTTTTGTTTTGTTTTAAGTTTTTGGCCCCATGGGGCATATGGGTGGCTCAGTTGGTGAAGTGTCTGCCTTTGGCTCAGGTCATGATCCCAGGACCCTGGGTCCAGCCCCGTGTGGGGCTCCGTGCTCAGCAGGAGCCTGCTTTTCCCTCTGACCCTCCCCCCTCTCATGCTCTTTCTCTCTCTCTCTCAAATAAATAAATAAAATATTAAAAAAAAAAAGTGTCTGACTTCAGCTCAGGTCATGATCTCAGTCCTGGCATCAAGCCCTGAGAAGGATCCCTGCTCAGGGGGGAGTTTGCTTCTCCCTCTTCCTCTGTCCCTCTCCCCTTGTGGACGTAGGCACTCTCTAGGCATGCTCTCTCTCTCTCTCAAAATGAAAAAAATCTTTAAAAATAAAAAAATAAAAGTTTTTGTCCCCAAGATAGTCTAGCAGCTAGGTATAGGAATTCTGGACACATGTAACCTGGGTTCAAATCTCAACAGCCGCATACTCAGTTTACTTAACCCTCTCAGCCTCAGTTCCTTCATAGATAAAAAGAGCGTAGGAATAGCACACATCTTACAGTTTGTTATGAAGACTAGATGAGTTAATCAACATGAAACACTTAGAACAACACCTGGCACATAATGAAGTCCTTACAACGTGTCTGCTATTGTTTGTTTAAACCTAGTAGTCAAAGCATTAGGTTAGGCATAGGTGGTAAAACTTCTTGCTGCACTGGATGAATATTCCTAAATTTCTTCATAGTAATGCATCCTGTAGGCAGATCCAAAATTTAAATATGCAAATCGTGTTTGTAACAAGTTGTGTTGATCAGTGTTCCTAGTAGTTCACAAAATGAACTCTAAAGCAGTGGTTCTCAATCTGCAGTTTGCATGAATCATCTGGAGGGCTTGTCTAAACACAGGTTGTGGGGCCTCTCTGCAGCTTGTAATTCACCAACTCTGCAGTGGGGCCTTAGTGGTTTCCCTCTAGAAAGCTCTCAGGAGGTGCTGGTGCCACTGTTCCCTGGACTACACTCTGAAAACCACTTCTCCAGTGGCTCGTGCATTTCATGGTAATTACATGGAGGAACAATCTGCCCCTCCTCCTTTCTTTTTCTGCGAGGAGCATGGCCTTCCTGTGGTTTCCTAGGAACTACAGTGTTCTTTATGAACAACCTGATCACTTTAATTGAATTAAATTCTCCATTTACTCCTTTTCTTCATCTCTGCAAGGACGTCCCAGACAATTCTCTAGTCTAGGGCACTGGGTGTTTTGTTTTGCTTCTGCTTTTTAAAATTTGGTATGGAGGGGCGCCTGGGTGGCACAGCGGTTAAGCGTCTGCCTTCGGCTCAGGGCGTGATCCCGGCGTTCTGGGATCGAGCCCCACATCAGGCTCCTCCGCTGGGAGCCTGCTTCTTCCTCTCCCACTCCCCCTGCTTGTGTTCCCTCTCTCGCTGGCTGTCTCTGTCTCTGTCAAATAAATAAATAAAATCTTTAAAAAAAAAATTTGGTATGGAACATTAACTTTGCATAAGACAGATCAATTTTTGCTTCCCGATAGTGATTATAGCAGTTACCAGTATATGATCTTGCGCAAGTTTCCTAATCTGTCTTTGGGTCCCTCACCTGCAAGGAGGGCATTACCTCCCACTGCAGAAGGGCATTGGGAGAGTTGAAAGAGTCCTCAGTGTAGTGCATGGCCCAGAGCAATGGCCGGGTGAATGTGAGCTATTAGCGATCGAAAAACAAAACAGGAAGTCAAGACCTCCTACCAAAGAGCAAAGAGTAATTGAAAAGTANATCAGGCTCCTCCGCTGGGAGCCTGCTTCTTCCTCTCCCACTCCCCCTGCTTGTGTTCCCTCTCTCGCTGGCTGTCTCTGTCTCTGTCAAATAAATAAATAAAATCTTTAAAAAAAAAATTTGGTATGGAACATTAACTTTGCATAAGACAGATCAATTTTTGCTTCCCGATAGTGATTATAGCAGTTACCAGTATATGATCTTGCGCAAGTTTCCTAATCTGTCTTTGGGTCCCTCACCTGCAAGGAGGGCATTACCTCCCACTGCAGAAGGGCATTGGGAGAGTTGAAAGAAACCTTATAAGCGAGTCCTCAGTGTAGTGCATGGCCCAGAGCAATGGCCGGGTGAATGTGAGCTATTAGCGATCGAAAAACAAAACAGGAAGTCAAGACCTCCTACCAAAGAGCAAAGAGTAATTGAAAAGTAACAGACAAGAAAACAATGTCATTTTTAAAGAACAGGGATAGGAGCAAGAAGGATTTGAATTTTGATCAGATTAAGGAAGCCAAGTCACCAGTAACTTCACTTCAGCACCTAAATAATATCACGCATGAATTAAGGCCAATTTACTGGAGTATTTTGACTTGTTTCAACTTGAGAGGCTAGAAAAATTTTGCTGGGATTTACCATCATGTTGTTGGAGTTTCACCGTCTTTCTCTTCTACGTCAGGGCTCTTTATATAACCTCTGGGTTAAGGAGACGCTGTAATTCGTCTTACAGTTTTCCATATTATGAATGCAATGCTTTCTCTTTAAATTAATTCATTTCCTTGGAGCAGACATTTTCCAAACATTTCAGAAAATCACAACTTAACATAATTTGGCAGGAGTTACAACAACAGGATAACTCACTTTTGCAAATGTTTAGGATTCTTTGGAAGAAATTTCTAGTCTCACTTTTGCCTGATTTTATTAAGTTTATTCTTTTCATACATGCATATTTATCTTTCTGGCAGCACCAGACATCGTAAGGTTATGTCTACAAAAGTGGGTCTTTGTGGTACATATGTTACAATCCTAAACAAGTCTCCAAAAACTTCCCCTTAGTATAAAACAAAAGAGGTTATTATTGTTGACATTAGTATTTTTGCAAAACAATTTCTAAATTTATTTTGTGTGGGAGGCCCCCTAGAAAGAAGGGAACTCGGGGAAATATAATCTTTTGTGGAGAAAATTTTATATAAGAACCTCTCTTTTACAGGGAGGCAATCCAAAGCATGTATCTTCAATAAAGTAAATGAAACAATAACTTTTGGCTTTGCTGTAAAACATGAGGGCTCAAGGGTTTTTCTCCTCCTTTTTAGCTTAAACATTTAAAATGTGCATATAGTTCCCAATTTGTAAACATCTAGAAATGACTCACCAAACAGATAACTTTGTTTCGGTTCCTCATATTTTCATCACCAGAGCCCCACTCATGGGAGTTTTTCAGGGGAAAAGTCTAAAAAGGAAACAAGCAAAAAAGTCCAAATGGAACCTTTAGAGCAATGGACTCCAAGTATAGCCTGTATCAGAACGACCTGCAAGGCTTGTCAAAACACAAATGTCCATCATGGGTGAATGGATAAACAAATTTGGTTTATATATACACACACACAATGGAATATTATTCAGACTTTAAGAGGAAGGAAGTTATGTTGTATGCAATGACATGGATGAACCTTGGGACATTATGCTAAGTGAAATAAGCCAGTTACGAAAGGACAAATCTTGCATGATTCCACTTACATGAGGTATGAAGAGTAGCCAAAGTCATAGAGACAAAAAGAAGGGTGGTTGCCAGGGGCTGGGGAGAGGAGGAACGGGGAATTGTTTCATGAGTATTGTGTAAGAGTTTTGGTTTGGGATGATGAAAAAGTTCTGGAGATTGGCTGCACAGTACTGTGAATGTACCTAACACTACTGGACTGTGTATTTTTTTTTTAAGATTTTATTTATTCATTTTGAGAGAACGAGAGCACACAAGCCAGGGGGAGGAGCAGAGGGAAAGGGAGAAGCAGACTTCCCATCAAACAGGGAGCCCGATGTAGGGCTCGATCCCAGGACCCTGGGATCATGATCTGAGCTGAAGGCAGATGCTGAACCAACTGAACTACCCAGGCGCCCCAGGACTGTATACTTAAAAATGGTTAGGATGGTAGGGGCACCTGGCTGGCTCAGCTGGAACACCATGTGACTCTTGATCTCCAGGTCCTGCGTTCAAGCCCCACAGTGGGTGTGGAGATTGCTTAAACTAGTAAAACTTTTTAAAAAATGGATAGGATGGTAAATGTTGTGTGTACTTACACAGTTTAAAATAGAAAAAGGGAACAGGGAAGAGAAATTGGAGACAGCAAGTATAGAAAGTGTCCAGAAGGTTTTCTGTGATGGAAAGCTGAAACTGGGGCACAGCTGGAGGTAAAAGTGAGGTCAAGTGTTTTGTTCATACATTGTGATCCTAGTTGTCTGTTCGTATTTATGAAGAAGAATTATGTTCATTAACATAAGAAAGCTTATATAAAACTTCCTCTTTTTCAGTGGGAAGCTTACTGGAGAGCAGGGTGTGCTGGCAAGCAGGACTGAGTTTAGGAATGTCCAGGTGAGAAATAATTAGGCAGTTGATATTTTGCATTTATTAAAAAGGGACTCAGTGTTATTTACACCCAGGTGTGTGGTGATTATTAAACATGTGAAAAGTACTTGGCATAATATGCGGCATGTGGCGCTGAACGAATGTTAGATGTAGTTACCATGTCCTACTGTTCATTGCTCTTTCAAAAAGGCAAAACTTAAATTTTTGTGTTTCGTTCCAATTTGTGAATTACTTAGTATTTTAGAAAAATTCAGGTTTCCTACCTGGTTTCCTCTACTTCTGTCACAGAACCCTTCACTTCCGGTCACCAAATGTGTGGGAGTTTCTCACAGCAAGCAACTCTCCACGACACCCGCCGGCTACCCTAGAAAGCAACCTAGAGCTGACCCCTCCGCAGATGGCGTTAGGGCCGGTGGGTTAAGAGTCAATCCTCCAAGACTGCCCCGCCCCCTACCTCAGCCGCCAATCACAAGCCCAGCGTGGTATCACCTGTGCTTCTGACTGGCTTTGGATTGGAGGTTCCAGGACCCTTTCCTTGGGTTCTATTAATTTGCTGGGGCAGCTCACGGAACTTAGAGAAACAGTTTAGTTACGAGATCACTGGTTTATTCTAAAAGGATATAACTCAGGAACAGCCAGACGGCAGAGTTGCACAGGGCAGGGTATGGGGAAAGGCCCCCGAGCTTCCATACCCTCTCCAGGTTCGCCACTCGCCCAAATTCCCACGTGTTCACCAACCCGGAAGCTCTCCGAATGCAGGCCTCTTGCATTTTTAGGGAAGCTTCATGACAGAGACATGATTGATTGAATCATTGGCCATTGGTGGTTGAACCAACCTCCAGCCCCTTTTCCTCCTCACAGGAGGTTGGTGGGTGGGACTGAAATTTCCAACCCTCACGTGACCTGGTTGGTTCTGGGGCAATCAGCCCCCATCGTCAGGTGAGGTCCAACAGTCACCTAATTAACTAATAAAAGACACCCTCACTGCTCTCATCACTCAGGAGATTCCCAGGGTTTTGGGAGCTCTGTGCCAGCAATAGGGACCGAGACCAAATACCAAATATGTGTATGTGTATACTCTTACTATAAATCACAGTATCACTTTAGGGTATTCTATTAGAATAATTTACATGGTTAAACAAATTTAGTCGTGGTTCTTTTGTCTATACCCCTCGTATTTTTCCATTCATTTGGTTCTCGGATTTTTTTTTTTTAATAGGGGGAGTTTTAATAAATAGAAATGTCCCCCCTTAAATTTGACTTGGTTGTTTTGCTCCATATGAAAAAATGAAGAAGACTATATTTTGTAAAGCAACGGTTGCTTGGGAGCTAGAACAAATCTCACCGTTTGGGAAGGAAAATGTGTAAAATTTCCAGAACCTTTACTTTGGACCGTAAGAAAAAAAAACAATTTGCCTTGGCCTTTTTGAAAGATCCTAGTTATCTAGGCTCCAAGAAAAAGGCACACTCAATTTTGTGAATTACCATTTCATGTGAACAAAACCAAGTCTTTATAATATTCTTAATTTGGTTTCTGAAAGGGATTTAGGTAATTGGGGCAATTTACAAGAGTATGTTCTCCCTGGGGCCAACCCGACTTTTTCTGTGGATTGCGGGTTCTCTGCCCCCTTGTGGCCTTCTGCAGGCTTTTTTTTTTTTTTTTTTTTTAAAACTGTGTTTCCCATTTCCAGGCTTTGAGAGCAGCGACGGCCTGGTTCCCTGAACACCAGATGCAATCGCTAATCACATTTGCCCAGATCGGGGAGGAGGCCCCTCATCGTAGCCTACAGGTCTTAATTTCGGAAATTTGCTCTCAGAGTGAAGAGAGAGAGAGAGGATTGCCTTCCAAATTGAAGGGAATTATGTTACAGGCATTTGATTGTATGAGGAGGCAGAATCCCAGAACAGGAAGGAAATCTTCAGAAGTGTTTTAATTCAATGTGGACTCCAGAAGACATTCAGGACAGATGGGCAGGAGTCTAATCTTCATGTTATAGCTTCCTGTCTCTCCTCTCGAGACAGTGAAATTATTGTTTTAAAAACAGTATTTATCAGAAATATGTTTATTGCCAAAAATTGGGAAAATGCTGAAGAGTAAAATGAAGAAAATAAAAATCACCTATAACCCTACCACCCAGATATAGTCATTGTTCACATTTTGATTTAACCCTTCCTCGTATTCTTTGATAGGAGTGATGTACACACTTTTGCATTGTATATGAAACAAAATAAGGGCTTTCAGGTAGTACAGAGTAGGGGTTGGCAAAATACGGCCTGGCGGCCCAATCCCGCCCACAGCCTGTTTCTTGTATGGCCTATGGATTAAGAATGGTTTTACTTTTTAAAATGGTTGAAAAAAACCAAAAGAATAACATTTTGTGACATGTGAAAATTATATGCAATTCAAATTTCAGTGTCCATAATAAAATTTTATTGGAACACAGCCACGTGTATTTATTTATGTACTGTGTATGGCTGTTTTTGCACCACCGTGATAGAACTGAGTGGTTATAGCAGAGACTCTAGCTCTGTAAAGTCTAAAATATTTACTGTCCAGTCCTTTACAGAAATACTTTGCCCATCTCTGATACAAAGTCAGCATTTCTGGGGCACCTGGGAAGCTCAGTCAGTTAAGCGTCTGCCTTGGGCTCAGGTCATGATCCTGGGGTCCAGAGATAGACCCCCACATTGGGATCTCTGTTCAGCAGGGAATCTGCTTCTCCTTCTGCCCTTCACCCCGCTTGTGCTCTCTCCCTCTTTCTCAAGAAAACAAATAAAATCTTAAAAAAAAAGTCAGCATTTCCAATACCTTTAAATATTTTTCAAAAACTGGACAGCAAAGTCATTGTTCATATAGTTTGGTGGGGATGGGTGCTACTTTCTTTCCTCTCATTCTCCTGCTCTGAAAAGCATTTTTTCTGGGTGCCTGGCTAACTCAGTCGGTGGAGCATGCCCCACTTGATCTTGGGGTCGTGAGTTCAAGCCCCAGGTCAGGTATAAAGATTATCGAAATAAATAAATTTAAAAATATATTTATATATAATGTTTCCACAGGGATCTTTTAAACAATATTTATTATAAAAAATTTAAATATACACAAAAGTAGAGAGTACAATACTGCCATATGCCCATCACCTAGAGTCTGTAATTATCAAGATTTTGCTACATATCCTTATTTTTTCCTTTTATTCTTTACTGAACTATTTTACAGCGAATTATTGAGATCATGTAACTTCATCCCAGAAACGTAGGCTGTGTTTTTTAACTACAAAAGTGGTACCTGCTCACGACGAATACTAAAGTATTTATGTAAATTTTATGTAAATACATGAAGTAAAAGGTGGAAATCCCTTTTTTGTCTCTCTGCACTACCTCCCCTGCCAGTTTAGTAAGTATCCTTTCACCCATTTTTGTATGTAGATAGAAATAAAATTTTTTTATCATATAGATTATCCACCTAAAAACAATTTTGGACTAAAGGAATGAGAGAAAAACCCAAACGAAAACATATATGACAGCACTCCAAACTTGTACCTTGACCAGCCAAGAGTGAGAAGCAGGACCCTTTTAAGTTACTGGTTGGGGTGGGATAGGTTTTCTTCCTCACATGTCGCCCATCGTCTAGAAGCCCATATCATAAACAAAGCATGTGATGGTGGTGTGATGGGGACACTCTTTGTATTGCCCTTTGCCTCCACCCCATCTAATTTTTCAGGTAACAGGTGAATGTACATAGTAAATTTTAGGGACCTTGTGTGAGACTCCCAAAATGCAAGTTACTTAATTTAATTCACCTTATGATTTTTTACCTTTTTATTTTGAAAACAAAACTCAAATTTAGAGAAAAGTTCCACCAACTGTGTAATGAACTGCTTGCTACATACCCTTAACCTAGACTCACCAATTACAAAAGAACCATGGTAGCTTTCTCTATATATATTGACACTTATTATTATTGTTGTCATTATTGCTGAAAATTTTGAGGAAAAGTTGTAGATATCATGATTCTTTATTTCTTAATCTTTCAGTGTATAAGTGTACTTTTTTGGAAGCCTCATTTAGAGTGTGTAATGAAGCCTCATGCAAGAATATTCCGGGTCTGCTAAGCACAATGTCTTTCCACTTAGATTTCACTCGAGTAAGTTCTTTGTGGAGTTAGCTGATCACTTTTGAACCATAAATTGACAAATTGTACATTTTCTTCAGTTTCTTTCATTTTTCTGAAAGAAAAAACATTCACAGTAGGATTTTTGAGTGTAAGGATCTGGGGTGAATTTTTTCCATTCTGTTCTTTCTTTTCCTGAAATGAACATCCAGTTTAAAAAAAAAATAGCTTTACTGAGATATTCACATAACATAAAATTCGTCCCTTTAACGTGTGCAATTCAGCAATTTTTAGTCTATTCGCATAGTTGTGCAATTATCACCTCTATCTAATTACAAACATTTCATCACCCCAAAAAGAACTTGTACCCATTAGCACTTTTCCACATCCCCCTCCCTAGCCTCTGGCAACCACTAAATCTACCTTCTGTTTCTATAGATTTGCCAATTCTGGACATTTCATAGGGGTGGAATCATACAACATATGGCTTTTTTTTTTTTTAAGTGGGCTCTTCACCCAGCGTGGGGCTCAAATTCACGACCCTGACATCAACAGTCACGTGCTCTACTGATTGAGCCAGCCAGGCAGCCCTAATATGTGATTTTTGGGTCTAGCTTCTTCTACTTAACATGTTTCCAAGGTTCATCCGTGGCAACATGTGGTAGCTTGTGTCAATTCTTCATTCATTTCTATGGTTGCATTTTTTGTCTCAACTTATCAGTTGATGGATATGTAGGTTGTTTCCATTTTCTTGGGTGTTACGAACAATGCTGCCATACACATTTGTGTACAAGTTTTGTGTGGAAATATATTTCAGTTCTCTTGGGTATATACCAAGGAGTGGAATGGGTTGTATGGTAACTATGTTTAACCTTTTGAGGAACATTTTTGAGGAATTACCAGACTGTTTTTTCAAGTTGTTATGCCATTTAATAATCCCACTAGCAATATGTGAGGGTTTCAATATTTTCACATCCTTACCAAAGTACTGGTCCTTAACTATCTTTTTTGTTATAATCTTTGTGCGTGTGAAGTGGTAACTCATTGTAGTTTTGATTTGCTCTTTTCTAATGATTAATGACACTGAGCATCTTCTCATGCACTTATTGGACTTTGTAGATCTTCCTTGGACAAATGTCTATCTAAATTCTTTGCACATTTTTTTAGTTCGGTTATTTGTCTTTTTTTGTTTTGTTTTGTTAAGTAGGCTCCAGGCCGGGTGTGGAGCCCAATGCAGGGCTTGAACTCACAACCCTGAGATTAAGAGCTGAGCTGAGATCAAGAGTCGGATGCTTAACCAACTGAGCCACTGAGCCACCCAGGCACCTCTGGGTTATTTGCCTTGTTATTGAGTTGTAAGAGTTCTTTATATATTCTGGATACAAGTCCTTTATCAGATACATGATTTGAAATATTTTCTCCCATTCTGTAGGTTGTCTTTTCATTTCCTTTTAGCACTTCTCACTCTCCTCTGATGTACAACAATTTTTAATTTTAATGAAGTCCAATTAATTTTTCCTTTTGTTTTTTCTGTTTTGGGATCAATCATCTCTAAGAAACCATTGCCTAATCTAAGGCCATCAAGATTTATGTCTATGGTTTCTTCTAGGAAAGTTTTATAGTTTTCACTCTTATCTTTAGGTCTATGATCCACATGGAGTTAATTTTTGTACATGGTGTGTGATAGGGGCATATGTTATTTATTGATTTTTTTAAAGTTTATTTATTTATTTTTTAAGTAATCTTTACACCCAACATGGGGCTCGAACTCACCACCCAGAGGTCAAGGGTTGCATACTTCTCAGAGTGGGCCAGCCAGGAGCCCCAGGGCATATGTTATTTTTAAGAATAAAAAAGAAAAAAGTATTTTTATTTTTATTTATGTTTTTAAAATATTTTAAAAATAACTTTATACTCACAATGAATGGATTTCAAACTCTTAAAATGTGTTTTTTCAAAATTTGTATGCCCATAGCTAGACATTTAAATTGATCTTCATTAGATTGCATTAGGAAAAGAAATATGAAAACAAAGTGAGCTTTTCCCTTAATGAAAAGATCTGTGATGGAGCTCTCAGATGGTTGCTACCTGTGACATTCTGCGTGGCAAAGCATTCCGTATCCCCATTGTTCCATTAACTCTGTTTTGTTTTGGGGTTTTTTTTGCCTAAAGTAGAAATATCTTTTAATAACAAGAAAGCTAGAAATAGCCATAAAGGTCTAGGTTATACATTTTAAACAAAGAGGCAACTCAAAAATAACAGAAGTTTGAAATATCCAACTAAAAGCATAAGGGCCCATCAACCCCAAAAGAATGTTTTTGTACATATATGGAGATGAATGGATTTTAAGGTTTCTAGTTCCCATTTCCATAGGTCATAATACATTTGAGGGTTTCTCCTAGATGTATTCTCCCAGATGCTTGTATATCTATTACCTTTTAAGTTCTCGAATATAGGCACCTCGTCTTCATCCCCTTTATCCCGCCCCAGGTTCCAGGGCAGCCGTGTACGCTGGTATGGATTATGTAGTGCACAACTCTCGAGAGCGTCTGTAGTTGAGCAGTGTGCATCTGTCCAACTGTACATGGAGGTCCTGACCCACACCATAAATTACAGGCGGCGAGTCTCCATATTTATTTGAGTTGAAATGAATTCGCATAAGTTCTCTCTAAAATCAGTGGCAGGCTCTTGGTGAGCAGGGTGCTTCTGAGGCTGGCAGTAAAAAGGAGTCCGATCACTGTTGGCATTGAATGCCTCTGTCACATCTTTCAGGGTATATTACGATGGACTCTAGTCTTTGTTCTACTAAAACCCATGACTGAGTTAAACAAAGAAGAGATCGTGTAGGCAGTGGCGCTCATCCCAAAGAATGCCGGCAGGCTGACTTCATGCACACCGCGTGCTTCCCAAGGAACGTTTTCTATCTGGAGGCTGTGACATCTGACACTTCTGTCCTGGGCAGCCACCTCGTGCGCCTTCCTTTTCATCACAGAACTGAACTTGGCTTCCAAGTAAACAATGCTGGGTTTTGAGTGACCCAGCAGCTGCTATGTTTTGGTGAGAGCATTCTCTCCCCCCACTTTTTCTCTCCCTTTTCTCTCTCATCCCTTTCTCCTCTCCCCCACCTCCTCTGCGCCTCCCTACCCAATTACCACACCAGAAACTGCTTCTGTCTCTCTCCTTTCCCAAAGAGACACTTCCTTTATTCAACTGCTTAAACAAATAAAGTTTCCCTTTTCCCTGAACCACCTGCTCAAAATACAAGCGGGAGACCAATTATAACCAGGGAGACAAATCCCCTTTGAACAGCTGATCCAGGGCATGGATTTGGAGGCTTATCTTCGGTCTGAATCATAGGGTCATGCCAGGGTCATCCCTAGAGCAAATCGTCCCCTTGGCTTCCACTGAGCTTACCCTGAAATGTGCAAACCGGGTCTCTTTTCCCATGGATTATGGAGCTATTTGGTGAAGGCTGTTCATTTGATGTACTAATCAGCATCTTGACATGACACAAGGGAAGAGTTTAAAAATTTGCCTTTGTGCTGCAAGGCTTCTAGGGTAGTTTCTAATTATGTCCTTACAATTGCAGATAGAGGCCTGTGACTGCAAACCGGAAAAATCACTTCCAAAGAATAGGGCAGTGCTTGCAAGCTTTCGTGTGTGTATAGTTCACCCAGGAATGTCATTTAAATGCAGATTTTAGGTCAATAAGACTGAGGTGATGCCTAAGATTCTGCATTTTTAACAAGCGTCCAGGTGATGTTGACACTGTGGTCCATGAGGCACACTGAGAGGCCTACTTTATATCAAGCTGGCTAGGAACCTTTCCGTCTGAGGCATGGTTAGTGAAATTCGCTATTCCTTAACTACTACCCAAGGACCTGCTCTCTGCAGCTTCTCCCACCTGCCCCAGCCCAGCTAGACGTTTCCTCCTCTTTGCCACCCTCTGTTTCATTTAAATCTCTATAACTGCAGGGAACATATTGAATTGTATTTGTTTACATGTCTACCTCCTAGACCATGAGCACTAAGGGGTAAGAGACCCATTCTCATTCATCTTTGAATCAAGGGCATCGAGGACCACATCGGGTAAACAGTAGGCACTCAACAGACATTTACTGAATAAAAGAAAAATTGATAGATTAAATTCATAAAACTTAAACCACCTCTATCTGTCCCAAACATCATAAATAAGACAAAAAAGGCAAATGACAAACTGAGACAACTATTTGCAGCATGTGAGGATCTCTTATGAGTTGTTATGGGTTGAATTGTTTCCCCCAGAAAGATATATGGAAATCCTAGCCTCCGGTATCTCAGAATGTAACGTTATTTGGAAATAGGGTCGTTGCAGATGTAACTAGTTAAAATGAGGTCCTATTGGAGAAGGGTGAGCCCTAAATTCACTATAGCTGGTGTCGTCATGGGGGAGGAGGTACAGTCAGACACATCAAGAGAACCTCGTGACAACAGAGGCATTGAAATGATACATCTGCAAGCCAAGGAACACCTGGGCTGCCAGCAGCTGGAAGAAACTCCCAGAGGCTTTAGAAGAAATATAGTCCTCCCAACACCCTGATTTTGGACTTTAGTCTCCAGAACTGTGGTAGAATAAACTTGTGCTGTTTTGTTAACCGAGTTTGTAGTATTTTGTTAAGGTGGCCCTAGGGAACTAGCACACATGCAATAAGAAAAAGAATAATTTAGTAGCAAAAGCGTCAAAAAACCCTATAGGCAGGGCTCAAAAGAATGCATGCAAAATGCCAAAAACAAGTAAAAAGTGTCCAAGGGCTAATAATCAATACAAATGGAAGCACCATTAAAATTGTATTTTAACTATTTATTATTTTAATTATTTTATCTATTATTATTGTACTGATTGATTGTTTTCAATAAAAATAGTGTATGGGGTTCAGGAAAACTTTCCCTCTTCCATGCTTAAGCAACTACTGCCTGTGGATTTGACCTCCAAATATAACTTAGGTCCTTCCATGTCTTCTGCCACTGCCTCCTTCCAAGACACCATCATTGATCTCTGGGCAACTAAATTAATCTCCTCAACAGTCCTGTTGCTCAGGTTGCTTGTAGCAGCCAGAGGGAATCTTTTATTTATTTATTTATTTATTTATTTATTTATTTATTTATATTTAAAATTTTTTTTTCAGAACTAATTTCTTAAACATAAATCAGACTACGTGACTCTTCTGCTTAAAACCTTTTGATGATAGCTTTCATTGCAATTAATATGGCTCTGCTTGAACTGCCTCCCTGCCGGTCACTGTCCTCCAGCCCTTTGGCTTCTTCCAGCTCCTTCTTGGAGTTCTCTTGGGCGTGCACATTTTGCTAGTCCCTCTCTCAGAATGCTTGTCCTTCCACCCTACCCTCTGGTCTCAGCTGCAATGTCTCAGAGTGATTTCCTTGGTGTGTTTCCACCTAAGTTAGGTTTCATGGTGCTACTCTTTTTTTTTTTTTTCCTATGATCCTGTTCTGTTTCTTAAATTCCACATATGAGTGAAATCATATGATAATTGTCTTTCTCTGACTGACTTATTTTGCTTGCCATAATACCCTCTAGCTCCATCCACGTCGTTGCAAAGAGCAAGATTTCATTTTTGATGGCTGAGTAATATTCCATTGTATATATATATTCTCATCATGTTAGTCTTATCCTGTGTGATTTACTATAGGTGGATGTTTGCTTAATGTCTCCTTGTCTAAATTGTAAATTTTGTAAAGGTAAGTACTGTATCTATTTTACTTCCCACTGTAACCTAGACTTTGGTATGGAACACACAGCAGGCACTCAATGTTTATTTGCTGACTGAATAAATAGAGATAAATTTGGGAAAATAAGGCCAAAGTTCTTAGAAAACATATATCTTTTCAATCAGCAATATCATTGATAGAAATATGTATAATTGAATATAAATGATATATATAATAGAATGTACAATTATAATAAATATAATTGAATGCATCATATATAATAGAACATATATAATATATAATTGAATATATATAAAATTGGAGTATAGTTGACACACAACGTTACATTAGTTTCAGGTGTACAATGTAGTGTTTGGACAACTATATATTATGCTATGCTCACCACAAATGTAGCTACCATCTGTCACCTTGCAACACTATTATAATATCATTGACTATGTGCCCTATGCTGTACCTTTCATGAAGGGAATATATTTTAAGAAAATAATTAGAGATCTGTTTTAAGACTAGTTGCATTGTAACTTAAATAATAGCAAAATAAATAATAGCACTAAAGTGGAAAAAAAATACATGTCAAAATGACCAGTTTCATAAATTATGGTTTGTACATTAAAATAATATTATGCAGGTACTCAACTTGCTGTCGCAGAAATATATGAACTGACATAATTTCTGTGATCACATGTAAAAATCAAATGGGTGTGATATAAATTTTTTATTTTTATTTTTAAAAAGATTGTATTTATTTATTTATTTATCAGAGAGAGAGAACACAAGCAGGGGGAACGGCAGGTAGAGGGAGAAACAGGCTCCCCACTGAGCAAAGAGCCCAGTGCGGGACTCAATCCCAGGACTTTGGGATCATGACCTGAGCTGAAGGCAGACACTTAACCAACCAAGCCACCCAAGCGTTCCTGATGTCTATTTTTCAAAGTTTTTATTTATTTAAGTAATGTCTACTCCTAACATGGGGCTCGAACTCATGACCCCAAGATCAAGAGTCACACGCTCTTCCTACTGAGCCAGCCAGGTACCCCTGTATGTGTATTTTCATACCTCTAATGTACAGAAGAACATTTGGAAAGCTACATACTAAAATGCTAATCACAGTTCCCTTTTCAATTTGTTTTATTTTTTAAATTCCTTATATGTATGTTTAAACATTATATAGTAATCATATTTCTTATGAAATTAAAATTAAATTAATTAAAATGTTCATTGAGTGAGTGAATGAGTGAGACTTACCTGCTTTGAACTTGGAACTTTTGTTTCTACAAAAAATGAAATAATTTGTATAAGCAGAAACAGTATTCTAAGATTCCGTTTAGATCTCAGACATGGTTGCCCACTTCCTCACAGGCTTGTACCGTGAAGGAAAGGTGTCCTATCTGTGGTTCAGTCCCAGACCATCCACTGTTTCTCATGGTTGAGAGGTAATTCTGCAGGTTTTGTTGGCAGAACTCCTTCTTTTTATATGGGAGTTTTCTTCCGTCTTTTGACTTTAGGTACAAATTGAATGCAGAAATCTGCAATTTCTCCCGTCAAAGGATTTCTAAAACTTTGGATGGATCCAAAACCAAATTCTGCTGTATAGACCAAATATTGTGTAGAAAAAAATGGGGTCTGGCTCAATTTCATAAAAACATATGAATGAGTTTTATCATTTGAAGATTTTCACAGATAAAATTATATGGACTCTTAGAACTTTACTTCCTGAACTGTCTTTCCATCAGGAACTCAGTGACCTCCTTGGACACTCTGGAGACTCTCGCGCTAACCCGGCAAAGGTGAGGTGTGTTACTTCTTTGTTTTTCCTGTCGGAGTGGCTCCTCGGTTAGATTCAGAGGGAGCCTCCTTCATATTCATGTATAAGCACAATATTGGCATGCTTTCAGTTTTATGTCCCTTAAAGTCTCTAGATTTGACTGTATAATACTGTTTTCACCAGCAAGAACAGGTTAAAGACACAGGTTACTTTGTGTATTTATGTGTGTGTGTATATACGTATATATAAGAAACACACAAATTTGCATATTGATAATGAACCAATAAAAATATAAAATTGGGACAATTTTTTAAAAAGATTTTATTTATTTATTTGACAGAGAGAGAGACAGCCAGCGAGAGAGGGAACACAAGCAGGGGGAGCGGGAGAGGAAGAAGCAGGCTCCCAGCGGAGCAGGGAGCCCGATCCCAGGACCCTGGGATCACACCCTGAGCCGAAGGCAGACACTTAATGACTGAGCCACGCAGGCGTCCCATAAAATTGGGACAATTTTTAATCAGTGTCCTGAAGATAAGGAAGCTGTAAAGAAAATAACAAATGAAAGGTGTGTAGAAATCAAACCTAGAACTGTTTTGTTGTCGGATACACAAATCTCAAAGTCTGGAAAGTTATTGTTTTGGAAGGAGAAGGAAGTGTGTGGGGCGTAATTTAGGAGAAATGAAGGGCATGGGAGTGAGTACATGAGGAGAAAAAAAAAATTTGTTATTAAATTTCATTTGTTTATTTGATAGAGAGGGAGAGAGAGCACAAGCAGGGGGAACGGCAGGGAGAGGGAGAAGAAGACTCCCTGCCATCCCAGGACCCTGGGATCATGACCTGAGCCAAAGGCAGACGCTTAACCCACTGAGCCACCCAGGCGCCCGGAGGAGAAAATTTTTATATATACTCCCAAGTTCAAATGAACCACTCAAATTAACAAAATAATTACCCCTTGCCCAACTGGAATGGCCCCTTCTCTGTATTCCCAGAGCACTCACTCCTAATGGTAGCTACCATCGCTTGCCTTGTTGCTGTGATGAACTCCACCTCCAATACCTACTAGTGTCTGGCTTATAAGCATGGATGGCTTCACTGAAGTTTTGGTGAGGGTTGTATGAGATAAGGCGTAAGTTGGCATGCTGGCTAATAGATATTAATAGCTGATACTATTTGCGCTCTGTGTCCATTTTCATCAGGGTTTTTTCCTTCCTTTGCATCCTCTTGGATACCTAGAAAAGCGATTCGATCATTCAAGTTGCTCAATGAGTATACCATTGAAAAGAAATGCATCAAGCTCTCTTTTCACTAAGATGTATTCTAATTCAGGCTAACTCTATAGGAAGTATAACCATTTCTTAATTACCACTTAACATTTTATAGGATGTGGGTGAATGCAAAAAAAAAAAAAAAAAACCAACCAAACAAACAAAACCCAATACTCCCTATCTTTTTTGATGGGACTCCTTTCATCATTTTCTTTCCATTTAAATAAAGGAAAGCATTTTAATTTTTGTGCGTTTTGATTTCAATCCTGCACTATTCATGTATCTCCTCAGCTATGAGCCCCAGATTCTACGTACTTTGCTAATACCGATTATGTCTCAGATTTTCTGGTTTAAATATTCACCTCCTTTCCATCTACTGCACTTTTCTTTTTTTAAATAAAGACACAGCTAGCCCTGGACATTCCTGGAAGGATTCACAAGAGAAAGGTAACTGGGATTATACCTAGGTAAGGGACCCAGACTGGGAGGTAGGGAACAGGGTGGGAAGGAGACGTACCTCTTTCTCTGTATACCTCTTTGTGTCTTTTGAAGTTTGTACAATATGTGTATATTACTGTGCCTGGGATGCTCAGTTGGTTAAGTCTCGTCGGCTCAGGTCATGATTTTAGGGTCCTGGGATCGAGCTCCATGTTCAGAGAGAGTCTGCTTTCCCCCTTTTCTCTTTCCCTCTGCCTCTCCACCTGCTCGTGCTCACTGTCTCTCTCAAATAAATAAATAAAATCTTAAAAAAAAAAAAAAGAAATAGCTAGTTTATTTGGACTTCTTAGCATCTACTCATTCTCACAAGAAGAATTTGTACCTAGTTTCTTTAGTCAGTCAACAAATACCTTCTAAAAATTCCTTTTAACCAAATGACTGGCTTCCTCTGACCTTTTTTTTGAAACAGTGGTCTCAGTCCATGCGTGCTTTCTATGAGAGTAGCTTTCACCATTAATCAAATGTATAACTCCTTCATGTCCAATCACAACAGGGCATCTTCAAACACACACGCAGAACTGTGCAATGACTTTGGGAAGGAAACGTTGCTTACTGCATCGGCCCCCCAGTGACTGGCCAGTTTTTAAAAAGCTCTCCCCACTACCAAATTGTTCCTACATTTGACAGTTTGGACAAAATGTTCTTTGAAGGCCATTCTATTCCTTCCTCTTCAGTCCTTAGCAGACTCTAATTTTAACCTGGAGAGGTTGTCTGGTTCCTGTCTTCTGGACTATTATGTGCCCTTGCCCATGGCTGAATAGAGATTAGCGTCTGGGAAGGGAAAGCCATTATCAAATTAGTGAATTAGCATTCAGACTTTTGGAAAAGGCAAGCTTCGTAAGCTTAATTTTTTCTCACACTCTTGGAGAAATTCAAACACACCCAAAGAGTACTGATGACAGATACAAAGGCAAAAGCATTCAGTTTTTTAAAAACTCCCAAATAGGGCACGTGGGTGGCTCAGTCAGTTAAGCGTCTGCGTTCGGCTCCGGTCACGATCCCGGGATCCTGGGCTCGAGCCCTGAATCGGGCTCCCTGCTCAGCGGGGAGCCTGCTTCTCCCTCTCCTCCCCACTCATGCTCTCTCTCGATATCTCTGTCTCTCTCTCTCAAATAAATAAGTAAAAATTTTTTAAAAGTGCTGTGAACAATGCCTGGCATTAGTATGTGCTCAAAATGTTAGCTCTGAACGCACCCCGCCCTACACTGAAGCACAACATTGTCCTATAGTGCCCTCTTGCCTAGAGGGATAGCATCACATCTTTGACGTTTAAAGAACACACTATTTTTTCTTTTCTCGTCTGTATATTGAAAAAATGTCTATGTGTCCGTCAGAGTTCGGTTGAGTTTTTCTGCTCTTCTTTTTTTTTTTTAATTTTTATTTTGTTATATTAGTCACCATACAGTACATCCCCAGTTTTTGATGCAATGTTCCATGATTCATTATTTGCGTATAACACCCAGTGCACCATGCAATACGTGCCCTCCTTACTACCCATCACCAGCCTAGCCCAATCCCCCACCCCCCTCTGCTCTTCTCTTTGATCCAAAGAATTTTAAATGCTGAGTCAAGTCTTCTTAATTTGTAACCTCAAGTAAAAGTCAAAAGCTTTAATTTGCCTGCATCCTGCAGGTAGAACACAGCACCTGCTAAAGACAATGGAATGGGGTCAGCCTGGCTTCTCTTTCTTGCTCCGTTACTGGTCTGTGTGGCCTCAGAGAAAGTACTTCTCTATGCTTTCTTTCCACTGCACAATTGATGCTATTAGTGGAGAGTAAAGCCCAAAGTAAACATTTCTATTCCGTGCTCCAGTTTGATATTCTATTTATTTAGTTATACGTGCCATAGAAACAGCAGCCAGATCAAAGCAGTAACCATGCCTCCAAACACCGGGCCAGTGGTACAAGAGAAAGTCTGGCCAACTTCCAAACGGAACTCCTCTTGGGAAGCATTTTCCCAAAGGGAGGAAGGTCCCATACCCACTGGAAGTGAGCACAGAAGCAACTGCCGGGAGTGTCAGCTGCTGGTGCTGAGACCAGAGCTTGGAGAGAAGCCTGAGCTGGGGTGAAACTGGCACCACTTAGCAGCTCACTGACCAAGTCCCATTTCTGGGCCTTTTCTCGTCACTTAAGACGTTGGGACACTAGTCTTCACCTCAAGGGCTTGTTGTAGGGGTCGAGAAGACATACAGGAAGATGTTTTGTAAATGTCTTTGTATCTCCTCCTCCCTGCCAAATTCAAGAGAACAGCTGAGGAATATGCCTCTGGATGGTGTCCAGAAGCCAATGCTTATCACGTTACTTCTTCCTTCAGTAATTCCAGAGTCTAGAAATTTGCATATGAAGAAAAGGACTATTGCATGATGCAGAGTATGGCCACTCACCTACTGGGTGACTTCATGTAAATTGCACAAAACCTCCAAGCCTCAGTTTTCTCCCCTGTGAAATGGGACTAAAGGCAATGTATCAGATGGTATTTAATTTTACAATTAAATGAGATAACGCAAAGCGAGGCACTTGGTGCTACACGGTTGCTGTTTAAGGATCAAATTGAGTAGAACGGACCAACTTACAGTGGCAGAGGCAAGTTCCATCCTTCACAACCTGCCCAGTAGGCACTTGGCCAGGAATCATTAGGAAGGATCCTGTCACCTTATGGGAACACTTGCTTTGGCTCAAAGACTCAGAGGGAATTCTCCAACTTTATTCCCTCCCCCTAAAAATCAAAATCAGTAGCCACTGATCATTTCCAAGGGGGCATTTAAACACTTTCTGAAAAAATGCTCTGGTTGGCATTGGTGTAGGCAGCTTTATGCATGTTCTATCTGCACTATAACCTATAAAAACCCACTCAGGAATCTATGAAAACTGCATTCAAATTAGATACATTTCAAAAATGATTGGACGGGTGCCTGGGTGGCTCATTCTGTTGAGTGTCCGACCCTTGATTTCTGTTCAGGTCATGATCTCACAGTCCTGGGATCAAGCCCCGCCTTGGGCTCCACACTTAGTGAGGAGTCTATGTGTCCCTCTTCTTCTGCCCCCCCATTCTCTCTCTCTCTCTCAAATAAATGAATAAATAAAATCTTTAAAAAATGATTGGAGTCAGAAGTAGCTCTTCTAATTTTCTTAGACCATAACTATAGCAGTGGAGGGGTACCTGGGTGGCTCAGTCGTTAAGCGTCTGCCTTCGGCTCAGGGCTCAGGGCTCAGGGCTCAGGGCGTGATCCCGGAGTCCTGGGATGGAGTCCCACATCAGGCTCAGGGCTCAGGGCGTGATCCCGGAGTCCTGGGATGGAGTCCCACATCAGGCTCCTCCGCTGAGAGCCTGCATCTTCCTCTCCCACTCCCCCTGCTTGTGTTCCCTCTCTCACTGGCTGTCTCTCTCTCTCTGTCAAATAAATAAATAAAATCTTTAAAAAAACCCCAAAAACTATAGCATTGGATTGTGAAGAACCTTGTGGCTGTGAAATCAGGGACGTCGAACAGTTCATTCTATTTTTTTTTAAAGATTTTACTTATGTATGAGAGAGAGTGGGAGGAGGAGCAGAGGGAGAGGGACAAGCAAACTCCATGCTGAGTGTGGAGCCTGATGTGGGTCTCTAACTCAGGACCTGGAGATCATGACGTGACCCAAAATCAAGAGTTAACCAACTGAGCCACCCAGATGCCCCTATTCTATTTTTTTTTTAAATTTTAATTTTTTTAAGTAGACTCCACATCCAGCATGGAGCCCAACATGGGGCTTGAACTCAAGATCCTGAGATCAAGACCTGAGCTGAGATTAAGAGTTGGACACTTAAACCAACTAAAGCACCCAGATGCCCCAAGCAGTTGATCCTAAAGACAGCCAAGCTCAGTCTTCATGACCATGGCCTTGAAGCTGTTGAAGTTCTTCTCTTCTGGTGGCTGGTGCTGCGGTAGTCCGCTTCAGAGCTGGGAGCTCCTGCTCGTGATGCCAGCGGCACAGCTTACGACTGAGTTCTCTTGGTGCGCCACCCTCTGGGGAAGGGAGCCTTGACAAGGTCATGCCCTACGCAGTGACAAGGAAAAGTGAGGACTCAGGCTTTCCCCTGGATTTGGGACAACCCCGAAGGGCTCCAGAGCTCCCCAAGGGATCTATTGACATCTTTGTTGGAACTGCATCACTGTTCAACATTTCCCCAAGTGGAAGGGAAAGAGAAAGTTGACAGGGCCATGGCCTTGCTCTGCCTGTGTTCACGGTCCCTTGAGTACCTCTTTTCTGCATCATGCCCTCATGAGCAGAGCTGCTAGAATGGCAGAGGGACAGAGCATTGACGTGGAGTCACTTCACATCTTTGAGCCTCCCTTTATGTTAAGTGAGCGTTTTGGACTGGAGGGTCTTGAAGGCATCTTCAGACTCCAGTGTTGTATAGATCTGGAGTGGTTCCATTTCATTTACTGGTGGTGAAAAGCAGCCTGCCAACCAGTGGTTTCATCAACGTAGTCAAAGCAACACATTTCTTCTACTTGACTTTGCCTTAAACAGAGGGGAAAATGTAGGCTGCATTATTCCCAGCACTTGGAAGCTCAGTTTGAGATTCTTAGTATTGCAAGGTACATTTATTTCTTGCTAATGATCCCTGAAGCTGATTTTGGTTTTAATCGTGTGAGACTAGCAAAGCATAGACACTCAGGTTTGTAATAACGACTCTGTGAAATCAATACAGAGAAACCTTGGGTTATATGAGACTGCACCACTCAGTGAATCATACTATGCAATATTTCCTAAAAGATAATGGGTTTCAAAACCAAACATAAATCTTCAGCGACATGTTGGCTATTTGTCATGTTTCCTGGTGGTGGAATTACAGCAGCTTCAATAAAATCCACTTGGTGGTCGAGTCGTAGATTAATATATGATACAATCATGGTCTTAGGACCACAAGAAGTAAAGTGCAGGGGGAGGGGGGAGAAGGACAGCAAGTTTGCAATTATTGTAGGGTTTTAGGAACCCTAATGCCAAACCTTGGCTCAGAAATTGCTCAAAAATTGCAAAAAAGCAATATAATGTGGGCTTTTGAATATTAAGCACTGTAAAGCGATACTATATTCTTGAAATAGTAAACATGACTTCCATATGTGCCTAAGTGTGCGCAACATGGCCAGCTACAACGCAAAGCAAATTGATTTGCATCTGTTTTGTTCACACCATTTTAACTCCTGGCTTCCCATTTGAATCCTTGACACAATATAATCACGTCTGCATATTTCTCGACTTAGCAGAAATATTTTCCCTATGACAGGGAAAATGAAATTGATTTTCTGATTAAATGACTTCAGTTAGTCCTTCTGAGTTAATAATGCTTCTCTGTGACAGATGAGTCAGCAACATTTACTGAGCCCCCACTGGGCAAAGAGTATTTACAAGGTGTTACATGAATCTCTAAGAACAATAACTTTGCAGCTTTCCTAACCCATCCATGCTTGGAATTAAGCATCTATTTCTGTCCAGATGCCAGGTTAACACCTAATTCTCTCAATGTTGTGGAGAAAGGGAAGGTTGTCTTGACAACAGTTTGGAAAAAGTCAACTAGAAGAATTTATTTAACCTAAAACTGCTGTCTTTGCAATTTAATAGAATGTGAATGCAAATTCTTGTTGTAACTTAAGTCAGTATCTCAGTAGATACTTCTTTTAAAAAATTAATTGAAAAAATAGATAATACACGGGGTTCCTGGCTGGCTCTGCTGTTGGAGTGGGCCACTCTTAATCTCTGGGTTGTGAGTTTGAGCCCCGTATTGGGTGTGGAAATTACTTGAAATAAAATCTTTTATTTATTTATTTTTTATTTTTTTATTTTTTTTAAAAGATTTTATTTATTTATTTGACAGAGATAGAGACAGCCAGTGAGAGGGGGAACACAAGCAGGGGGAGTGGGAGAGGAAGAAGCAGGCTCACAGCAGAGGAGCCCGATGTGGGGCTCGATCCCATAACGCCGGGATCACGCCCTGAGCCGAAGGCAGACGCTTAACCGCTGTGCCACCCAGGCGCCCCTTGAAATAAAATCTTTTAAAAAAATAAATAATAGATAAGTAGATAAAAATAGATAATGCAGTCCGATGTTGCAAAATCTACAAAGGTCTGAAGGATACACAGTAAAGTGTCTACCTCACACTTTGGTCTATTGGGTACCACTTCCAGCCCCAGAGGTCTCCATGGTCTTGTTTCTTATGCCCTTCCAGAGATAATAAATGCATAGGAAAGCAGAAACATGTATCATTTATTTTCTCTCTCTCTCTCTCTCTCTTTAAACATAAATGGTGGCACATTTCTTGTTCAGAATGCGTTTTTCGATTAACAGTGTTTCTGGAAGATTCTTGCATATTAGCACAAAGAGAGATGCTTCCCCTTATTCTTTCTTTTTTTAAAAGTGATATAATTGACATAACAATGTATTCGTCCAAGGTGTACAACATAAGATTTGATATAGGTATGTATCGTAAAATGATTACAACTAGAAGTTTGTAACTTTTGACCCCCATCACCCACTTCCCCTTCTCCCCTGCTTATGGTGACCACCAGTCTGTTCTCTGTATCTATGAGTTCAGATTTTAAAAGATTCCACGTATAAATGAGACCATCTCCATTTTTTTCTAATGACTCCCTTGTATTTCATTGTGTAGATATATGGTAATTTAGTTAACCAGTTTTCTATCGATAGATTTATTTCTTATCTGTATTACTATAAACAATGTGTAATGGATAACTTTGCATAAATGCTACCTTTCTTATGCTCTAGTATACTGATAAATTATTGGAATCACTGAGTCCAAAATTAAGGTAATTTTTAAATTTTGATAAACGTTGTCAAGTTGCCCTCCACAGGGGCTGTATGAATGTAATTTTCCACCAACAATGTTTGAGAATGCCTATTTCTCCACATCCACTCTGGCATAATATTTTATCAATATCAGGTTTAAATTTTTTTCATTTTATTTATTTATTTTTAATTAAACTCTACCCTCAATGCGGGGCTTGAACTCACGACGCTAGATCAAAAGTCACATGCTCCACTGACTGAGCCAGGCTGATGCCCCTTGTGTATCAGGCTTTTTGACTTTCGCCAACCCAAGAGGGGAAAATTGCATCCTCGTGGTTTCTTTGAGGTGGGGGGTGGGGTGGGCAGCAGATCAAGAGCTGGATCTAGATGAAATCCAGGTCTGTCTTCCCATCTGGGGCTCTTTCCTCCCCTGCCGGGAGCAGGGTGCGCAAACAACACATAGCAGACTGCAACATACGTTTGCTGCATATATGGAGTGATGGACAGGTCAGGGGCAACTTGATGTGGATGAGATGGTTAATCTTGTTTTAATTTACATCCCTCTTATTATAATTGTGCTTGAACATTATTTTGTGTTTCATTTCTTCATGTTTCATGTATTTCTTTCCTTTTACATAATGTGCAATTATATTTTTCCAACTGGTGATTGTTTGTGTATGTGAAAGTTATTGACAGCTCTCCCCAGCTAACTTAGCTAACTTTATTGAATTCTCTTATTGTTTATGATAGTTCTTTCATTGATTCTCTTGGGTTTTCCGGGCACGCATTTCATATCATCTGAAAATAATGATAATCTGATCTCTTTCTTTTCAGTGTTCACATGTCTTATTCCTTTGTCTTGTTGAATTGTATTGGCTAGCCGCTCTAAAACCATACTGCGTGACAATAGTGATAGTGGATATCTTTGTCTTGGTCCTGGGGTTGATGTAAATAGTTTTATTTTCCTCATTAAGATTAATACTGGTTTCTGAGTTGGGATGGAATATTTTGTCATATTAAGAAAGTATTCATCTGCTCTATTTCCGTTTAATTAAGACAGTTCCTAAAATAAGATGAACAGTGGGGGCACCTGGGTGACTCAGTCAGTTAAGCGTCTGCCTTCAGCTTGGGTCCTGATCTCAGGGTCCTGGGATTGAACCCCCCATGGGGCTCTCTGCTAGGTAGGGATTCTGCTTCTCCCTCTCCCTCTGTGCATGCTCTCTCTTGTTCTCTTGCTCTCTCTTTCAAATAAATAAATAAAATCTTTTAAAAAAAAGTGAACAGTGAATATTAATTCTTTAAAAAATTAAACATATAATTACCACATAATCTAGTAATTTGACTTCAGGGTATATACTTAAAAGAACTGAAAGCAAGAACTCGAAACAGATACTTGTAAACCATGTTCAAAGCGGCATTATTTACAATAGCTAAAAGGTAGAAGCAACCCAAGTGTTCATTGAGAGATGAATGGATAAGCAAAATGTGCTATATAAGTGTCTTTTATTCAGTCTTACAAAGGAAGGGAATAGCGACATGTGCTACAACATGGATGAACCTTGAAGACATGATGCTAAGTGAAATAAGCCAGCCACAAAAAGACAAATACTGGATGATTCCACTTATAGGAGATACCTAGAGTAGTTAAATTAATGGAGACAGAAGGTAGAAGGGTGATTCCCAGGGTTTGGGAGGTGGAGAAAATGGAGAATTATTATTTGATTGGTGCATAGTTTCATGTTGGGAAGATGTAAAATTTCTGGAGATGGACAATGGCGATGGTTGCTCAACTATGTGAATGTACTTAATGCCCTGAATTGTACACTGAAAAATGGTTAAGATGGTAGATTTTATGTAATGTATATTTTACCACAGTGGATACTGAGACGTATCAAACAGCATGTTAGCTCTATAAAAAGGATCATATACAGTTTCCCTTATGACGATTTAGGTTAATAGATCACCTAATACTGACTAATTTTTGCATTTCTCAATTTAACCCCTCCTAGATTATCGTGTATTTCTTTCAAAATGCTGTTGGATTCTTTTTTGAGTCTATTTATTGTAGTAAATTTCACATAACAAAAGTTACCGTCTAAACCATTTTCAAATGTACAGTGCAGTGGTATCAGATATATTTGTAATGTTGTATAACCATCACCAACATCCAGCTCCAGAACTCTTCTCATCTTGTAAAACTGAAACTCTATACCCATTAAACAATAAGTCCCCACTGCCTGCCTACCACCTCAGACCCTGGAAACCACCATTCTGCTTTCTGTCTCCATGATTTCGACTACTCTCAACGTCTCATGTAAATGGAATCATACAGTATTTGTCTTCTTGTGACTGGCTTATTTTACTTAGCATAATAATGTCTTCAAATTTCACTCATGTTGTAGCATGTGTCAGAATTTCCTTCCTTTTTAAGACAGAATAACATTCCATTATATGTATAGACCACATTTTGTTGATCCATTCATCCGCTGATGAACATTTGGGTTGTTTCCACCTTTTGGCTATTGAACATGTTTCCACAAATACCTTTTTGAGACCCTGGTTTCAATTCTTTTGAGTATATATCCAGAAGTGGAATTGCTGGATCATATGGTAATTCTACTTTTAATTTTTTGAGGGACCACCATACTGCTTTCCATAGTGGTTGTACGATTTTACATTCCCACCAACAGTGCATGAGGGTTCCAATTACCCTGCATCCTAGACAACACTGTCATTTTCTATTTTTTGGATAGTAGCCATCTTACCAGGTATGAGATGGTATCTCATCGTGGTTTTGGTTTGCCTTTCCCTGATGTTTGGTGATGTTGAGCATCTTATCATGTGCTTATTGGTCACTTGTAATCTTTTTGGAGATATGTCTATTCCGGTCCTTTGCACATTTTTCAACTTTTGAACAAGTTTGCTGTTGTTGTTGTTTGTTTGTTTGGGGGCTTATCTATGCATTCTGGATTTAATCTTTTATCAGATATACAATTTGCAAATATTTTCTCACATTCTGTGGATTGTCTTTGTACTCTGCTGATAGTGTCTTTTGATGCACAAAATGTTTAAGTTTTCATGAAGTTCAGTTTGTCTATTTTCCCTTCTATTACCTGCGTCTTTGGTGTCATATCCAAGAAATCATTGACAAATTCAATGTCATGAAGTCTTTGCCCTGTTTTCTTCTACGAATTTTATAGTGTTGGGTCTTGCGTTTAGGTCTTTGATTCGTTTTGAGTTAATTTTTGTATATGGTGTTAGGTAACCTCATTCTTTTGCAGGTGGGTATCCAGTTTTCCCAGCACTATTTGTCAAAAGGACTATAATTTCCTCATTGAGTTGTCTTGGCACCTTGGCAAAAACCAATTGACCATATATGTGAGGGCTTATTTCTGGGTTCTGTATTCTACTCCATTTATTTATTTACTTATTTATTTTATTTTTTAAAGTAATCTCTAGGCCCAACATGGGGCTTAAACTCACGACCCCAAGATCAAGAGTCACATGCTCTACCCACTGAGCCGGTCAGGTACCCCTATTCCATTGATTTAGATGTCTGTCTTTATACCAGCACCAAATTGTTTTGAGTATTATAGCTTTGCAGTAAATTTTGAAGTCAGGAAATGTGAGTCCTCCAGCTTTGTTCTTAAAAGCGCTACTGGGTTCTATTTATCAATATTATATTCAGGATTTTAAGGAATTGAAACCCATAAATGAGATCGTTCTGCTTTTCTCCCCTTCCTCCTCCCTCTTTCCTTCCTCCTTTCCTCTTTACATTCTTTTCTTCCTTCTTTCCTTTTGTGCTGGGTCTTGTATGTTTTTCTCATGAATTCTCCTTAATAGCTACGTTGTTTTTCTCTAACTTAGCTACCTCAACATCTCCAGAATATTCCAGATGTATTTCCACTTATTCACAAAATTCTGAATATTTTATACTGTTTACAAATTCCTCTTAATGTATTCTGAATAAAACATATATCCTCAGGGAAGATAGTGAGCTTTTCTAATGATGCTGCCATTTGAGAGTCCAGATGACAGGGCTTTATATAATATTAATGCATTTAACAAACATTTGTTCATCGCTTATCCCTCAGGGACTCTCTTAGACCCAGGGAATAAGAATATTATCGAGATAAGACTTTTGTTTGGTGGAGACTGAAGAGTAAGTCAGTAATCACTAGACTGTAAGATAGTGTTTTGAAAATTTTGCCCAATGTGCCGAGTGAGGGACACCTGGGGGGTGTCAGGGAAGCCTTCACTCCTGACTTCCCTCATTAATTCTTGTTTATGGTAATATATGCCTCTCTACCTAAACTCAAAATTGGCATATAGCCTCACATTTGGCAAAATCTCCCTTTTTGGTTTAAGGGTTGTCCCAGGATCCAGAGAACCTCATGTAATAGTTTGCATCTTCTTTGGAGTCGTGAACTAGATAATCTGGTGAAAACCTCAGATCTGCTTTAGATTGTAAGTGGCCTGCCCAAAGCCACACAGACAATGAGTGATGGAGGCATCTAAGGATTGATCCCTAGATTCAAAAAACAAATTTGCTGAGGACCCACTGTGTGAGAACAGATCCTGGGGGCGCTGGAGAATCTGAAGCAGAGTCCTTCTCAGGAGGACTCAGAAATCCTTAGGAGGAAACAAATGCCTTTGCCTTAATTACGTAGTACAAATCTGAGTACCTAACGTGGCTCTTTCCTCTCCACACTGGATGTCTTCTAAGATTTCCTGTATTCAGCCAGTCTTTATCTTTCTGCTAAGAACTGCCAGCAAGAGTGTCAATTCATGCCAACTGGGCCGATGTTAAATGCATGTTATTTTCATGTTTATGCTCACTTTTGCTTTGCATTTGTTCCAGGGACGATTTGCAAGCTTCTGTCACTTTAAAATGTCTCCCGGAGTTACATTTTGTGAGATCTTGGGTTCCAGCATGGTTCTCTGCCAAACTTGGTATGGTCTTGAGCCCTCTTGAGTCATGGAAACCAGTGGCGCACTAGCTGCCTACCTTACGACGACAATAATGCTGTATGGTGCTGATTATTTTCAGTTACTCGAACTTTTTGCTTTTTAGATATTTGCTTCTTGGAATCTACATCTCTAAGGAATTTACCTGTATTTCATAGTGACCATTTTTCTTTCTTTTTTTTTTTTTGCATTCAGAGGAATTCTAAATTGGAAAAAAAACCCAACAAATTCTACATGCCGTTCTATAATGGTGTATTCTAGGTAAAATGCAATTCTAGAATACCATTCAAATTCTTTACCAGAAGATTAGCTACAATAGCCAGAGACTAATGTGGCTTTTGGAATACTTCAGTTTAGTATAATTATAAATGTACATAAGTTGATGATTCATGAACTCTGAAATTATACATCTGCGTTTAATTTTATGCTGAAGTGTTTTTAAACCCTCAGAAAAAGATGTTACCAAATGTTTCTGGCTCACTGAGTTTTCTATTTTTAAAAATTCTTAATTAAAGGCAAAAAGCCATCCAATGCCTTCATATAATATTTGATGAGTGGGAAATAAATTTCTCATAATGTAAATACTTTGGGCTGAAGGAATTCAAGAAAATCTTCTTGAATGTTTAACACAATGATTATGGCTACTTTGCATTTCTTCTTAAGAAAGGCTACAAAGGCTAGAAAGCAAAGCATTGATTGACTTAAGACAGAAATAAATGCGACAAAATCACGGTGTAAATGGATAGGGTAGATTACTTATGCCATCATCATCCCCCCATCTCAGCGGCACTACTTAGCATCCTGACTAGGTAGGATTCTTCCCCCGCTAAAGAGGATCCTGCTGGAGTCAGAAATTCAACCAAGCCTATTGCCACTGGGTGGCACAATTGGAAGTCTGTAAAAAGATCTGGACTTTTAAAAAGCCCTTTCCCTCCCTCCTAAGGACTGAGATTTATAAACACAAAAGCTGTTGCCCACTGTGATTGCTTTTTCTTGGGGACTGTTTATAAAAGTGAGGAAGTCTGTGGCCTTTCAAAGTGTGGATTTCACGTTGAAAGTCTTGGTGTTTTTATTCTCTATAAAATTAACTGGAGTATTTTTTTAGGTTGGTCTTCTTTTTGATCTGGTGGATGCAAGAAGTACAACGAGAGGCAGATTTTGGACAAGGTTACTGGCTTGTTTGCAGAGAAAAGTGGCTATCGCTTTTATGACCCGGCATTATTCTCTATACTTAGATGTCTGGTGTGCTGGTTCCGATTGTGTGTAGTTATTTAAATTTAAATTCAAATTCATTAAAATAAAATAAAAATTCAGGCCCTGAGTCACACTGGCCACATTTCAATCACTCATAGCCTCATGTGACTAGTAGTGAACATTTTCTACATTTCCATCATCCCAGAAAGCTCTGTTTCCTGCTAATATCCTTCTCTTACTGTCCTTAAAAGAATACAGAAGTAATGGATGTTTTCTGCTCATGATACACAAAATCCTTAGGAAGTGTTATTCACTAGCATTGATCGTGTGATTTGAACCAACACACATTTGCTTAACGTTTACTCACTGTTAAATAGGTGGATATATTTTGTAATCCTGCAACTTTGTGTTACCAAAGTTTAGGAGCGAGGGGAGATTAATATATGCATTGGATGATATGTTTGATTGACTCAAAGTCGTCTTCTTTTTTTTTTTAAGCTCTACCTCCAAAGTGGGGCTTGAACTCATGACCCTGAGATCAGGTGTCACATGTTCTACCAACAGAGCCACCCAGGGCCCCTCCCCCCAAGGTTATCTTGAAATTGAATGCGCATACTGTATATTATAGGAATCAGTTCAGGGGCGCCTAGGTGCTCAGTCCATTTAGCGTCTGCCTTCGGCTCAGGTTATGATCCCAGGGTTCTGGGATTGAGCCCCACGTCGGGCTTCCTGCTCAGCGGGGAGTCTGCTTACCTCTCTCTTCCCTGCACTCATGCTGTCTCTTGCTATCTCTGTCGCCTCTCTCAAATAAATAAATAAAATCTTTAAAAAAACAAGAATCCATTCAGAATCTATATCACTAAGATTTTAATAGTTAAGTGTCATTATTCAGTGATTCCTAATAATTCTGCATCCATTTTTATGTAATGTGTTTTGTGTGCGTGTTTTCTTTCTTATTGCCATCACGTCTACTGTCCGTCTTGCTGCAAATGCTGCTGCTTCTTCTCTTCTCTTTTAACCGCAGGAGTTTCATGTCAGTCATGCAGGGAGGGCTGCTCACCCTCCTCAGCCTTTGACTCTCCATTACCTGCAAGGTCGCTGCTTGAACTATGCTCCCACCTTCCCACATGACACTGGTCCTCAAGCTCTGGCTCCCACTGAGGATATCATATGTGCATGCCGGCCGAATGGATAATTTGCTTCTCGAATATTTGTGGCAACGTTCAGAAGTTTTGATTACATTTATATGTTGTCAAGGCCTCTTGGTGGAAAACGAAAATTTCAGGCCATTGTGTCCTTTTCTTGACAGAGTCTCTGCTTGTCTCCAGATGGCTGATGCTGGGTGGATGGTAGATAGATTCAATTCTATAAGCAGTTACTGAACGTGTTTTTTTGGGCTAGGCCCTGTGCTTGGTACCGAGGGGTCAAAAGATGTGTTAAAGGTATAATCCTTGCTTTTGAGGGGTTTACATACTAGTAGCGAACAGACAAACCTACATTAAAAAAACAACAAACCACGGACACTTCATATTGCCAAGAAATTTTGAAACTCTGCATAGTCTATGCCGAAATTGGTTAGGTGTTCGTGCATGTGATTTGATGAAACAGGTTTCACAAGATGAATGGGAAACCAATCTTATTTTTTAATTCTCATGTCATCTTTCTCTAGGACAGAGGTTATTAAACTTGACTGCACATTAGTATCTCTTGAAGAGCTTTTATTTATTTATTTTTAAAGCTTTATTGATTTGACACACAGAGAGAGAGAGAGAGTGCACACAAGTGGGGGAAGCTGCAGGCAGAGGGAGAAGCAGGCTCTCCGCTGATTAGGGAGCCTGATGCAGGACTCGATCCTAGGACCATGGGATCATGACCTGAGCCAAAGGCAGCCGCTTAACCGACTGAGCCACCCAGGTGTTCCCTGAAGAGCTTTGAAAAAATGTTACACGGGGTTGACTCCTTGAGCAGCGGTTCTAAGTGTGGTCCAAAGACAAACAGCATTAGCAGAACTTGGGAACTTATTATAAATGCAGATTCTCATGCCCTACCCCAGACCTACGGGATCAGAGACTGGGTTTGGGGCCCAGCAATCGAGTTTTGACAAGCCTTTCGGTGATTCAGATGCTTGTGAAATTTCAGAACCACTGCTCTAGAGATTCCGAATTAATTGGTCTGGGGTCTGGTCTAAGTTTTAGTCTTTTTCAAAGGCTCTCCAGGTGATTTTCAGGCGTGGACAGATTTGAGAACCACTGCTCTAGGAGAAAAGTTCCTCCAACTTCCCTTTTGATTTGGAACTGCTCAGGTTGGCATGGCAGCAGAGAACCAGTTGTTTCAGCTGTCCTTGGATTGCGGTCAAACTGTCAGAAAGGGATTTTCGTGCTTTTAAAGTGTGTGAGGGGAGGAATGCACTCACTTTAGACTAGGGTCTAGAGCAAAAATTTAGAATTGTGGGAGCAAAATGCAAAATTAACCAAAAACCCATCTGGAAATAATCCCTAAGCTGAGGCAGACCAGTTAAATGTTCACCCAGATCGCCTGGGAATCTTACGTAATATAGATACTTAGTAGGTCTGGAGCAGGGCCCGAGATTCTGCATTCCCATCAAACTCCCAGGTGATGCTGATGCTGTGGGCTTGGTGGCTTTCAGTTATAAGTTAGAAATTAAGACTGAGGTCCAACCCCAAATCTATTGATCCAAGGTCTACATTTGAATAAGATCCCTATTATCCAAAGGTACTCTATACTCTAAGGAAAAAAAAAAAGACAAGAAAAAGAAAAAGAAGAAGGAAAGCATTCCAATCTGTGGAAGATACAGCCTTGAGATGAATTTTGTTGTGCTTGGATTTGTTTTGTATCCCCTAGAAAAGGAGGAAGCATGAGGTGTAGTGATATGATTGGAGTCTTGGAGTTGTTGCTTAATGTGATAGAAACAATTGTTAAGAAACAATTTTTTTTAAATTTTTTTTTAATGATTTTTTTATTATATTATGTTAATCACCATACAGTACATCCCTGGATTCCGATGTAAAGTTCGATGCTTCATTAGTTGCGTATAACACCCAGTGCACCATGCAATACGTGCCCTCCTTACTACCCATCACCAGTCTATCCCATTCCCCCACCCCCTCCCCTCTGAAGTCTTCAGTTTGTTTCTCATAGTCCATAGTCTCTCATGTTTCATTCCCCCTTCTGATTACCCCCCTTTTCTTTATCCCTTTCTTCCCCTACCGATCATCCTAGTTCTTATGTTCCATAGATGAGAGAAATCATATGATAATTGTCTTTCTCTGCTTGACTTATTTCACTTAGCATTATCTCCTCCAGTGCCGTCCATGTTGCAGCAAATGTTGAGAATTCGTTCTTTCTGATAGCTGAGTAATATTCCATTGTATATATGGACCACAGCTTCTTAATCCAGTCATCTGTTGAAGGGCATCTCGGCTCCTTCCATGATTTGGCTATTGTGGACAATGCAGCTATGAACATTGGGGTGCATATGGCCCTTCTCTTTACTACGTCTGTATCTTTGGGGTAAACACCCAGTAGTGCAATGGCTGGGTCATAGGGTAGTTCAATTTTTAACTTTTTAAGGGACCTCCACACTGTTTTCCAGAGTGGCTGTACCAACTTGCATTCCCACCAACAATGTAGGAGGGATCCCCTTTCTCCACATCCTCTCCAACAATTGTTGTTTCTTGCCTTGTCTATCTTTGCCATTCTAACTGGCGTAAGGTGGTATCTCAGTGTGGTTTTGATTTGAATTTCCCTGATGGCTAATGATTTTGAACATTTTTTCATGTGTCTGTTAGCCATTTGTATGTCTTCATTGGAAAAGTGTCTGTTCATATCTTCTGCCCATTTTATGATTTGTTTATTTGTTTCTCGTGTATTGAGTTTGAGAAGTTCTTTGTAGATCTTGGATACCAGTCCTTTATCTGTGGTGTCCTTTGCAAATATATTCTCCCATTCCGTGGGCTGTCTCTTAGTTTTTTTGACTGTTTCCTTGGCTGTGCAGAAGCTCTTTATCCTGATAAAGTCCCATAAGTTCATTTTATCTTTTATTTCTCTTGCCTTTGGAGATGTGTCGTGAAAAAGGTTGCTCTGGCCGATGTCATAGAAGTTGTTGCCTATGTTCTCCTCTAGAATTTTGATGGATTCCTGTCTCACATTGAGGTCTTTCATCCATTTGGAGTTTATTTTTGTGTATGGTGTGAGAGAGTGGTCAAGTTTCATTCTTTTGCATGTAGCTGTCCAATTTTCCCAGCACCATTTATTGAAGAGACTGTCTTTTTTCCACCGGATGTTTTTTCCTGCTTTATCAAAGATTAGTTGCCCAAAGAGCCGAGGGTCCATTTCTGGGTTCTCTATTCTGTTCCATTGGTCGATGTGTCTGTTTTTGTGCCAGTACCATGCTGTCTTTGTGATCACAGCTTTGTAGTACAGCTCGAAATCCGGCATTGTGATGCCCCCAGCTTTGTTTTTCCTTTTCAACAGTTCCTTGGAGATTCGGGGCCTTTTCTGGTTCCATACAAATTTAAGGACTATTTGTTCCAGTTCTTTGAAAAATGTCCTCGGTATTTTGATCGGGATAGCATTGAAAGTGTAGATTGCTCTGGGTAGTATGGACATTTTAACTATGTTAATTCTTCCAATCCATGAGCATGGAATATTTTTCCATCTTTTTATGTCTTCCTCAATATCTTTCAAAAGTGATCTATAGTTTCTAGCATATAGGTCCTTTACGTCTCTGGTTAAGTTAATTCCAAGGTAACGCATGGTTTTTGGTGTTATTGTAAATGGGATGGATTCCCTAATTTCTCTTTCTTCAGTCTCGTTATTCGTGTATAGAAATGCAACTGATTTCTGGGCATTGATTTTGTATCCTGCCACCTTACTGAATTGTTCTATAACTTCTAATAGTTTGGGAGTGGATTCCTTTGGGTTTTCCATATAGAGTATCATGTCATCTGCAAAGAGAGACAGTTTGACTTCTTCTTTGCCGATTTGGATACCTTTGATCCCTTTTTGTCTTCTGATTGCTGTTGCAAGGACTTCTAGTACTATGTTGAATAATAGTGGCGAGAGTGGGCATCCTTGTCGTGTTCCTGATCTTAAGGGAAAGGCTTCCAGCTTTTCCCCATTGAGAATAATGCTTGCAGTAGGCTTTTCATAGATGGCTTTTATGAGATTGAGAAATGTACCCTCTATTCCTACACTCTGAAGGGTTTTAATCAGGAAAGGATGCTGTATTTTGTCAAATGCTTTTTCTGCATCAATTGAGAGGATCATATGGTTCTTGAGTCTTTTCTTGTTGATATGATGTATCACATTGATTGATTTGCGAGTGTTGAACCATGCTTGCATCCCAGGTATGAATCCCACTTGGTCATGATGGATAATCCTTTTAATGTACTGTTGGATTCTATTAGCAAGGATCTTGTTGAGGATTTTGGCATCCATATTCATTAGAGAAATCGGTCTGTAATTCTCCTTTTTGAGGGGGTCTTTGCCTGGTTTGGGGATCAAGGTAATATTAGCCTCATAGAATGAGTTTGGTAGCTTTCCTTCTGTTTCTATTTTTTGAAATAGCTTTAGGAGAATAGGTATTATTTCTTCTTTGAATGTTTGGTAGAATTCCCCAGGAAAACCGTCTGGGCCTGGAGTTTTATTATTTGGAAGGTTGTTTATCACTGACTCAATTTCTTCATAGTTAATTGGCCTATTTAAGAAATCTATTTCTTCCTGTTTCAGTCTTGGTAGTTTATAGGTTTCCAGGAAGGCCTCCATCTCTTCCAGATTGTTTAGTTTTTTGGCATATAGCTGTTGATAAAAGTTTCTAATAATCCTTGCAATTTCAATGGTGCTGGTCGTGACCTCTCCCTTTTCAGTCATAATTTTAATAATCTCAGTCCTTTCTCTTTGTTTTTGGACAAGTTTTGCCAGTGGTCTATCAATTTTATGGATTCTCTCAAAGAACCAGCTTCTAGTCCTGTTGATCTGCTCTACTGTGGTTCTGGTCTCTAATTCATTGATTTCTGCTCTAATCTTGGTCAACTCCTTCCTTGTCAGTGGGTTAGGCCTGTCCCTCTGTTGCTGTTCCAGTTTCTTGAGGTGAGAATATAGAAACTGCATTTTAGATTTTTCTATTCTTTTGAGTGAGGCTTGGATGGCTATGTATTTCCCCCTTAGGACTGCCTTTGCAGTATCCCATAGGTTTTGGACCGTTGTGTATTCATTCTCGTTGGTCTCCATAAATTGTTTAATTTGTTTTTTGATTTCCTGGTTTATCGAGTCATTCTTGAGCAGGATGGTTCTTAGCCTCCAAGTGTTTGAGTTTCTTCCAGGTTTTTCCTTGTGGTTGAGTTCCAATTTCAGAGCGTTGTGGTCTGAGAATATGCAGGGGATAATTTCAATCTTTTGGTATTGGCTGAGACCTGTTTTGTGTCCCAGAGCATGATCTATTCTTGAGAATGTTCCATGGGCATTTGAATAGAATGAGTATTCTTTGGTTCTGGGGTGTAGTGTTCTATATATATCTATGAGGTCCAACTCGTCGAGTATGGCATTCAAAGCCTTTGATTCTTTGCTTAGTTTTTGCCAGGGTGTTCTGTCTATTTCTGATAGTGGGGTGTTGAGGTCCCCTACTATTACTGTGTTCTTATCTATATGTCTCTTTATTTTGGTTAAGAGTTGGCTTGTGTATCTTGCTGCTCCCCTGTTGGGGGCATATATATTAATAATTGTCATATCCACTTGTTGAATACTTCCTTTAAGAATAATATAGTGCCCTTCTGTATCTCTCTCTATGGCCTCTAGTTTAAAATCCAGTCTATCTGATATGAGAATTGCTACTCCAGCTTTCTTTTGAGGTCCATTTGCGTGGAAGATGGTACTCCATCCCCTTACTCTAAGTCTGAATGCATCTTTGGGTTCAAAATGAGTCTCTTGTAGACAGCAAATGGATGGGTCATGTCTTTTTATCCAATCTGCAACCCTGTGGCGTTTTATGGGAGAGTTTAAGCCATTTAGATTGATAGAGATTATTGACAGATATGATTTTAATGATGCCATTTCTCTTTAAAGTCTTTGTATCGGTTGTGACTTGCTGCTCTGTATCACTCTTGGGGCCTTTTTACCTTTATAGAGCCCCCCTTAATATCTCCTGTAGGGCTGGTTTCGTGGTTACGAAATTGGTTAATGATTGGCGATTTTGGAACGTCTTTATTTCTCCATCAATTCTGAATGACAGCTTTGCTGGATAAAGGATCCTTGGCTGCATGTTTTTCTCTGAAAGAGCTTTAAAAATGCCCCCCCAAGCCTTTCTCTCATTCCAGGTCTCTGTAGACAGGTCTGACGTAATCCTGATACCTTTGCCTTGGTACGTGAGAAATTTCTTTGCCCTGGCCGCTTTCAATACTGTATCCTTGGATCTAATATTTGCGAATTGCACTATGACATGCCGTGGCGTAGGTTTGTCCTGGTTGAGCTTGGATGGGGTCCTCTCTGCCTCTTGGACACGAATGCTTGTTTCCCTTGCTAGATTAGGGAAGTTTTCAGCTACAATTTGTTCAAATATCTCTTCTAGACCTCTGTTTTTCTCCACCCCTTCAGGGATGCCGATGATTCTGACATTGGATCGTTTCATAGAGTCAGTAATCTCCCGTAATCTACATTCGTGGGCGTGGATTTTTTTAAGACCAGCTTCTATTTTCGTTTTTTCTTCTACTAACCCATCCTCCAATTCGCTAACGCGTTCCTCTGCCTCGGTGACCCTGGCCGTCAGAGCCTCTAGTTTTGACTGTATTTGGCCCACTGAGTTTTTAATTTCTGTCAGATTCGCTCTCATTTCTGCCCTTAGGGATTCTATATTCTCAGCAACGCTTTCTCTGATGCTTTTTTCAAGTTTACTCATCATCTTGACCATTGTTGCTCTGAATTCCATTTCTGATAATTGGGATACATCCATATGTATTAATTCTGTGGCCGAGGCCA
>NC_048218.1:165594916-165883648 GCF_002007445.2 Ailuropoda melanoleuca
TTTTTTTTTTTTTAAGATTTTATTTATTTATTTGACAGAGAGAGACCATGAGAGAGGGAACATAAGCAGGGGGAGTGGGAGAGGGAGAAGCAGGCTTCCCGCCAAGCAGGGAGCCTGATGTGGGGCTTGATCCCAGGACCCTGGGATCATGACCTGAGCCAAAGGCAGACGCTTAACAGCTGAGCCACCCAGGCAACCCTAAAACTGTCTCTTCATTCTTAATTGTTGCACACTCATCCCCACTGAACTTGGCTGGCCGAGTCCAGTCCTGGTTAAAACCACAACTACCTACTCTGTGCTGGCACTTGACTGGAGAAAAACATCTGTGCTGACTGTTCTTACTTTGAACTCTTGGTCTCAAATCTCAAAATGGACATTCAACATAACAACAACCATATTTCCTTCACTTTCCTGCTCTTCAGAATTACTGCACTATGCCTTTTCCTCCTCACCCCTTCCTGCTCTTGTCTTGGGACCCTGTCTCAGTCTTCATTAGGAAAATAGAAGCAGCTGGCTTGTAATTCTTTTATTGTTTTTTCATCAGTTAATCTACCCATACTCCTTCCCTTCCCTCCTTATATCATAATAAAATGTCCTTGCTCCAACCTATCAGACATATTTATATTCTGTATCTGTCCCCTTCTTTTTCAGTTCATTAACTCTTGCAACTATCTCCTGTCCTGCATCACTGCTTCACAAATGTCCCTATTCTGTCTAGAAGGATACACATCTAGAGAGAAAGATGTATTCTAATATCTCCTGCCTAAAAGACAAAATAAAAAACCTTCCTTGACTCTATTTATCCTTCTAGCTTCTACTCCATTTTTTTAAAAAGATTTTATTTATTTATTTATCAGAGAGATAGAGCACAAGCAGGGGGAGTGGCAGGCAGAGGGAGAGGCAGGCTCCCCTCAGAGCAGAGGGAACCTGATATGGGACTCGGCCCCAGGATGATCTGAACCGAAGGCAGTCGCTTAACCAGGTCGCCTAGAGGGAGAAGCAGGCTAACCAGAGCCCCCAGGTCACCTAGAGGGAGAAGCAGGCTACCTGCTGAGCAGGAAGCCCGATGTGGGGCTCGATCCCAGGACCCTGAGATCATGACCTGAGCCAAAGGCAGATGCTTAACCGACTGAGCCACCCAAACACCCCCTCCATCCCGTTTTTCTTTAGAGAGACCTGAAAGACTTGCCTGCAACTGCTGAATCCACTTCCTTATCTCTCGTCCTCTGCTTAACTCATTCCGGTTGGGTTTTTGTCCCCTCTACTACTGAGACGGCACTTATCAAGGGCACCATTTCCTCCACGTTACTAAACCTGGTGGTCTTATGTGATATGACACTTCCTCATTTTTGAAATTCTTTAGAAAAAATAAATCTTGACTTTCACGCTGCCATATATCTTGCACCTACCTCACTAGCTGTTCCTTCTCTTGTCTCTTTTGCTGGCTCCTCCTGCCTAGTAGAATTCTAAATGCCAGACAGAGAACATTCCGGAGCTCTCTCCTAATCCCAAGCAGTGTTTTTTTTCCTATGGGTGAACTCATCTAACTTTAAGTTCTTCAGTATAACCTACACAACAATGATTCCCAAATCTGTGTCTCTAGCTCTGACCTTTACTTGGAACTTCAGATTTTCTATAGCCAACTGCTTATCCACATCATCACGTGGATGGTTGATAGGAAGCTCAAAGTTATCATGGATGTTGGAGCAGAGCTGTTGATATTTTCCTTACCTTCCAAATCTGCTTCTTCCCCTATCATCCCTCCTCAACAGACAAGTCCATCATCCACTTAACTGCCGAAGCCAAAAATCCAGGAATAATTGTGATTTTCTCTTTACTGTTCTGTGTCATCTCTATCATCAAGACCTGTCCCTAACCTGCCCACTTCAGAGTACATCCCTAACCTGCCCACTTTTGCAACCTCCAGTACCATGCTCTGCTATATTCCATCGCTCTCTCTAGCCTGAACAACTGCAATAACTTCCCCATTAATGTCTTTGCCTACACTCTTGCACTATTATAATATTTTCTCTGTATAGCAGCCAGAGAAATGTTTAAAACATGTAAATCAGAGCATGGTCATAACATTGCAAGGGCTTCCTATGACACAGAATAGAATCCAGCTTCCTGTGCTGGTTGTAAACTCTACCTGGCCTAGACCCTGTCAACTTCTCCAATTTTCTTTGGTGACTCTCTCTGCCTATTATGCATACTTCAGCCATATTGGCCTTCTCTGTTCTTCAGACAGGCCAACATCATCTTAACCAAGGAGTCCTTGCACTAGTTGTCCACACTGCCTGGACCTCTCATGGTCCTTCTCATTCAGTGACTGCTGCTGCTTCTTATTCATACATGGCTTAAATGTCACCCTTGTTATTTATACTACTGTGGAATCATGAATTCCTATTTTATTCATTGTGTTATAACCAGGTACTAGCAGAATTTATTTTGCTGTTCAGTCTGTTCCAGACTTGGCCACCGGAAGTCCCTTTGTGCTGGCTCTCCCTTTGAGCTGTCTCTGTCATTCTTTGAGTACTTTGTTATGTTCTGGCACACAAAGATGTTTTAGGCTCATTTTATACTTTCTTTGGCTTCTTCCAGGAGCTTTGATTTCTTTTAGTGGAGAATGGTATTTAGTAACCAAGATATGGGCTCTGGATGTGCTCATTGTTACTGGTGTCCTTGTTTTTAGGCCTTCTTAGCAGACAGAATGAGAACACACACACACACACACACACACACACACACACACACAAACACACACCTCTCTATCCACCTATCTAAAAAACCATGAGTTCACACTGATTCCCACAATTCCCATCTAACAACTACACACTTTATTCTACCCAATTCTCATTCTATATTTGTAGTTCTTTCTTCCAACAGTGAGAAACCTGGCTCCCATTATCCTTGATGTATTTATTTGCTCAATCCCTCCATTTGTAGCCAATCTCCTGGGCACATGGACTGTTTCCCTGGCTGTTACACGACTGATTCACACAAGTCCATACTATTAAGAATACATGCTTCTAGCCCTAGTGTTGTTCCAAATTAACCACTATAATTTTCTGGTAGGTTTTCTCTTTCTTTCTTTCTTTCTTTCTTTCTTTCTTTCTTTCATTCATTCTTTCATTCATTCATTCGTTAATCCAGCAGGTGTTTACTGAGCATGTAGGCTATGTCAGGCACAATGCTGAATGCTGTGGATGCACACATCAGTGACCATGGCAGCTGGAACATCTGATCCCATGGCTATTACCTTGTACCATGTGTCTCTGCTGTGAACATATGTGTCTTATTAAACTTTAAAATTTGTTAGGTATAAGTATACCTATATTATCTATGTTATGTATAATGCCTATTATAGAATTAGGGCTCAGTCATTTTTCACATGCCCCTTTGCCGTCTACATACAGTCCTTAGGTAAAGAATGTGCTAGGTAGACAGAGGTAGATAAACATACAGACGTCTTACTTGGTAGACTTTATCTGACTCTGTCTCCGGAACACAGAGTAGACTTATAACTGAGTCAGCAATGCTTATTTCTCCTTGGTATGTGTTAACCATACCCAAGAGTTATACATTTTGGTTCCAAGAAATGCTTCAAATCTGTGAATCTGCATTTTGTCACGTATCTTAGAGTGAATTAATGGCCTGATTCATATGTTGTAATAAAACACAATGGGATCTTACAAAGGCAATGAAATTTAAGTATATAGCCCTAATACAAGTCAGCAGTATTCCTTGTACATAGTAGGTGTCTGATAAAAATTGGTTATTTGAATTAAAATTTATGTATTTATAATTTAGATGGTGCTGTAATATATGTTGATTAAGACATTTATTAGCAGTATCTCTCCTTTGTCTCCACCTTCCCCAGTTCTCCCACAGTTTGGCATTTCTGTTGCCTTTGTAATCTAACCCTTTGAGAGCTTTTTTTTTTTTTTCATTTTTCTGTTTCCTGTGGCCACATGTCCTGTTGAAGAGTCTTGGCTGAAACTTTCTTCCAATTTTTTTTAAAGATTTTATTTATTTATATTCTTTGAGAGAGAGAGCACGTGTGAGCCTGGGGAGGGACAGACAGAGAGGGAGAGACTCTCAAGCAGATTCCCTGCTGATTGTGGAGCCTGATGCAGGCTTGATCTCATGACCCTGAGATCATGACCTGAGTGGAAACGAAGAGTCAGGTGCTCAACCCACTGAGCCACCCAGATTCCCCCCTTCCCGTTCTTAACATCTGTCAATATAGGTTTTCAGAACTTCTCTGGACTTGATTTTACACCTCCCCTGCCCAAGAGAGCAAATGCTAACGCAGATATTAGCAATTGTTTATGAGGCTTGATTTGTGGGGATAAGATGGCTTCTTAGAGACTTGATTTGGGGATAAATGAGTTACTTTATATTCCATTTCCTTTTTCAAAAAAACAAGTCTGGTTTTGTTCAGACTCCTTATTACATTTAGCTTCTGTTCTCATAATCCATCAAAATAACTAGCTGAAAGATCAAAAAATAAAAATAAGCATTGCTGTTTTGAAGCATACTGTTTAAGTAACTGCAACACCCCTCAAGCATGTGGGCCTATCTCCTATTTGCTTCTAGGATTTCCTGCAAACTGGAGCCAGTTGTCAGGTCTACTCTGTGAACTCTGAAGAATGGATGAGAACATGCCACTCTTTCTGGATGGCAACTTTCTGTAACTGTATTCAATCTAAGCCTGGAGTCCATTTGGTTTCAGTGTCCCTTTTTAGTAAAATTCATTTTATAAACTTTATTTTCATTATATGTCATGCCTATGGTTGGCCACAAGAAAGGAACTAAAAAACACAGAGCAATTGAGACAGGCAAAGTTTATGACTGTCTGCATTGTCATTTTTGGTGAGATACAGACCTCACTTTCAAATAGTTTTGAATATTTTTGGCAAGAGAAAAGCCTTCAAACAATGGGAATGAGTGCCTAAGTGCTGTGTATTTTTAAGGTGTGGTCAGGTTTCTACCTGGCTTTTCTTCTTTGCCATTAAGATGCCCTAAATGCCAAAGGCTCTCCTTTTTTTTAAAATTGCTCTTTTTTTTTTTTTAAAGTAATCTCTACACCCAACATGGGGATCCAACTCATGACTCTGAGGTTCAGGGTTGCATGCTCCGCTGACCGAGCCAGCCAGGCGCCCCTGCCCTAAGGCTCTTAAATGCTCATTCTGAATGATGGTAACAGTAGGAATTAGATTTGTTGAGCACTTACTGTCTGCACAGATTTTTTCCAAGTTGAAGTGGAGTTCCTCTGAGTGTATCACTGTATACTGCTGTTAGGTGCTCTGCTTTTGGGAAGAGGTCCTCAAACTTTATCACAGTTAATCACTTGGGAGAGAGTGTTTAAAAATGCAGATCCAGTCCACCTTCAGAGATTTAATTTGCATGTTTAGGATGCAGCCCAGGAATTTGAGTTTTTCACAAGTTCCTGGTATAATTCAGCTGCGATGGATTGTACTTTGAAAAACATTGTTTAGAGTATTGACGGGACTTTTGGCCGTCACCATATCCATCTTTAAGGGGCAGATAACATTCCTGGAAAGCCACGTGCTAATATATTTTTGGCGAAGACAGTTGAATTTTGTCCGTGACTGACACTGTCCTTTCTGACAGGTAGTTCTCATTTGGTGTCTGTAAACAGCACTTGAATGTAACCAGGGAAGTTCTCCATTCGAAGGAATATCTTAGCGGTTCATTCTGTAAAGCCAAGAATTCATTTCTTATGTGAATACTCTTCTAATAGATTAATATGGGTTAATATACAGGAAGATTTTTTGCAGAAAGGGAGCAACCACCCTCATATCACAGAACAATGACCGTCGTTGAGTTTACTAGCTGAAATAATTTATGTCCCCTTTTCCTTCAGTATTTTCTCTTCTTTATTATGGATATGGTTATAGTTGTGCTGCTCACGGGTCATAGGCTGGAGTGGAGGCTGTGTTTATGATTGTGTTTCCAGAAGCCTCAGTCTACAGGGAGTTCACCCTTACACTGGCCTTTCAGCTACAGAATGGGGCGACACTGGGGAGAAGAGTCTTTGAATTGGGGCCATTGCTTCTCAGGCTGGCTCTGGGCCCAAGGCTCCTGCACTCAAAAACAAACCCAGATTCAAATTTTAAACATTCATAAAAATCAGAATGGTGATATTTTTGACCTGCTGCCAACTTGTTTAACCTTCTTTCTTTCTTTCGTTCTTTCTTTCTTTCTAAATCAAATTGCCGGAATATGGTGTGTGAGATTTTAAAGCCAACATCCCCCCCCACCTTGGCCCCCACCCCCACCCTCAGCCTCTGTTGGAAAGAAGTCCCCCTGAGTGGGAAATTTCGTGTCAGCTTTTAGCCATGAAAGGGTACAGCTCTTTGTCAATGATAAAACTGCAATTCTCCTCACATAATGAGGCGATTTATGCCCTTGGCATCTTATGGGGCTAACAGGGCTGAGGGACATAAATTCTCTTCATGTTAAGACAGGAGTAGACCTCACAACTTTGGCTGTGCCATCCCATGTGGCTCTGGTTGGAGAAGCAAAACCAAACCAAACACATTCAATGGGAGCAGATGCTTAAGTACTTTTTAAACCGATGGCTTTGTGGAGCTGTTTTCGCTTAAGGAAGGAATAATTTGAAACACCTTTCCCACCAGTTCATCCGCTCGGGCAGCAGCTAAGCAGCTCCACGGGGCCCCTCCTGCTCGGTGCCTGCAAGGTTAGGTCCAGCGAAGGGCAAGCGTGGCCCAAGCCGCCCTCACTTGGCCACAGGTTTCAGGAGACATCTGCAAATCATTGTGCAAACCCGAAAAGTACAAATTCACCACAGCTCCACTCTCTGGAGTTGAGTCTGATATTTCCTGTTTTGAAGGTTTCCTTGGTATCCCACACATCGGCTGTGAAACGCCAGCTGCGCGAAGTGACTCAGATTTATCGACTCTTTGATCAATTAGCTTACCCAATTTCTGGATAATTGAGAAGAGGGTTAAACCATCCCCTTATGTAAATAGGAGGCTTCATTTTTCAGAATCCAGTCTTTTAGCAAGTGCTATCGATAGAGCCTCGCCTTTGTTTTCCACACTTAATTTGTGTTAGCTGTGGGGTCCTATCTCCTTAATGTCATTGAATCATCTGGTGCTTTGCAGCAAAGCCAAAGGGGAAATGCTGTCAACGACAGATTGAAAGTAATAGTGTGCCTTATCTCCCAGTCTCACTCCTTGCTAATTCGTTTAATTCGTAGCATCCTTGAGGTCTTTGCAAAGCAGAAGTGAAGCAGCAGGAGAAGGGAAACACCCACGGACAAGGGACTTAGGTCTCCTAGTTGAAGTGCAGGTTGAAAGCAGCAGTACCCAGTTTCATTAGGGTGTTTTTCCTTCTTGGTAGAAATTCTAAAGTTATGGTTAGGGCTTACGTATGGTCCTAGACATTCAGACTTGCAATAATTGGACTTGGTTTGTCTAAAAGCCAAAGCAGCTGAACAAATACCCAACGGGGTTCATGGTATTGTGACATTCGTGTGTCACGGACTGGTGAAGCTTAACAAATATTCCTATACTAGTCCTGACATTTGTGATATGGAAATCCTCATTTAGCCTCCTCTTGGAAACTTCCAAGGATGGGGTGCTTACTACCTGTGGGGCATCACTCTTAGCTCTATTTGTAGAACTCCACGTGAGACCAAATTTGTCTCCCTGAAGCTTCATCCATTTATTCAACCAATGAATTAACAGTTACTGAGCCACTGGGCTTACACATGGATGACTATGAGATGGTCTTTTGTGGAGGTTCTGGCCTAGTTCAGCAATCTTCAACCTTATTTTCATTATTATTCCCTTAAGGGGCCTTTTAAGATATTTTTTCCCTAAATGCCCCCACTTCACGAAATTTTAATACCACAGATACACTGTTTATCTGTTTATATACTATATGTATGTCTGTGCTTTTACAATAAAAAGTGAAGTTTTGTTGTTGTTTCATTTTTTTTTCCTTTTCAAGAACCAATTTCTGCGCTTTGAGGGGATAGCACCCCCATGGAGAATTTGGTCTAGTGGGAACGACAGACTCATGAGCAAACAGCTAAATCCTGATGTATACACCGCACTACCCTCTCCTCTACACTTATTCTCTGTCCTCTTTGGCTTCCAGCCATTTGTAGTGGATTGAATGATGCCCCCATTCCTCAAGATATGTCTACCAGGAACCTGTAAATGTAACCTTGTTTGGAGAAAAGAGTCTCTGCAGATGTTATGAAGTTAAGAGATCATCCTGGATTATTCAGATGGGCCCTAAATCCAATGACAGGTGTCCTGCTATGGGAAAGGTCAGGGGGATTTGATACAGACACAGAGGAGAAGGCCACATGAGACGGTGACAGAGATTTCAGTAATGCGGCCGGAAGCCACGGAATAACAGCAGCCACCAGAAGCTGGTGGGGGATCCTTCCCAAGAGCCTCTGTAAGGGGTGTGGCCTGGCTGAAATCTCACCTTCAGACTTCTAGCCTTGAGAACTGTGAGGGAGTAAATTTCTGTTATTTGAAGCCCCCCCAATTTGCTGTGACAGTCACAGGAAACAAATACCCCATCTCGTCACCTTCCTGTGGTCTCCTAAAGTCACGGTGTCTTGTTCATCTGTGTGTTCCTAGTGTGAAGCCTGGTGAGTGACATACAGCAGGTGCTCAGTTCACGTCTGCACTGGTGGAGCGGTGAGTGGGAGGCGCCACTGTTTGCGGCCTCCGCTGCTAGACAGGCTTACCTGAGGGCTGTGACCGTGCACGCTTCCCCTTCTCTCTTCTTTCCCAAGAGCCTTCTCCTGTGCAGGAGAAACAATTCCATATCTTACATTTTCATGTTTAGAACCATGCATTCTAAAAATGTAAAAATGTTAGAAAATACAGACAAGCGTAACTTACATTACATTTCTTACATTATTGATTTTTCTTTGGTTTAAACTTTTAAGATTTTGCATTTACCCCTGTTTAATCCTAGGGAAAATGGATTTTGTCCTCTCTTTTCAATCCACTGAGATAATTTTGGAACTCTGCTTTGTGCTCCATCATACCAGTCATTTATACCAAATAAGCAGGTATTTTATTTTTTCTTTTGTGTTAAGGATTGCAGTGTTGATTAGTACAAGGTGAGAAATGAAACTCTCTCACCGCAAAATGCTTCCCTCCTGAGTGATATTAAACTCCTAATGGACATCTTGTCTTCCATCATTACCTCCAGTACAACACTCTATCAGATTGTACTGGCTTTTGTCTTGGCCCATTCGGGACAGGAGTTGCCCCTTACTTTGTCTTGTATTCCCCATCACTCTTGGTACAATGTCTGATGTGCATCATAAGAGGTACCCAGGAAACATTTGTTTTAGATTGAGTTGTCCCCAAGAATATAATAACTTGTACATGGTGGATCCTCATAACCTCTTTGCCTTGAGCACTTTCTTGTGCCCTTGCTCATTAATCATCTGTTCAACAATCCATTCTGGAATTCACAAGGGATCAGTGCCAAGTTCACTGGATTATATCCACCTTTACCCCCTTCTTGAAAGTCAGGAGCTGGGAAAGCTGTATGCTGGGGGTGGGGCTTCGCCTTGGTGTTGATGGACAGGTATGATTTGAGTCTAGGGAAGGGAAGGAGAGGCCATTTGGAAACCAGAGTCTCTTCAGAGTAAATGTGGTTGGAAGACAGAATTGTTCACAGACATAGAGGATAGTTTTGTGTTAGTGAAATCTTGGTTAACTGAGCACTGGGACAACCTTGAAAAAGGAATGCCTGTCGGAAGTAGAGAAATGGCCTTCTGCCCCAGGGGGAAATAGGTGGAGAATGGCAGAGGCAGACAGGCCATTCTGTGCTTCCTACACCACATTCTTCTTTCCAGGTTGTCCTGGTGTTAGCTTCACTGAGATTTCACAAATTCCACAGCCTTTAAATGTAAAACCTCAAGTATGTAAAAACAGATTTATTATCACCACTCTCGTCTCCTATTTTCTGGTTAGATGTGGCTGTGGTACCCAGCTACAGTGTGGGAGGAGAGGTGGGGGTGAGTAGGAAGACCGAAGTGGAACAGAAACCCCTCATTTTCATGAGCTGGGAATGGCTAAGAAAGTAACTCTGTAAGCTATAAACCTCATTGATTCAGACTAATTAATAGTGATGGAAGTAGAAATGCACAGTCCAAATTACCAAATACTTAGGAAAAGAAAGGAGATTTATAGGTGATCAGGAATTCAAAGTGAATTAACACATGCTTGCATCTGCAGTGTTCCTTTTACCACAGCATTGCGGTTGCTGAGTTAGAATGGCAAGGTCACAAAATTTGAGATTTATTGAGTTTGAAACTCCTATAAAGTTGTAAGGGCCAAAAAAGAGGTTTTTATGACTGTCAGTGTCACCTCCTCTGGATCTGTAATTCCTCCCTCTGGCCTGTGAGGCTTGGAAAGTCAGAGGTTACAGGAGGAACAAAACAAGATCTGAATTTCAGTTGTCACTTTTGAGATCCCACTGAGCTTCTTGTTTTACTTATTGCATAAGAGAGTTTGCTGGGATGGGGGCCAAGGGGAAGTGGATGGAGGCAGGCTTGGTCCCAGTGTACCCTTTAGAGCAGGGTGGGCCCTTTGCACAGGGAGGTGCTGGGGGGCAGCCTGTTCATTGCAGAGGGTGAACCAGGCACACTGTTCAAGAGGGCATGAAGTAGCAATATCTGGCCTTGGCCTGGCAGATGCTTAGTATGGGGCCAGTGGGGATGTGAAGGAGTGGCCCGCTGGGAAGTGCTGATCCTCAGTTGTCAGCCAGGGTCTTGTGCAGCAGTGGTGCAGTGGGGCCGGTCAGCAGGAGACAGACCATCTCAGCGTGGTGCCACAAGCAGAACCCAGCCCTACAACTGCAGGGATGGGGATGGGAGAGGAGGGGATGGAATAAGGTGGGGTCTTTGTTCAAGCTCAGCATTCACATACACATACCACATTACAGAAGGGGGACAGTGTAGGAATGGGTAAAAGTCACAGGTTGGGCTCCCTAGGAAGTAGGTTCTGGGATGCAAATCAGCATGCAGGAGATTTATTTGGGAATGCTCTTGGGAACGACATCTGTGGAAGGAAGAGCTGGCAAGTGGGATTGCGCAGAGAGAGAAGTTCGCTGAGGTGCTGCCCCAGCAAAGGCCTTAGCTGACCCCACTGGGAACTTGAGAGAACCCTTCGGAATTGTCCTGAGTTGGAGGGAGGCTTGTGTGTTGCGGGGGGGGGGGGGGGAGTGTGTCAGGCCTCTATACTCCCCACACTAAGTAGTCATTGGATCTGGCTGCATTGAAAGAAGGCGTGACTTTGGGTCAGACGTTTTTCTTTAAGAGAAGCGATTCTCAAAGATGGCTAACAGCTGAGGGCCATCTTCTGGCTGTGCTCCCAGCAGCTGGGGGAATAAGTCCTTTCTTCCTGAAAGGGGATCTGGGGAGCACATCACAACATCCACCACAGTGTTATGACTTGGGGAACATGAGTTCCCACCGGCCATGAATGATAGGGCTGGGACATTAGAACTTTGATCAAAATAAAAGGCAAGACATGATATTATATTAAATCCCACTGGATTGACCTTGATGCGGGGGGGGGGTAGGCCAGAGTGAGGGAGAGAGTAGGAAAGACTATCTTGCATACTTCTTTCTGAACCCAGTTGTCTTGGACCCTGGGTGGGAAGGGGTGGTGGGGGGACCCGATTGTGGCTAAGTCCAATTAGGTTAGGGCATCAGTGAATCTGGCTATGAGAAGTTGAGGAAAACAGAGATAAGGAAATAAAAAGACCGCGGTGGGTATCTGTGGGACATTTATCCCTGTTCATTCTAGCAAATCTTATACATCCTGAGCCTGAGGCCTATAATGCCTTAAAAATGCTCAGTCAAATCTACTCATCATGTGGAAACATGCAATATTAATTTTAAGAAGTATTTGTCAAGGCATTGATGCAATTTTGTTCCTTAGGCCTAAATTAATATTCTTTTAGTGTGAGATTTCCAGGGTGCTGTTCCAACCATGTTGTGTTTTAAGACCAGGGCAGGAGGTTTTTTTTTTTAATTCATTAATTTATTTTGAGAGAGAATTGTCTCCTCTCTGCACAGCTCAAAGTGGTCTTTGATTTAATCCCACTTGGAGGACAGGAACGAGGGAAAAATTGTTTTGCCCGAGTCCAAGAATAGAAAACTCTTATACCAAAAAAACTTTCCCCTTATAAAATGAAGTGAGTAAGCAGTGGGGAACTCATCATATTAGAGCATGTTTCGATGTCAGCATTTAATGTGTCACAACATTTGGCTCATCTTGGCAAATTGTGAGATTTTTTTAATTCCTGAAGTATCATTAAACAGCTGTTGTTTCTTTTCTAAATAACATTAACTCTGGCCCTGTCCCCAACCCGGACCGTCTTGTTTCAGCCTCTCGAGTGTTCGGCGCAATGGCATCTATTTCGTCCTGGAATCCTTTCACAGACTGTGGATGTCCACTTCTCGTGGAGGCATGTGAAACTGGTCAGGAGTCTGCTGTTCATGAACAGCCCGGCTCTAGCGGCATATGGACAACACACTTTCAAAACAGGGTTATTTCATAATTGCACTGACTCTGTCCAAGAAGAGAGAACACATTCCCATTCCCTGTAATTCAAATCATTTGTTCAAGGAGCCCTGCATCCTGAGCTGGGGGAAGACCGGTGTCCTTAAGAGAGTGTTGTGTTTCATATCTTCCATGTTCACCTGGTTTGAGTGTCTCATTCTGGCCTTGGTGCTCTGCACGGGGAATGTAGGAATAAAGCCTTTTCAAGTGGGGGGTGATGACACGCTGCCCTGGGCTGGGCTCAGGCTGTGTCCGTGTGCTGAGATTCCTGTGTTATTCATCCAGACACTCCCACTGGTCATTCTGGAGGTTTGGGGTGCCTCGGATCACTGCTCATTTGTTTGGCTTCTTACTGCACACGGGTGGAAGCAGGGCATGGCAGGAGACAGTGTGACTCAGGGAGGAAAGTGAGGGCTTGGGAGCCCAAGAGAACTAGGTCTGCAACTCACTCCTGGCACATTGCTAGCCTTAAGCCAATCACTTAACCTCTCTGAACATCAGCTTCCTTGTTTATAGCATGCTCACGCATGAGCACACACGAGCACACGCACACATGCACACACGCTCATCCGCATGGTCGTGGTCAGAATTAGAGCTAATGTATCTAAAATGCTCAGCATACGGTCTGGTGCACAGTAGACACTCAATACATGGAAGTTATTATTATTGTTAGCTATTACTTAGTGAAGTCTACAGAAAGGGTTTTTCTGTAGAATCCAAATCCCTATATGCTTATCTTATGCCCAATCTGGCAGCAAAAATGGCTTGCTGACAGCATCCATCTTTCCATTCACAAGTCACAGGAAATATATGGCCTTTTTTCCTAATGGGTTCCCAAAGGTCTGCTGGGTTTCCTGGCAACGAGACAGCAATTCAGGCTGGTCCAGGTACAGAACAAAGTTGTGCCAATAGCCACATTACATGCGCAGAACACTCTCCAACTGGGCCATACATGAGGCTGCTTTGTGTGCCAGCCTCTCGGGCCTGGCTTACCAGGCGGCTGCATAAATTGCTTCAAACACGAGGTTATTTATGGCATAACCAGCCCTGACTTTGGCCTAGCTCTTGTTCTTATTTCTTAAATGATAGTATTAGTGCTGGGGAGAGACATGTGAGGTAGGAAACTGAATTCCACAGACAAACGTTGCCAGGTGCAAGCTTACCAACGCAGTGGCACTGGACCTTGTCGGTTTATTGTCAGCTCCATCATTCCAGGCTCCGGGTGCCGTAACTGCCCTAAGTGAAGACAGTCCACGGAGAGCGGCAGTTTGGGTTTTCAGTAATTTTCTATTTGTGAAAGCTCTCAGCAGAATATTCTGACAACGGTTTTAACCTGAGAGGTAAAGTTAAAAGAAAATACATGTAAAAGAGTACCTATGAGTTATTTCCAATTTTTGCCTCTTTGCCCTTCATCTGAAGGAGCTTAGATAGAGGGAATGGGCTTTTCTTCTTAGCTTTCCCTAATTTTCAAGTCAAATAACAACATATTGGAACCACACTTAAAATGTAATGGATTTTGCAGATTTTTTTCTGATCCAGATTCTCTCCATCCCAGTCAATCCAGTGTCCTTTTGTGGTGGGAAAAAGGAAAGAGGGGTGTAAGCTTTGGCATTGACTTTAGGAGAAAGGGCCAGTAGGAGAGGTGTGAACTTTTATAATTTTGCTTTTGCTCCAGGTTCTTATACCATAAGAACCAACTGAGAAAGGAGGTCCACAATGGGTCCAGTGGGACTTAAATATTATTTAAAGCCATGTCCGTGTGAATGGTCATCTGCTTAATCAGGGACCTTAGTTCCAGTGATGGGGGGATGCCAGGATTTGAGGTATGGCTTGGGGTTGTGACGATGTCCCTTTTTATGATACCTGTGTTTGTACCCTATTCAGTCATTCATTCAATCAAAGGAATATTTATTCCTTTCAACTATGGGATCCACACTGTGCTAAACACTGGAGAAATAGCTGTGAATTTTGTTTCATTTGTGATAGCATTGGGGAAAGGGTACTGTGATGCCCACCAAAAAACATCAATTCTCATTTTATTTGTAGGCGAATTAATGAGATTACTGATGTCTATTCTAGTCAAGACCTTTTAAGTAATAGACTGGATGTCATATAGAGACAGTTAGAAAGGAGAGTTAACACGTTGAATTTCCCCTGTGGATACAGGCATTCAACCATCATTAGTGGGACACAGGACCGGGTGCTGACTTTCAGAGTCACAAAGGCAAAAGTTAAGGAGTATCTTGAGGAAATATATCGACATCCACACCCATATCCGTATGTATATCTATTTAAAGATAGTTCATCATTTCTCATTTGACCCCCTCCAGAGTGTTCCATTTCGTGGCATCTCTGAGCTGGAGGAGAGGGTAACCCGTGTGAGCAGACGCAGTGTTATTATTGCTGCTCAGCACGTGTAGCTCTTCTGGCTTACAGTCCTTCAGATTTCGTTTGAGACAGCTCCCTTCCTCCATTTTTATCATGTGGTGGGGGTGGAATTTAACCACCTTAAAATTTCCTGGGAGAGTCATAACTGGCTTAAGTCAAGACTATTATCTGTTTCCTCTGGCTACGTATTGGTTCAAGGTGAGGCCATTAATCCAATAATATTTACTGAGATAGAAGAAAACCTTTGCTAGGGTTTCTGGAAAAGAGAGGTTTTTGTTTTGTTTTTTGTTTTTTGTTTTTGTTTTTGTTTCTCTCTCTTCCGTGGAATCTACTAGATTGCATGGGGTGCGGACCTAAGAGTGGAGGCAGACATTTATTTTGTGATCCCAGAGAAAATTCTCAGCTTCAGGGTTGAGACAGGGAGAAGAAGGCCTTGTGGGGGAGCTTGAGGATAAAGCCAAACTACAGAAGGAAGAGCATTGATATGGAGAGAAGCCAGGTCATTGGTGATGCTGTTTGGGCTGCTAGATCAAACCTTACCTGAAGTCAGCCATGTATCTGGACTTTCCAATCATGTAAACCAGTACATTCCTCTTTTTTCATTTGAATCAATTTGAGTTGGGTTTTGTGTCAGTTATGACATGAAGAATCCCAGTGGGTACCATGGATTTTGAGCTCCTCTACATTTCCGTCAGATAACTTTATGTGCTGATTGAAGTAAAGTTCATTCCAGAGGCACTCATAAATGTAATTCAAAGGTGGATTATATCCACCCCTGCTCAAACAAATTAAGAGCTAACTGTGATAAGTGGTTGGAGTGGCAGGGAGAAGTGGGAACTGAATCTATGCATGAATGCAGACAGCATTTGAGATTTTGGGGGATAATATATGATTTTCTGGGATAGCTTCCACTCTCCTGAATATTTTCATGAAACATGTCTCCAAGAAGAACGCTCCTAGGACCATACAGTTACTAATATTAGGTTTTCCAATGTGCTCTGCTCCCTCCCCCCCCAACTTGGAGAGGTTATTTTCTATTCAGGACACACATGCAGTGGTTGCAGGTCCACACTGCTGGGCTGCATGAAAGAGCGAGAAAGATGTTTGTGAAGGAGCCAGGAAGAAGGCAGGTTGCTCGTGCCAAAATGGAGTGTCTTTTATGTTCTTTGATAACTGTGAGATTTCCCTTTCCTATTCCTTTCTCCTCGTCTATTAATGAGCATGAACTACATCCTGGCCTTTAATCATTGATATCATTTCATATACACTTTTTCATTATCCTCATCTCTCTTTTGCTCCTCTGAACATCTGCTTCCCAGACCCACTCTTTAGAATGAAGTGTATACACGGCAGCTCTCCCCATCTCCAAGCCACGGAACTAAATTTCCTATGCACCTTCAAGCATTAAATTGAAAATTAAGCTAAATGTACCATATTTTGTTATAATTGCAGTTTAGGAAAAATATCCTTGTTAATTGGGTATCCAAGAAAGTTATGTGATCCATATGCTACGGAGGAATTTATAGTGCACAGTAATAAAGTTTGGTAATAAAAGGATAGTGATGAGTGAAAAGGACAAATGTAAATTAACATCCCCCAAATAAATCAAAGTTTAGAAAACTGGGCCGTTCATGGCAACCACATGCAACTAGTTATGATTATGTTTTAAAGTATCTGATTTTAGTTTCTTTAAAATTAAAAAAACCCAAATAGGCATGATGTGAAGCTTAATATTCTGGTATCGTTTGATAATCCTAGAGCTGCTGTGACTGCCGGATTATAATCAGAGATCATTCAAATTATTCTTCATTGAGTCTTTGGCATGGGTCTGGATGATGATGGAAATTAGTGACTTTAACTCAGACAGGCTCCGTTCCTTCGAGGAATTTGCCCTCTACAACTGTCTCCATTGGCCTGAGCTGCATCGGGAACAGTTGCTCTTCATTGACCGGAGGAGTCTCCTGGTTGATACTGGTGATTGCATTGTGTCCCAAGGGCTTTCTCTGGGCCAGGTCCAGCACTGAGCTCTTTATATGTATTACTGCTTTTCATCCTTGCAGCCTTTAAGGGGAATGTATTACCTAAGATTTTTTTCAGTTGTAAGTATGGAAAATACCAACCAGAAATGACTTAAGTGATAAATGGATTGACTCTAGGAATAAAAGAACTAAAGGCAGGACAGCTTCAAGGTTGGTAAATTTATCACTTGGCACTGTTAAGAACCTGGATTCTCTCTGTCTTTCTGCTTGGCTGTTGGACTTTGCCTTTGGGTTGGCTCCCTTCGCGGTCCCAAGATGACTGCCACAATTTCGGGGGTTACATGCTCCGTGTCAGCCCCCTGAGGAAGTAGAGGGTACTCGCTTTTCCTTGCTTCTCATTTTATTTAGAGCCAGTTCTTCTGCCTTTGTGGGAGACTATCGATAGGTGGGGAATAGATGTTGAGTAGGCAGCCAGTGACATCTACTATAGGTAGATGCTATCTTTATCCCCATTTTACGGATTTTACAGGTAAGGAAACTAAAACTGAGGAAGGTTGACTAATATACCCCAGCATCTCTCTGCTAATAAGTGGTGAGGCTAGCGTTTGAACTGAGACAGTTTGTCTTTATAGTAGATGTTCTTATCCACTGCACTAAACTGCTTGACCATTTTGTTAGTTAGGGACTAACTCTGAACAGGGATGTGGAGTCAGTTTAGATGGAAGAAATGCATAAAAATTGTTTTTTATTTTTCTCATCTTCATTCTTTCCTTTAAAGTCCGCCCCCCACCCCGGTCCTGTCCTGGATCCCACACGCTGATAGGGAAGTACAGAATTCCGGGAGAGTCCATGGGAGGAGCAGTGACCTTGGCCTGAGAATGAGGGGTAGCTTCCCAGAGGAAGTGAGTTATATTACCTCTACTGAGATCTGAAGAACAAGAAAGATTAGCCATATAAAAGAAATAAGTCATGGGGATGTAATGCACAGCATGGTGACTATAGTTAATAATACTGTGTTGTATATTTAAAAGTTGCTAAGACTTATAAGTCAAGCAGAGAAAGACAATTATCATATGGTTTCACTCATTTATGGAACCTAAGAAGTAGGAAGATCATTAGGAGAAGAAAGGGAAGAAGAAAGGGGGGTGATAAACAGAAGGGGGAATGAACCATGAGAGACTATGAACTCTGGGAAACAAGCTGAAGGCTTCAGAGGGGAGGGGGTGGGGAAATGGGATAGGCTGGTGTTGGGTATTAAGGAGGGCATGTATTGCATGGTGCACTGGGTGTTATACGCAAGTAATGAATCATGGAACTTTACATCAAAAACTAGGGATGTACAGTATGGTAACTAACATAATAAAAAAATATTATTAATTAAAAAAATGAAAGTTGCTAAGAGAGTAGATTTTAAAATCTCATCACAAGAGAAAAAACTTTGTAAATGGGTGTTGATTGTGTTGATGGATGTTTGCTAAGCTTAATGTGGTGATCATCTCGCAGTCTATACACACATCAAATCATTATGTTGTGCACCTGAAACTAATATAATGTTATATGTCAGTTATATCTCAATTGAAAAGAAAAAGAAAGTTTAGCCAGGTGGAAAAGCGTGTGTGTGTGTGTGTGTGTGTGTGTGTGTGTGTGTGTGTGCGTGTAGGATAGTGTTTCAAGTAGAGGAAGCACCATAAAAAATGGGAGGATGGGGTGCAACTGGAAAACTGAAAGTAGTCCAGAATAATCTGGATCAAGTACAAAGGGTGGTGTAGTTGAGAGAGAAGGTTCTAGAGGTAAAAAGAAGTGAACCATTAAAGACAAATTAGGCACACTAAGGCCTGCAATCGGTGGGGAGTGATTAAGACATTTTGGGAGAAAAGGGACTTGATCAGAATAAAATTTTATTTTTATTTATTTATTTTTAAAGATTTTATTTATTTCAGAGAGAGCACGCATGAGTTGGTGGGAAGGGGCAGAGAGAGAGGGAGAGGGAGAAGCAGATTCCCTGCTGAGCAGGGAGCCTGACTTGGGACTCAATCCCAGGACCCCGAGATCATGACTTGAGCCGAAGGCAGACCTTTAACAGACTGAGCCACCCAGGTGCCTCCAGAATAAAATTTTAGCAAGATCTTTCTGAATTTAGGGTAGAGAGTGGATACCTATAGTATTTAAGGTCATGCTTATAAGTTCAGATTAATTGGAGAAGAAAGGCCACTATCTGGGTGGTCAGGAATTCTCCTCATGGCCTTACCTGGAGCCTCTCTGTGGGTGACTTAGCTGACTCATCAGCCATTTCCAGTTCTTTTCTCCTTTGTCTCTCTCGACTTCTGAGACCGAAAAATCTAGTTAGTTGCTTTCCCAGCTATTCATATGGGGTGGTCATGTAACCCAGTTTGGCTCTGGGTCTCTGGGAAAGAATTTAACTTTTTTTTTTTTTTAGTTTTATTTATTTAAGTAATCTCTACACCCCTTGTGAGTTTTGAACTCACAACCCCAAGATCAAGAGTTGCACGTTCTACTGACCAAGCCAGCCAGGCACCCCTTAACTTCTTGATAATAGGAGAGATGTGCTGAGTCATCTTTGACCCTGAAGTGACATACATACTTGAGAATGAATGCCTCCAAGGACCAGAAGGAAGGAAGGGGCCTGCATCCCCTATGACATCCCAAATTCTCCAAATCAGTGGTACCTAGCTACCTTCAGATGTTTTGTTCAGCAAGCAGTAAATGTGCCTCTTATGGTTTAAGTTGGAATGGGTTTAGCGTTGGTGACCTCTTCTGTTACCCACAATAGAAAGCATCCCTAGGAATGTGCATGCATTCATCCAGTACAAGAAATGTTCAATTCTCAATTTCATTTTGACTGAATCCTTCAAGCAAGGGAAGAAGTTCCTGTAGTGTGCTTATGACACTGGCAGGTTGGAGGACAGAGCTCTGTGAAGCTACTACTCCATTGGGGATAAAATGCGCATGAGCAGTGCAGCACCTACTCTGCCCCGCACGGAGAAGGCCTGGTGAATTCCTTCAGCTGTGGCTCCTTTTCTTGCTCTCCACTTTGGACATGATATTGGAATGAAGTCCGTTTGGCCTGTGACTGGATCTGAGGCACCAAAGCGGTAGTAGAGACCATCTTGACAATGTTTTCAAAAAGAACCCTGAAATTGTGATAAGGCTTCACGTTTGAAGATAAATATTACTTACAAATATGCTTTTCCTTCAAGCAATTTGTGTTAATAGAAAAGTGTCCTAAAGAAAAATTAAACACAGCAGTGGGGCATGTTATATTTTTCTCGAACAGATATGGCACTTTTATTGGAATTCTAATGAAATGTATACCCATAAAAATGCTCTCCCCGCCTCCTGCCCCCACCACTTCACCACGGCCGATGGTAGTCACATGTATAGACTACCCAAGCCAATATCCACTGTTTAACATGTCGTCTGAGGTCTGCCGTCACCTGACAGGATAAAGCTAATCCGAATCGACTGCATGCCACGTTTTTATGACATGGAGCTATTGAAAAGTACAGGAATAATTAACTGGAAATGTAATAGAGGAAGCTCTTTCTGAGCTTGGGCTGTCACAGAGCATAACACCTGATATGGCTTCCCTGAACACCAGGCCAACTGCAATAACACTTTTTATGCTACTTTCTGAAGAAACGAGTGACTCAAGTCGTCCATCAGTGCAATTCGTTCTGAAGAGAGCATGACAGCTGTGGCAGGTACAAAACAGAGGTGCCTTGTTCCACTGAGTGACACTAATTATAGGTAAGGGCTTTGTAAACATGCCTCTCTGTTCGAGGGAAGTGAACAACATACAGTAAAGCACCAGCGTAACCAAAATGACGTCTATAAATAAATAGAAAATAACGGCACTTTTCTAATTGAATGCAGATAGGTAAATAAATCAGGGGGCACTTAAACCTGTTTCAGATACAAAGAGTCATTTTCTACTCCTTGACAAAGTGAAAAGGCAATTGGCTGTTGGAGTTTACCCAGATGTGGCATGCTGGAAAGAAGCCTTTCCACCTTAACAGCTGCTATCTCAATGAAAAGTGTGTATATATTCTAACACACACGTGTGTGCACATGTGGGTTTGCATGCAAGGCTCTCTCAACTTAGAGGTTTTATTTTACGACATCATTTTAAGCAGTAGCCTGGCACTCTGGCATTTAACTAGAGAAGAAGCTAAACTGCCGACTACTCACCCAGGCTGGCCCACCAAGTGTGAGCTGAACCAGAGCACAGATAGACCCACGGACAATCAGTAGGCTCGAGGGGTTAACCTAAGAACCTCCTCTCACCCATGGTACTGCCTAGGCTTGCATTCAGCTGTAAGTGAGAGAAAACCCCAAATAACTGCTTGGACCACAGTACAAGTAGTTGGTCAGGGCACTTTTGATGCTCACAGGGTCAGGAGCCAGCCTCGCTCTATTGTGCTCCTCACCTTGGACAGTCCACATCACAGGCTCACCACAGTGAATGCCGTGTTTCAGTGATACGATGAGGAAGACACGACAAGGGCCCACCAGCACTGCTGCTTTGCTAAGTTCCTGCAAGCTGCCACATGACACTTCTCATTGGCCAGAGCTAAGTCACGTGGCCATAGCTCACGGCAAGGCGGGGTGATGATGGGTCTCTATTCCTGGAAGTGAAGAATATCATTCCTGCAGAGAGAGAGAGCATGGACACTGAGAGGACTACTACAAAGCTCTTCATACTGGTTCCTGTTGAGGAAGAGAACTGTTCTGCAGCATGTAATGAGACAAAACCCCCTCTGGCCCTGGACCACTCCCATTCCTCATTTTTCTTTCCCTAAGTCCCTCACTAAAACCACAGGAGATACTTGATGTAGGCCAAGAAGCAAATCCTACGTGGAAGAATATTTCTTACTCTCCAGGGAGGGTTCCTTCTTCCTAAATCGCACTGTTGGTGTTCAAATTCCACAACACATCTTTCTTCGGCATGAGTCTAGATTCTTGTTCGAAAGTGACTTCTAGAAATCACTTTCAAATGTCTCTTTTTTTTCACTTTAATTTGAATGTGTTTCTGAGTTTCCAACTTTTCCTAAGAGTAGAAGTCTTTACTAGGAGACAATGAGGTTGGGACTGCCCATCTAATTTGTTGGAGATAAAGGAAAGTATATAGTAAATTAGGTATTTCAGAATTTATAGGAATTACTTAGAATTTTGCTGTTTGCAGCCATTGGTTAAGAATTCTGTTAATCTGGATTTAAAAAATTGCTGTTTCTCATGTCCTTGGGGTCTTTTTTTCAATTTAAGCAATTAAAAAAATAAAAAAATATTACCCCATATACTTCTTTTCATTCCCTGCTAAATCTTTAATTCTCTAGTTTAGAGATGTTATGACTTCATGTGCATGAATGTACGTATATGAGTTAGAAAATGCTCTTGGAGGGCATGAGTGTACGTACTGGAATTCTGTGTAGGGAAAGAACTAAGTAAATAGAGCTTTGTGCCAGGAGCTCATTGTGGAAAGCGGTTGATTGGAATAGCATTTAGTGCCACTCTTTCCAAGTCAGAGCTTTCACTGAAGAATTCTCGGAAGTGGCTGTGGTTCATGGAAAGAAGGAAAGATCCCTAAAGGTAAAGGCAAGGGCATTTGGGGAAGTTAGAAGCTGAGCAGGGTGGGGGAGCAGAATTTACACTCCCATCACTGCATTCCGTATGTGCTAGTTGATAGCAGAGGGGAAAGACAGTGGTGCAGAGGAAAGAGCCAGGGTGTTTGGGATCAATAGTGAAGGAGCTGATTGCCTTTATTGAGCACCTGTTGTATGTCACACATTCTCCTAGATGTCTTGTATACACACCTTTATTTAGTCCTCGCAACGACCCTGGGCAGCAAATACAGTATCCAATCTTAGAGACGAAGGCACTGAGACCAGAAGAAATGAAAGTCTGAAAGTCAAACCTGGGGCTTGAATAGTGTGTGTTGACTTCACAGACTGTCCACTCCACCACACTGGGTGAGGACCAAGGGAAGGCAGAAAGGAAGAGCTGGTAAGCTGGTTTCACCTGGGGCTCCTGCTCTCAACCCTCATATCTCCCGTTCCCCACTCCCACCCCAACACTCGCACTTCACCAGGGAAGAGGGCAGCTGCTGTGTCTCCAGGTCTTGACATGGCCCCTGGTGGCCGGTTGGCCAGTGAGGAGGATTGTTAGTAGTTCTTGGATATCACTGCTGGTCACCACTTGCAGCAGTTGGGACAAGGCCTGGGAGCTCTAGTGGTTAACCAAGGCATGTTGTTTTCTTTTTAGGCATTGTCTTGGTTTCTAATTAGCCAGGAGTTTTGTTTTGCTTTTAAGTCACGAACATCCCAGCTGTGAAAGTCTTTCTTTCCCAAACATCTGCAGCCATTCTGCCTTGGGCCGTGAACTCATCTGCTCTCTTAGTTCAGGCGGCCTCACATTTGACCTGGTCTTGGCCATGAGACCTTCAATGAAAGGCTAAGTGGTAAAGTGGTATTTGTGAGTCAGTCCTCCCTCTGAGTCAGAAATAAAACAATGCCTCAGCATGTCGGGGAGGATGGGGCCATTCTGTGGTGAAACGCAAAGGGCTCTTAGTTCTTAGATGAAGAGTGACTGGTGACTTGCGAGGTATTTGGGGGGGCGGCTGATTGGTGAGAGTGAGGATGAACCTCACGGCAGCCAGATTAGTTCATTTTTCCTTTTTTCTTCCCTCCCTCCCCTGTCCTTTCTTTCCTTCCTTTATTCTTTTTGACTTTTTTCAAAATAGTAAAACTAGCAAAACCTAATCATTTAAAGAGAATTTCTAGTTCTCCTTAACACTTTGATCAAGAAACTTATTCCTATCATTAATTCTATCGTTTAAGTAAAACTGGCAGAGCGGAAAAAATACTGGGTTGGAAGCAAAACAAAACCAAAACAGAATAAAACCAAAAAACCCAAACAAACCCAAACCCAAACAAAAGAAAAGCTAAACAAACCCAAAAGAGGTTTTTGAGTGGTGGCTTGACAAATTGAGAATTGAGAGATCTTAGGTAGGTCGCAAACTCTGTGAAGCTCTATTTCCTCAAAGGAAATATGAAGGCATCCAAAATGCTTTACCTCCCCCACAAGAGTGTTACCAGACACTAGTGAAATTATCCACGTGAAAGTGCTTTGTAGACTGGAGTGTGTGTCACAAACATGGCTAGCAGTTTGGGTTCTGGTTTCAGAGAGGTCTGGGAGCAATCCTTACGCGTTGTGACTTTATCTCAGGGGTTATCAGCTGGGGGCAATTTTGTTCTGCCCCGGGGATATTTGTCAGTGTCTGGAGACATTTTTGATGGTCACAACTGGGAGGTGGGGTGCTGTGAGCATGTAATGTGTAGAGGCCAGGAATGCTGTTGAACATCTACAATGCACAGGACCCCCCCCCCCCGGCCATGTATAGTTATCTGGCTCCAGTGTCAATAGTGCTGAGGTTAAAAAAAATCTACTCATCTTAATCAACCTCAGTTTTTTTCATCTGAAGGTAAGACAGAAATAGTAGCAATAGTATTGATTGCATGGAGTTGTCACGTAGGTAGAATCAAGTAATGCAACTAAATGATGGTGTCTGGCGTATGTTAAGTGTTCATGGAAGCCTATTCCATGCTCAGTGCTCCCATAGCTACTTTCCCCAGAATCCTTACTACTTGTTTGCAGTCCTTAATTATCAATCCTTCCTACACTTACATGAGTAAATATTCATATAGTTTTGGCCGCCTGCTATTCATTCCCCCTGTTCAAGAGTATGCCAGTTTCCTTTTTGAGAATTTCTTTTTCCCAGTTATGTGATGCCTTAGTGGGGACATAAATCCACATATCTCTCTTTAAGGAGGTGAAAGGGGCTATGTCCTTCCTTTCCCTGTGCCTGCATAGCTGGGGCGTGATCATGGCACCTGACCTTGGCCAATCAAGCAATCTCTTCCAGGACATTGACTCATGAGCTTAAGAAGAAGCTATGAAAACATGCAGTGGCATGTTGATCTTAGGCTTCCTTCTGCTGTGAATGTGTCTGCTTGCCCACTCCGTGGAGCCATTTGGCTCCTGTCTTTTCCAGGGCCTGGTCTGCAGCCTCTGGTAGAGCCAGTAGGTCCCCACAGCCTTCCAGTGCATTTCCAGAGTTGGTTCTGTTGGTGGCAACCCAAACTCTTGACTGGTCACTTACCTATCAGTGACCCGATGAATAGAACCATAGGACTACACGTACCATGTCTGCTAGTGGAGGAGGTGGGCATAGAGGCATGCATTTGTAGCGTAGATGGTAGCAAAACCAGGGAAGAACTTTCCCAGTAGCACTGCAGCGATGTTCAGTTCCAAGTTCTAGAGCTCACATTGTTTTTTTTTCAGAGCTCACATTCTTTATCAAAGTAAAAGCTGAATCTCCCTCCTCTAGCCAAGTCCTCATCAATAAACATAAATTAGCAAAGTGTTTTAGCTCTGTCCTGCGGTGAACCCTTTACATTTGGTTAATAGAATTGGGTAACAATATGACTTAAGATATTGATTTAAGCAAATTCTCAGAAGTTCATGGTATATTTATTGTAAGATATACATTTGAAGCTATCCTTTTTTCCCCTGCTTTATCTTTTGTGTTTGCCAGGCCCTATTTTAATACCTGTATGGAATAGAAACTTACGTTTTGTGTCCATTTGGTAATAGTCCAGCCAGGGACTATTGCAATGACACTGAGCAATGGTAAGCACAAGGAAGAGCAGTTGGCACTTTCATTAACTGTTGTCTTTAGTTTTTAGTTTCCGGTTGTTTCTCTGGGCCAGAAGTGTGACTGTTTGGGGAAAAAATCTGATAAGCTTCACTTTCTGTTTTGAAATTGTAGCTTAATAACAAATCACATTCATGTGGTGGTTTAGACTTTGTCAAGCATTATTAAGTTTACAAAGAACATTGTGCATAATATTTTCTCATTATAAATGTAACCTATGGAATTCAAATATATGGGAAATTTCAGCAACTTTTATTTTCTAAGAGTGCAAAAGGACAATATTTAAAACAAATTCAGAGTGGCAATTCTTGAATTTTTCAATTACCCTCAACAGACAGCACTTGTAACAGTTATTCCCAGCTTAGGCTGGTTAGCATGGGCTATAATTAATATGGATTTGTAAAGTCAAATTATGTATGTATACATGCCCATGGTGATAGCTATCATCTGCCTGACCATTGAGTGAGGCATAAAAAAAGAAAACTGAGTAAACAGGCTTTGCAAATATTTTTTAAAAATAAAATCATCAAGTCTCTGATGTAGCCAGTTAAAAGTTCAACATCTCTGGGGCTCAGTTTTCTCATCTCTAAAGTGGGGATAATTAGAGTAATTATTTCAGCTGGTTGTCTAGATGATTAAGTGAGGCCATGTGTGTACAGAGATTAAAATATTTTTGTATGGTTTTAGTTATACACAAAGATTTTATAATTTTTAAAAAAAAGACTTTAAGTTTTTGACAGAGACAGACATAGTGAGAGAGGGAACACAAGCAGAGGGAGTGGGAGAGGGAGAAGCAGGCTTCCTGCTGAGCAGGGAGCCTGATGTGGGGCTCGATCCTAGAACCCTGGGATTGTGACCTGAGCCGAAGGCAGACACTTAACGACTGAGCCACCCAGGTGCCCCAAAGATTTTATAATTTTTAATGCTGGGAAGAGAAAGCATTTTGTCAGTTAAGACTCTTTGCTAGGGATAAACTCAGCTAAGCACTAGAGCAGCCACTGTGTATCACTGCAGGTCAATTAACAGCCTTTTGTCAGTTAAGCATTTTGTCAGAGAAAGCATTTTGTCAGTTAAGACTCTTTGCTGAGAATAAAACTTAAGCTAAGTTAAAGTGTAAGTATAAACGTAAGCTAACTAAGCGCTAGAACAGCCAATGTGTATACACTGCAGGTGTCTGGGGCCCCTGGTTGGCTCAGGTGGTGGAGTATGCGACTCTTGAGCTCTGGGTTGTAAGTTCGAGTCCCATGTTTGGTGTAGCAATTACTTAAAAAATATAAAATCTTAAAAAAAAAATAAAAGAAGAAACGTGTCATGAATGACATCTCTGGAGTAGTCCCATATTTCAGAGGAAATTCTAGGACTTAAGAAACATCTTTTCCATTACTATGCCATCGTGAAGACATCTAACTCTATTTCTTTCTCCCTCCCTCTCCCCAGTATGGCAGCGAAGCAGATGTTTTGGTCTTGGGACATAAAGAAGGCAAACACATAATTTTCCTTTGAGCAGCTTGGGTTCATTCATTCAAAGGAAATTGGCTAGTGAACTAAGTTTGGTGTACTGATCCTGAAAGTAAGTGAGATGTCTGGGGACTGAGCCCCATGACTGTGAATGTGTTCTCCCCCTGCTGAAGTCCTGTTCATTCTTCCAAGTCCATCCCAAGTAGCCTCTCATCCAATGTCATCTTTCAGATCCTCCAACTAGCTTTGATCTCATCTATAAAAGAATGAGTTTGGACTTCTCTTATGGAATTTATGGTAGGTCTGAACCCCCATGAGGTTGTAAACACCTTGAAGGTCATACTTATTTTTGTATCCTCTCTATTTTCCATATGATGGGCCCCCTAGAGTAGCACTGTGGCATCAAAGAAGGAGCACAGACTTTGGAGGACCATAGAGTCAGGTTCAATCCTGACTTCCCACTGCCTGACCATGTAACCCCAGAATGCTACTTAATCTCTCTGAAACTCCTTTTCTCATCTGTGAAATGGAGGGAATAATGTTGATCTAGCAGAATTTGAGGTCAGAATTATCGTGGGTCTCAGGTATTAGATTTTTCTTTTATATTCCCGTTCTTTCTCTTTTTTAATTTATAGATTTTATTTATTTGAGAGAGAGAGAGTAAGAGCACAGAGGGAGAGCAAGAGGGAGAAGCAGACTCCCTGCTGAGCAGAGAGCCTGATGCGGGGCTCCATCCCCGGACCCTGAGATCATGACCCAATCTGAAGGCAGACACTCAACCAGCTGAGCCACCCAGGTGCCCCATTCCCATTATTTTTGACTTAATTCAATTAGCATGCACAAAAAGGTTTCGACTCCATATTTAGAGGAACAGGGTTTATAGTAAAGGCATATTCTAGTCAACAACCTTGAATCAAATTAGGCTTAGAACTAAAGTTTAAGTTAGTTGAAATAGAAAAGTAAAAATCTCATTGCTTATTTCTCTAAAATTTGCTCTCAGTCTTATCTCTGAATGGTTTATCTCATAATGAATTTATTTGTCCTCAACTGGATGTTAAAATTTTTGTTGGAAAATGCAGAAGCTTGAAGCAGAAACATCCTAGAATAAAAGAAAAAAATGCCATCCTTAAGATCACTTGACTGTGGCACGTCTGCTCCCTGGTGGTAGCATACCCAAATTGCAGGACCAGTAAGAAACAAACCCAACCCTTTGAGGATGAGTTCTAGAGAGATAGTTCATAAGTATAGTTTCTCTTTGACCAGTTCTCCCACATTTGTTGCTTTTCCTATTAGTGAAAAATGAAGAGGCTGAATGTATACTTGCCCACAAGTCTTCTAGCTAAATCTTCTGGATTTTAGAACGCATCAATGGTGCATCTTGCCCACAGGACAGATTCTCTCATAACTGGCATCACCTGCAGAAGCAGAAGTAGAAGCAGAAGCCCCCTGGGCCACCCATCATCATCTAGATTCCCTTCCATGTCTTTCCATCTTGCACACTCACGCTCTCAGTCTGTCATCAGCAAAGTCCTTCGAAGCCTCAACTTTGTCTCTGAATTGCTCTTGTTCCTCTTATTCCCACCTGCACCTCCCTCTCTGACAGTTGTCTTACGTGATGGCTGGTTTTGGTCTCATGCTCCATATACCTCAAGGCATTGACATGGGATAGATGTCCTCCTGGCTACCCATTACCCGCTAGAAACTATTTGTCTTCCTCGTCTTTCAGAAACCCCAGTCCTTTAAAGCTCATAACATCCTCCTGTTCCACCCAGCCTTCTCTCATAGTCTTCTTTCACTAGGCCTCCCAGTTATGTCCCTTTATTTATAAGAACCTGGTTCACTGTCTTCTTCATCTACTCCTGTTACTGTTCTCAGTGACTTCAACATCCACGTGGGTGATCCATCCAGTGCCCTGGGCCCTCAACTCCTTAACTTCATCACCTCCAATTATTTTCTCCTTCATTCCACCTCACCACCAATTCCCTTGATCTAGCGAATAATTGCATCTCCTCTAACATTAGTTTGAACATCCTTCTCTCTGATACTTTCTCTTCTTCTATCTCATTTATTCTATCTTCACTCCAATACCTATTTGACCTTATCAAGACCTCCAGTCCCTTGACCCTACATTTTTCACCATCCATCACCTGCATTGTCTGTAAGCATAGTAGTACTGGCCTCTCTACCCCCATCTATCTATGCCCTCTTTTCTGTGACAATGGAAGATAAGCCCATGCTTTACTTACTTTGGATTCCACCCCTCACCTTCCTGAATTTTCACCCTTCTCTCATGCACCATTGGTTTCTCCTTCTTAACTTTTCACATCGGCATACAAACCTGTTCTAGTATCTTCTTTACCTTCTCTTATCTCTGCTCGCCTTCATTGCAGAATTTATTGACAGTTGTCTTACTGGGGTGCCTCTACATCTTGACCTCTCATTCTCTCTTCAGCTTATTTCAACGAGGCTTCTGGCCCCTTCACTGTACTGAAACTGCTCGAATCAGGGTGGTCAATGACCTGCCGATTGCCAGTACAGTTGTATTCCTATTTTGCCTCTCAGCATTCGACAAACTGACTACTTTCTGTTTGAAACCTTTTTTTCTCTTGGCTTACACATGTTGTTTTGAAACAGTTTCGCTCATATAGCCCTTACAAGAATTTTGTAAAATTTTGTAGACCCTTGCACATTTTTAGAGATGACATCTATATTTTTCATTGTACATTTAAATAGTTGCAAGGGATATAATTTTTAGTATGTTGTAAATATTGGCATCTTAAAATAAAATGTTATATCACTCTTTTTAAATGTGCCCAGTGGAATCTAAATACCATAGCAATGTGATACTTACCATCAACCACTTAGAAAATACACAGACTCCTTTAACAGTTTTGAAATTTTACATTGTTTCTTTCCCCCCTGAATTTATATTTTCATTCAACTTTCTGCACAAATTTTTTTCCCAGTGTAGTATATTTTAGTGCTCTACCAACTTCTCTGCATCTTTCAGATTCAGTTATTACTACAGTTACTTAATTATTTATATACTTTATAAAAGTATAATATAGAGACTGTGTATCACAAATTCTGATGAAAAAGTATGAACCTACAAAGAAAATTTTATTATAAACAAATTCATCTCAGTTGGCTAGGGCTTTTATTTTTTTGTCAATTTTGTTCCTATATCTGTGGATCCTACTATTTATTGTTATAGTAAGACAGAATCCAGCATCAGTTCTCTGCCTGTTTTCTTTTTAAAAGGTGTAAGCTCGGGGCGCCTGGCTGGCTCAGTCATTAAGCGTCTGCCTTTGGCTCAGGTCATGATCCCAGTGTTCTGGGACGGAGCCCCACATTGGGCTCCCTGCTCAGCAGGAAGCCTGCTTCTCCCTCTCCCACTCCCCCTGCTTGTGTTCCCTCTTTCGCTGCCTCTCTCTCGGTCAAATAAATAAATAAGATCTTTAAAAAAAAAAAAGGTGTAAGCTCTGGGGTGCCTGGGTGGCTCAGTTGGTTAAGCGTCCACTTTTGGTTTTGGCTCATGTCATGATCTCAGGGTTGTGGGATTGAGCCCTGAGTTGAGCGTGGAGCCTGCTTGAGATGCTCTCCTTCCGTCCCTCCCCCTGATCATGCTTGCGCTCTCTCAAATAAATAAATAAATCTTTAAACAAATTTAAAAGAATAAAAGGTGTAAGCTCTGAGAAAACTATTTATTTATTTAAAGATTTTATTTATATATTTGGCAGAGAGAGACAGCCAGCAAGAGAGGGAACACAAGCAGGGGGAGTGGGAGGGGAAGAAGCAGGTTCCTAGTGGAGAAGCCTGATGTGGGGCTCGATCCCAGAACACCGGGATCACGCCCTGAGCTGAAGGCAGACGCTTAACGACTGCGCCACCCAGGCGCCCCTGAGAAAACCTTATTTATATAAATAAGATAGAAATGTTGTTTTAGAAGTGATATTCAGTTCTTTGAACTCGAGTTACATGCCAAAAATCAGAGAGTAATTTATCACAAAAAAATGTTGTTAATGACCCACCACCTCTCAACTCAATTAGGCTTTCCTCCCATCTTGTGGGAAGCAAAAAATTGGACATCACCTGACTTGCACAAGGGTTTGTTAGGTAGCCATTGCAGTTATGAACTTCATCAAACTAACTTTCTAATTGTTTCTTTCTGTGCCCAGGACATTTTCACACTCCTGGGCGCTGTAGTAGAGTAAGATCTGGGATGGAAGGAGGTGGGAGACCAGTGTCTGCGACAGGCAGTTGGGATGGAGAGCCTCTTACGTTCACTAGGCACGTTCTCAGGCAGTTAGGTTTTCAGATAGAGGGAATGTGAAGTTGAGGATCTGGAAATCACTTTCCTTAGAGCTATCTGTGCCTGCGTTCTCCTTGGAAAATCTTTGCATACTCTGAAGACCTCTTCTCTTCTCTTCTCGTAACTCAAGAGCCTTTCCTTCTCAGTGCCTTAGCCAGCTATTCCTTCTCCACTTACCTCTAGATGTTGAGTGCCCTGGGCAGAATTCCCGGGCCTGACTTATTTCCTTTTTGGGTCATCTTTTCCCTAGGTGAGCTTAGTCCCATTGCTTCAAATCCTGTCAATTAGCTGAGGCTCCCAAACTTCTCTCTTCCCCGTAACCTCCCTCCACAAGCTCAGATTCATACATGCGGCTTCGGGCTTGATTTCCCTGTGTGAATGCCTAATTATCATGCCACACGGCCATGTCTGAAGAAGACACCACTTCTAGCTCACCTGTTCCTGTGCAGCCACATGAGAAAATGGCAATTCTACTTGCTAAATCCAAAAAGTTAGAGGAGTTGTTTTTGAGTTCTCTTGTCCATCACTCCCTACAGCAAATTCTGCCAGTGCTACGTATAAAACATATTTATCTCAAATCCATCCACGTCTCTTTGTCATTTCACTGCTCTCTCCCTAGTCAGAGACACCCTCATCAGGGCTTACCTGGAGGACTGTGACGCGTCTTTGCTGGTCTCCCTCCTTTCCCTCTGTCACCCTACATCCAAATGATCCATGCTCCACAAGGCAGACAACATGTCTTTCAAAAATGCCAACCAGAGCAGGTCACTCCATTGTCTATAACATTAGATGAAAACTAATCCCAATTCCTTATCGTCTACAAGGGCTAAGTGGTCTAGACCCTGCCAACCTTCCTGATCTCAGGTTCGTGTCTATGTTTCTTTTGTTCACTGAACTCCAGCCACACAGACTTTCTTATCCCTAAACAAACATGCTTCCTTCCCCTAACTCCCACCTTCAGGGCCTTGGACTTACTATGTTCTTAGCCTAGAATTCTCTTCCTTCAGACCATCTCATTGCTTTCTAATTTTTTTCCCCCTCAGATTCCATCCATCTCCTTTTAGAGGCCTTCCCTGACTAATTTCCTCTCTATCCCATTATCCCATGTTTTAAAATAACACATATCCTATTAGATGGATTATTTCTGTGGTTATGTATTTAAGCTCCCTGAAAGCAGAGATCTTTCCTGTCTTATCTATTTCCAATGTCAAAAGGATATTAAACACATAGTAGGTACTCAATATTTATTTATTGAATGGATGCAGAAATTTTCATTGTGTTTGTTATGTTTTTTTCCCCCTGTTGTTTGTTTATTTTTGAGTGCAAGAGCATGTCCTAGTGGCATTTTCAGGGAAGAATAAGTTAGTAATGCAGGCCTAGATAGCGCCTGCCATTTCATCCCGCTGTTGAGCATTGACTGAGAACTGGAGTTGATATCACAGAATAACAGTCACGGGCTTTGGAGTCAAATAAGGATTTGCACGGATTTAACCCCAGAACTGCCAATGTCCAGCTGTATGACCTCAAACAAATCACATCACTCTTTATGTATCAGTTTCTTCATTAATAACTTGCAGAATTGCTTTACGAATTGGAAGTAATATAGGTAAGTGACTGTCACACAGTAGGCATTCAACTAATGGTAGTTGTGGAATTATTGTTAATATTGTTAAATTATTATTGTTAGTGCCCAATCCAGTTCCCTTAGAGTGTCTTCTTCTGGCCTGTCCCATGGCCAGTGACAGACTGGGGCAGGGGTTACAAAATCCTTTTCCTTTGCCTTAAGCCAGGGAGAAGCCCCGGGACAGTGGGGCAGGACTTCCGTATCTGCAAATCTACCTGCAAGTTGAGGCACCAGGTACCACCTTTTCCCCTGTTCTGATTCCTTCACTCCTTATCAGTTTCCCTCGTGATGATTCGTCAATAAGTGAAGTGTGCGTGGATCCCCATCTCCAGCTCTGCTTCTGCAGAACCTGACGCCAGCAGTGGTTATCACTTTTGTTACCCTAGAAAATATTTACGAGATTTATAACCCTAGCATCTCTCTTTTTTTCTGGTAGTGTCAAGTCCTTAGTTATATTTATTTGCTCATAGGACGATCCTTATTTAGAAGTAAGAATTATCGTGATGTCTGGGCATTAGTTTAGTGATGACCGGAGGACCACCTATTACTAAAGAAGAATGGAAAGGAGGAGGAATTACATTTCCCATTTGAGGAATATGGGATGAGGCCCTGGAGCTGAAACGCTAAGGCCTTTCTATCTTGTCGTGACGTTCGAAGAAGAGGTGGGACGTGTCTCCGTGACCCTGTGTTCCGGTGGCCACTGACACTCACAGTTGTGTCGGGAGGCTCGGGAAGAAATACGCAACATCTCTGCCTCATTTTTGTCAGGTGTAAAATAAGAACAAATAATACAGAGCTGTTGAGAGAAGTCAATGAAATCTTGTATGTGAAAGAGCTTGGTAATTATAAAACACATCATAAAGGTGAGGCGTTTGAGGTAGAAAAGTGAAATTCTGGTTAGTTCGGGAATTGGAAGTGAAGACATTAAGATATTGCCCACAGGTGTGAGCCTCTTTATGCAGAAACGGGGACAATTATGTTAGAGTCATAGCCATTGTTTTAAAGAAATTGCTTTTGTGGAAAACATATTTTTCATACTTAAATAAAAGAAGAATAAGGTAGAATTACTTCATAAATAGTAAAATATATATATACACACACATGTATATTTATACGCACACACACACACACACATAATACATATATATCTTAACTGCAGCTCCAGTGACTTCTGAGAACTATTTAGGGAAGTTAAATTAACAATATTTCATAGGATTTATTAGCCATAAAAAGTCCCCCAGAGTTGCCTACATAAGGTTTTAATTATTCAAAGATTGTACTTTGGCACCTCGAACATTGCCAAATCCAGAAATAAGAAAAACGAACACTTTTCTTGGTGGCAAAGAGAGACATTCTGTGCAGACAGCAACAATGAAAATAGGAACCCCAAAGTTTGAGGAACCCACAACTCGAAGGTAGCTGAGACACCTGGGAATGAGTTATTTCCTAGAGGGAAGGAAAGATGCTCTTCCAAGGGATTGGGACAAAGCCACGAAGCAAAACATAAATGACAGGATACAGAAAAGATAAGACAAAGCAGAGGAAAGCAGGAGCAGGAAGGTTAAGAAAGTGGCAGACTGATAGCTGGGGAAGCCAGAAGAGCCACAGGGCCCCCGTGCAGCCGCAAACCATTCAAGCAGAACACAGTGGGTTGGGAGGCCAAGCCTGAAGCTGGAACCCAATGCTCCCTACCACCCCTTGCAGGCAGGACCCAGCCTGGTAAAGTGTCCCTCAGCACCCACCTTCTCCAGGTGCCACATCTGGAAATGACCTTGTTTCTCTGTTTTCATTAGAGAAAACAATGGGTTTATTGTTACTGCTTGTCCTTGGGGACTTGGTACACCCTCCCCGGGCACTCCATCTCTGACATTCAGGACAAAGGCTGCTATTTCAAGTGCATGCGTTGGTTCTCTAAAGAAAATTGTGGGTCCCTCTTCTCTGCTTCTGCACTTATCTCCTTCTGCTTGTCCTAAGACACTACTGACATGTGCTCCTCCAGGATTCATCTCTGTGCCCTCTGAGGGCAATACATTTTTGCAAACTCAGTGCTTATGACTTGGTCTGGCACACACCATTCTCCCAAAAGGGGTGAGTTAAAACCTGCTTATGAAGGTAGGGAGAATCTACTTCTGAAACTGTACTTAGTACTTACATGGTTCAGACACCAGATATTCCAAGGGCCCCTGTTTCTACCTATTTTGGAATGTGACAGACTCTGTTGTGGGCAATGGCATGGATTTAAAGGTGATTGATAACAACGGGTAACATCAAGTCACTCTTGCTTTCTGCCAGGAGCTGCGCTAAATGCCTTATATATACTACTAGTTAATAGCATATGTAATAGTATATAATATATAATTATTAGTTAATTCTTACAGCAAATTCTGCCCTCAAGGAAGGCAGATCAATTATTTAATGAGAGGGGCAGAGAGATACATTAATCATAAATAACAAGTAATTTATAGTACAACAACATGTCATGTAAAAGCATGGGAACTAAGGACTGAGGGTGATTAACTTTGCTTTCCTGCATTGGGTGAGGAGTGACCCGGTAATGGTGGAGGTAACCCTGTAACTTTAAAGCTATTTATTTCTCAAGGAGACACAGAGTCCAAATAGACCAGGGAAAGTCCTTGAGTGTTAGACTTGCAAAAAAACCAAACAAAGCTCAGCAATATATTTTATCCCATTGAAAAGCAAAAGCCCCACCTAACATTCTTATTATATGGGAAGGATATATGAGTTGCTTATAGGTGCAAATATTATTTATGATGCTTGTATTTAACTGGCACGGTAGTAGGTATTATTACTCTTATTTCTCCCGTTTATTATAGATTGGTATTAAGGAATGACTTTAAAGCTCTTTGAATAAATCATTTTAATTGCCCAGTAATGTGAGTGTTCATGTTAATCAAGTGGATATTTTGCACATGGCAAAGAGAATTCTTTTGAGTTTTTTCTTTGGAAAGACAGCCTTATGAAGTGCCCTTTGTGGAATAAATTACTTCTCTATTATCAAACTACCACACACCTATTTAAAAACTTGTATTTAAGCATTTAATGTTGATCTTAAAATATAGAGGTGCCTACCAGAAAGTGGGCTCCAGATTAGCTAACATATGTGAGGTTGAATCATGCTGTACACCAGAGTGTGGTGAGGTGGGAGGGTGCTTATGTGGGGTAAGGACACACCAGCATTGAGCCTGCTGAGTGATCATAGGAAAGTCCCTTTGGTTCTCTGAGCTTCAGTTTCCTCACTTATTAAATGCCAGATTTGGACTCTAATAGTCTTTTAATCACTACTAAGTCCTCGCCTAGGACCCTCCAGAAGGGGACAACATGATAGCAGGAATATGCCCTCCTGCAGTAGTCAGGACACTCAGAAGAAAAGCTTGACATCAGAGAGGTCGATATGAAAGTTGCTCTTTGTTATCTTGGAATTTAGAAGTGTATTAGAAATTGATGTTTCTAAAAAATGGCGCACATTATATTATAAAGGGTGCAGAAGTGACTATATCGAACATATATGCAGGAAAGTGAACATATATTCAGGAAAAAAATAAAAGCTCTTTTAGAAAAAGAAGTGTCGGTAACGTTTATAGAGTGTCATCGATGAACCACACTCTACCCAACACTTGTATCTTACTCTTGTATAGCTTTTTGATTTTATAAACACTAGAATAAGTGGCAGGGACAGTTCAGTAACTCAGGTGAAAAGCATGAATTAGAGATACTGTGGGTCACTTGTCCAAGTCACGTAGCTGGTGAGAAGCATAGGTAGCACTTGAACTCAGGGAGTCTGTCTCCAGAGCACATCTTCTTTCCCACCAAGCCTTTTCCAACTTCTCCAGACTGCCGTTGTCTGTGGATTACAAAAACCCTGGGGCTGGTTCCTCAACTACTGGTTGCTTACCCAGTGTGGTTCAGACCTGGTGTATGCTGATGCCAGTTATCAGCTGTTGCAGACCATGATGGCTGGGACTGTGGGTTAAACACAAGCAAATGGTCTTTGTGGATGGCTTCCCTTTTTGAACAGCACTTTGGGATTCCCTCCAGCGAAGTACCTTTATGTTCTTAACATAGCTAGACACTTAATTTTCTGTTAATGAGCTTAATGCAAGACTAGAACCACGGGTGAGCTGGTTGGCCGAGTGCAAGAATTAAATGTGTATGTTAGACACATGTTTTAGGTGGGTTATTTCCAGACTTAGCTTAGCTCAGTGATGCGATAATAGTCCATCTTCAGCCTCATGTCAGAGCTTGAGCCAAGCATATGGATTGTCTTCATGGATAACTTCGGCTTGGCTCCACCACAGCAAGGGCAACTGCCATGCATAACTAGATTGGCAAGATCTTCTAAGGAAAGGCGGGCTGGCCACTTGTCCCAGAATATCATGAAGTTGTGCTTCAAACAACCTTGATTCCCAAACCTGACAGTCATAGAATTATAGCCTCAGAATGAGAATGGACTTGAGGATCATCCATCCCAGTCCCAACTCTATGGGGAAATGCTTAAATAATCCTTGACATGTGGTCACCCAGTCTAAATTAGAAACATATTCCATGATGGAGACCTCATCACACTGTAAGAGGACTCATTACACTTTTGGACAGTTCTGTTAGAAAGTTCTCTCTCTCTAACATCTCTTAATTGGCTCACTTCTCCCTGGGAAGCTATAGAGCTGTGCTGTCCAATATGGTAGGCAACTAACCACATGTGGCTATGAAGGACTTAAAATGCAGCTAGTCCTAATTGGAATGTGTTGTAAATGTACAATTACATTAGATTTCAAAAACTCAATATGAAAAAGGTTTACATTAATTACATGTTGAAATGATACTGGTTTTGGTCTATTGGGTTAAATACAATATATTATTACATTTAATTTCACCTGTTTCATTTTCCCCTTAAATATGGTGGTTAGAAAGTTTTAAGTGACATATGTGACTAGTATTATATTTCTACTGGATAGTGCTACTAGAGAGTATTATAAGTCTGCGTGCTCTTACAAATGGTAGCCTTCAGATTTTTAGATCCCTGCTATTGTGTTTCCCCCCTTTTTTTTTTTTAGAGTAAGTGTCTCAGAATCCTTCAGATGCTTTTTATTTAACGTGACTTCCAGACCCTTCACCATTAAATGTATTTCAGTTTTTCAGTCTCTGCACTTAGCTGAATACTGTAAACTGAAGACTATAATTAAGATATACCATGCCCTTTGGGACTTTATCTCCATTGTTTTGATATTATACTTTTGTTAAAGCACATAGCTTGCTATAGTTTTTATGGTGGCTCAAATATACTACTCAGGGGTTCTTAACTTGGGATCCGTGACCTCTGGTGGTCATAGATGGGCTCCAGCTGAAACTGTAAACAAAATTTTATGACTATGGACATTTGTCTATGAGATAGTTTTTAGCTTTTACAAATTTTCAAAGAAATCTGAGACCCACTAGATTGTATTGAGATGATACTCACTTAAGACCCCTGGGATTTTTTTTTCTCACGAAACTATTTTTAATCTCAACCTTCCATATTCCCCTACTCCCCTACTTTTGCATTTGATTTTTCAAAATGGATGATTTTACAGTTATCCTTATTAAGTTTGTTCTTATTCATGTCAGCCTGTTCCTTAGTTTATTGAGACTGTTTGCCTCTCTTGGTTCATTTGACATTTAATGAATTAGGCTTCGCTCCCAGCTTCGTCACACCTACAGTTTTGATAAGCATGTCTTCTGTGTCTTCATCCATCATGAATTGAAATTTTGGACTGGATGAACCGTAGATAGCACTTGGGAGTCTGCCATTGTGACTGCCCTTCGGGTAGGCAGTGATTCATCAAGCCGTTGACATTCCTTGGGTAGAGTTGTTCAAACAGCTACAACTCTATTCAGCTGCACTGTCATTTATGTCACTCTTATCCACAGGATGTCAAATTCTTTGCTGAAATCAAGACATATTTTTGTCTATGATGTTCCCCTGATCTCCCTGACCTGTAAACCTGTCAAGAAGGGAAATGTGACTGGTTTGATGAGAGACTGATTTTGGGAACCTATACTGGCTTCCAGTAATCACTGCTCACTGATTTTTAAATAGTTTGTTTTAGAGTGTTACTAGAGGTTTGCCATTGAACCCATGGGGCTGTTAACTTTTAGAATCTATTTCCCCCTTCTCTAAGATCTTTCTGAAAATTGGCGAGAATGTCTTGACAAAGGCTTGGTCAAAAACGAAATTTACATTGGACTGAAAGTGGGAAATAGCAGCTTTTAAGTCAGCTAAGCGACAGGGATAAAAGGTGATGATGAATAATGATGCATTAAGCTGGATAAAGTTATGTGATGCCAGGGCCCTGGATAAAGACACTATCTACCCTCTAACATGTTTTGTCCACCAATTTAAGCCATTTGCTCCCCCAAGGCAATTACATTTGTTTGTCACAGTTTGTTCTCTATTGACTTTTAACGTTTTAAAGGTTTTGGAAGCTATTATCTTTGAGATATCTATAGTTTATTTTGTTTTGAAATCTAGAACAGCTAAATGTTTTTCCACTAAGAGTCATAAACACTTTCTCCTCTGTCAGGAAAAGTAGATGTGAGGATGCACTCTGAGGAGTTATCAAGGACAAGGCTTGGTTCTCAAAGATCCGGGGCCATTGGTTTCCACACTGGAATCGCCAGTTTTAAAATCTTGGTGTCTACGCATTGTCCACAATAGCTAAATCGTGGAAGGAGCCGAGATGCCCTTCAACAGATGACTGGATTAAGAAGCTGTGGTCCATATATACAATGGAATATTACTCAGCTATCAGAAAGAACGAATTCTCAACATTTGCTGCAACATGGACGGCACTGGAGCAGATAATGCTAAGTGAAATAAGTCAAGCAGAGAAAGACAATTATCATATGATTTCTCTCATCTATGGAACATAAGAACTAGGATGATCGGTAGGGGAAGAAAGGGATAAAGAAAGGGGGGGTAATCAGAAGGGGGAATGAAACATGAGAGACTATGGACTATGAGAAACAAACTGAAGACTTCAGAGGGGAGGGGGTGGGGGAATGGGATAGACTGGTGATGGGTAGTAAGGAGGGCACGTATTGCATGGTGCACTGGGTGTTATACGCAACTAATGAAGCATCAAACTTTACATCGGAATCTGGGGATGTACTGTATGGTGATTAACATAATATAATAAAATAAAATTAAAAAAAAAAAAAAAAGAAACAACAATTGTTGGAGAGGATGTGGAGAAAGGGGATCCCTCCTACATTGTTGGTGGGAATGCAAGTTGGTACAGCCACTCTGGAAAACAGTGTGGAGGTCCCTTAAAAAGTTAAAAATTGAACTACCCTATGACCCAGCCATTGCACTACTGGGTGTTTACCCCAAAGATACAGACGTAGTAAAGAGAAGGGCCATATGCACCCCAATGTTCATAGCTGCATTGTCCACAATAGCCAAATCATGGAAGGAGCCGAGATGCCCTTCAACAGATGACTGGATTAAGAAGCTGTGGTCCATATATACAATGGAATATTACTCAGCTATCAGAAAGAACGAATTCTCAACATTTGCTGCAACATGGACGGCACTGGAGGAGATAATGCTAAGTGAAATAAGTCAAGCAGAGAAAGACAATTATCATATGATTTCTCTCATCTATGGAACATAAGAACTAGGATGATCGGTAGGGGAAGAAAGGGATAAAGAAAGGGGGGGTATTCAGAAGGGGGAATGAAACATGAGAGACTATGGACTCTGAGAAACAAACTGAGGACTTCAGAGGGGAGGGGGGTGGGGGAATGGGATAGGCTGGTGATGGGTAGTAAGGAGGGCATATATTGCATGGTGCACTGGGTGTTATACGCAACCAATGAAGCATCGAACTTTACATCGGAATCCGGGGACGTACTGTATGGTGCCTAACATAATATAATAAAAAATCATTAAAAAAAAAATCTTGGTGTCTACATCGTATCCCCAGAAGTTTGGTTTATTGGCTCGAGTGTGGATGCCAGCACTTTTTTTAAAGCTGATCTAGGTGATTAATTTCCAAAGTGGAGTTTCAGATCAGCAGCAGCAGCAACATCACCAGGAGCTTGTTAGAAATGCAGATTTTTAAGTCTCTACTTCTGAACTACTGAATCAGAAACTCTAGAGGAGGAGCCCAGGAATCTGTGTGCGCTTTTTTAAAAGATAGGCTCCATGCCCCGTGTGGAGCCCAACGTGGGGCTTGAACTCACGACCCTGAGATCAAGACCTGAGCTGAGATCGAGAGTTGGACGCAACCAGCTGAGCCACCCAGGTGCCCCAGGAATCTGTGTTTTAACAAGCCCTCTAGGTGATTTTGATACACACCAAGGTTTTGAAAGCCACTGCTCTAGGCTTTCTCTCCTGGAAAAAGATGTTGCTTTGTTAAATGCTACTGACCTGAAGATGTCTGGTCTGAGGCCAGTTAAAGCTCCCTAAGGCTACAGAGTTGGCAGGTAAGCTAAGCAGAAAGCTCTGAGCGTTCAATTTCCCTCTCGGCCAGTGAGCGGACCCGCAGTGTACAATGAATGCTTTCATCTAGTGTTCGCGCTCGACTGTCCCATCCTCACTTGAGGGTGCTCATCCGAATCTGCTGATCGCTGTGCTCTGCCTTTTCTTACTGCCTTTGATTTCAATTTCTGGTGAATGCTTTTGAGCCATAATGGCTGATACAAGTCTACTTGTGGCCATGAGAGGTTGCGACAAAGAAAAGAGGACAAATACCACCCGGATGTTAAAACACAAATTTTAGAGCTATTTTGGGCAATTTGAGGAAACAGAATATAAACAGGCAATCAGAAATTGGTGGAAGATCTTTGGTATCATGCCGAAGGGGATAAAAGTTTTGGAAGAAACTTTGGCCAGACCTGTACCGTCTGTGACTGCAGAGCCACGTGGCTTAGTAGGGGCTGGCCCTGGAGGAACCTGTAGCCATTTTTGGCTGTCTTTCTTTCTGGTAGCATGTCCTTGAGTGGCTCACTTAATCTCTTTGAACCCTACTTACCTTATGTTTAAAAACAAGGAATGGGGGCGCCTGGGTGGCACAGCAGTTAAGCGTCTGCCTTTGGCTCAGGGCGTGATCCGGCGTTATGGGATCGAGCCCCACATCAGGCTCCTCTGCTGTGAGCCTGCTTCTTCCTCTCCTGCTCCCCCTGCTTGTGTTCCCTCTCTCACTGGCTGTCTCTATCTCTGTCAAATAAATAAATAAAATCTTAAAAAAAAAATTAAAAAAAAAAACAAGGAATGATAATACCTACCTTGTGGGGTTGTTATGGGGATTAGTTGAGATGATACTTGCAAAGATGCCCAGCGCGGGGCTAGCACATGAGGTTACTCAAGAAGCCTCCTGGGCACTAGCCACCGAATTACAGTGTTGTCTTTAACTAGTTTTTCAGAACTAGGACTCAGTAAAACCACGGAGTAGAATGTTTAACCATAGAGCCTCATGAAATGCTAGTCCAGAAACTTCCTTTTCTCCTCTTGGCATCCTTCTTCCTCCCCCAGCTAGGACCTTGGTCTCTATTTACCCTTCTGACATTCACTTTCACATACCAGTCAGTTGGAAGAGAGCTAATGAGCTAATCAAGTAGAATGTACATGACTTGGAACTACTGAGTATGTTCGGGTTTGCTGTTAGATGCAGTTGAACAGTATTTAAACATCTTTTAGCCCCAAGGAGGGAAGTGCCTTTCTCAGACTGTGCCATTTGCTGTTGTCTTAATGCTTACATAATCCTCAGGAATGGTGCTGATCTTATCTCCATTTTGAAAGTAAGGACACCCAATGATACTGGAATTTAAGAAACCCATGCAGACTGATACAAAATGGAATATTTTCCCCAGAGCCTCTCAAAATATCACATAGATTCCAAACTTTGATTCCCCCTAGGGTTGGTATATGTTATAGGCAGAAACAAACAGAAAAAAGTTTGTTTTCAAATCCATGCTTTTTGCCTCATTGCAGGACACTACAAAACTATTGGGAACATTTCCCTACTCTCACAGTTGAATAAAACCAAATATACTCCAGCAGAATGGGTCTGCTGATGGGTCAATTCCTAAAAAATTTGACATTTCCTTAACCCACTTGAGGTAATAATCAGTCCTAATATAAAATAGAACTGTATTGAAGGGGATATTTTCTCCTAACGAGGAAATTGGTAGTGGCTGTGTTTTGCTTATCTCTTTTTACATTCTCTGATGAGCATTAGAAGAGTCTACTGTTCATTGCAGAATGTTCTGGAAACAGTCACTGCTCAAAAGGTCAGCTCATCTTTCTATCACCTCCTCCTTTCCAAAGCATTTCCAACTCTGCCTTCATCTGAAGAATTGATCCTTCAGTCCTTGTTGATGTTCTCACTACACTCATTTACAGCAGTGCCTAAAAAAAACAAAAAAACAAAAAACGCTCGTTACCTAATTTGGAGGTCTTCCCCCACCCCATCAAATTACTTACTTGTCAAAGAGAGGGGCCAGTGTCTTATTCAGCTTTGTCTCTTTCTCGTGAGTTACCAGGAGAGAGAAAAGTAAATTTCATGAGCAGAGTAAATTGCCTGGCTGTCTGAAAGAGGGAAGGCATGTTGAGAGGAGTGGAGAATAAGACTGAGAAGATGGGTAGGCCTTGAAAACGAAGCAGAAGGATTTATACTGAAGGTTGAAGCAGCAGGGAGCCACTGTGGAGTGTGGAGGGAGTGGTGTGGAGATGAAGGCAGAAAGAGGCATAAATTGTATAGAACAAACTCACGAGGCAGAGACCAGTGAGCATGCCAGTGGATAGAGATGTGGGACATTCAGGGTTGTGTTAGACGCGTGCATCCTCCCATGGCGGGGGGGAGAGGGAACCCAGAGAAAGAGGATAAGGGGAGACTCTTCCAAAGGACTGAATCAGAGGGAGAAAAAAGAATGTTATTCCAAAGCTTTCTAGATCAGAAAAATTAGAAGAATGGAAAAATTAGTTGGAAAAGTGTAGCTAATTTTGGGAGTACAGAAGCTGGGGAAGGAAGTTAGGATAAATTTCATGAGTTGGATTTCTATTTTTTTTTTTTTTGAAGTGTCAGGTCAGAAGGACCTACAGATCTCTGAGATTTAACTTTTGCTTTTTCCTAAAAGCATAACGAAAGGGTAAAACCGCCTCATCAGTCTTTACATTTTAAAGGGTCATTATTTTATATGCTATCAATGTAGGCTTTAAGTCTCTTTGGAAAATGAATACTTTTCTGGGTCCCTTGGGGGCTGTTCCTTGTGGCATTTGCACAGATGACCATCTGAGCTGAGTGCTTATTAGATTGGATGAAATATCGTTTAAGGTTAGCAGTGAGACATCACAGGCCACCCACTGGACACCCTGGGAATGAAAAAGAGGCCAAAGGTCTAGTGGCTTTAACTGGAAAAGTACAATTGCAAGATTAACAGTGGCAACCCCAGTATGCATTACTGCTAGTGGAAACAAGCATATGATATCATAACAGGACGAAAAGGCAGCAAATTTGCTTTCAGAGCCCACGGTGTGACAGCTTTAAAATTGTCTTTTGATTTTATTTATTTATTTTAGAGATGGGGGGGTGGCGGGGAGGAGCAGAGGGAGAGGGACAAGCAGATTCCGTGCTGATCGTGGAGCCTGACGTAGGGCTCGATCCCAGGACCCTGAAATCATGACCTGAGCTGAAACCAAGAGTCAGATGCTCAATGGATTGAGCCACCCAGGCACCCCTACAATTGTCTTTTGAATGGTATCTATATTGGTTTCCTATTGGTATTATAACAGACTACCACAAATTTAGTGGCTTCAAATTACTCTGCTATCCCAGGACTGCAGCCTTATGCTTCCGAGGACAGTTCTCATTCTTACCTGAATAAACATTAGGGTCTCCATATTTGAAAACAGGTAACTTAATTTTAAAAAGAACCTTAACTGTTTAAGTAGCTACCTCCCTTAACCTAAAAAACAAAAGATAGATTATTCATTTAATGAACGTCTTAGGAACATAGGAATGACTGAATGACCATGTGTTCTGTTTACTAGCTGCAGTCTGACAAGGAGATACATTTGCTACAGTATAGTGATAATCAGAGTGCCGACAGCCCACTTGGTGCACATAGAAAAGCAGGACATCAAAACAAGGTCATGGAGGCAGTATTCTCCAGTTTTTATTTTTCCTACTGACGTAAATCAGAAGGAGAGTTCATCTGAGTCTTGTGAAGCCCTTTGCCGTTAAATGTTATAATCAATTTAAGCTTGAATTGGTAAATATTTCCTTGTTGTTAAAGCTAAAATAATTATATATGAAAGATTCAAATTGTTCCTCTCCTTATCTTAATGTAGAGATCTTTAGTATTTCAAACTCAGTGAAAAATAACAAATCAGGGATGATATAATTAAGATTTCTCTCTTTCAAAAACAATGAAATTACAATACATCAGTGATATTGTAATTACGTTGTATGGTGACAGGTGGCAGCTGCACTTGTGAGCTTGGCAGAAAGTATAGACTTGTTGAATCACTGAAACTAATGTAACATTGTGTGTCAACTATACTTTAAAAAAGAAGGCAAATTAATAAGCTATTGCCAAGAGCTGTTAAAAAAGAGTATATGGCTTTTTATAATTATTAAAATAAAAATATGAATGTTATAAAAACAAAGTAATAGATACAGAATGTTAGTGCTGTGAATTTCCCTAGATAAACTGCAGTCTAGTGAGTTTCCGGCTCATTCCTTGGAGCCCTGTGACTTCATGGTCATAGCTCCTGGATGAAACATAGCTGGTAGGAATCTCCTGCCCTTGTTTCTACCAGAATAGCTCCATTTTATCTGATTTATGTATTTATATGAGTACATTTATATATCTGTATATATGCTTACTCTGATCATTCCCCTTGGATCGAACATAGTATTGTTGTCCACTGTTTGGAGGCCATCTTTTCCTACTGTCTTTTTTTTTTTTTTTTTTTAAAGATTGTATTTATTTATTTGACAGAGAGAGTGACAGCCAGCGAGAGAGGGAACACAAGCAGGGGAGTGGGAGAGGAAGAAGCAGGCTTCCAGCAGAGCAGGGAGCCCGATGTGGGGCTCGATCCCAGGACACTGGGATCACGTCCTGGGCCGAAGGCAGACGCTGAACAACTGAGCCACCCAGGCGCCCCTCTACTGTCTTGATATAAACAACAATGTTGTTGTTTTATACTGTCAGTATTTAGATTCACCCACTTATTTGCATTTATTTTGTCTCCCTTTCTGGCATCTCATCTTCCTTCTCTATTACTATTCTTTCTGAAGTATATTCTTCAAATTTTGAAGGTCTTCTGGCAGTAAATTGTATCACTTTTAGTTTGTATGAAATGTCTTTATTTGTATAAACTTATATAAATATATACTTATATAAAAGTTACGCTTTTTTTCAAAGGGGGAGGGGCAGAGGGAGAGGGAGAGAAAGAATCTTAAGCAGGCTCCACACCCAGTGCGGAGCCCAAGGCAGGGCTCAGTCTGAAAACTCTGAGATCACGACCTGAGCCAAAATCAAGAGCCTGAAGCTTTAGCAGCTGAGCCCCCCATGAGCCCCCCTCACCTTTATACTTTTGCTGTATGTGAAATTCTAGGTTGATAATTTCTCTGAACATTTTGTAGATTTTATTCCACTACAGTCTGGAATTTGTTGCTGCTTTTGAGAGGTCTGCTGCTAGTTTAACTATCCTTTTATGAATAATCTGTCTTTTTTCCTTTAGATGCTTTCAGTATTGTCTTTAAGTCCTTGGTATTTTGCAGCTTTATGTGATGGGTCTTGGTGTGCGTTTATTATTTATCCTCCTTGAGACTTGGCTTTCTGAATCTGAACATTTATATCTTTTCATCTCATCTCAAAAATTGTATGCCAGTGTTCCTGGTATTTTCACTAAAATCATCTTCTTGAACTCCAGTTAGACATTTATTAAATGTCTCATTCTTTGTCTCATAAATATTCTTTCACAGTTACCACTTCTTTGTTTATCTCTCCTGTGTTTTGGTTAATTTCTTGAGTGTTATCTTCCATTTTACCAATTCCTTCTTCGATTGTGACTAATCTTAAGCTACCCATTGTGCTTTTAAATTACATTTTTAGTTTTTTAAATATTTGGTTCCTTCTCAAATCTGCCTGGTGTTTTGAAAGTATTTTATTACTTTCTCTGGTTTTTTTGTTCCATATTTGTTTTATTAGCATTTTATGTCTGGTTTTTTTATATTCTGTATGACCCATTCCAATATTCAAAATTCTTGGCAGCCTAATTCAGCTATTATTGTTTCTGCCGGCTCTCACTCATGGGACCTGTTTCCTCATGAACTTCATAATTTTGAATTTTTGAGTTACTATTCAGCTGTATCTGTAGGAATCCTATGAGATCTGAGTTGAGAGTCAGTCCCTCGAGAGAATCTGGATTTACCTCTGTGAGGCCCTGCAGGTCACTACCCATCTGGGTCCGCACTGGGTTAATTTCTTGGCTTGAGATTTCCTAGATTGCACAGTAGTATCAATTTAACCACAAACCTTTATAGGACAGGCCTGTGGTTATAAATTTTCAGGGAAGATGTCATATTCCAACCCAGAACCTCGGCTGAGACTTTCTTCTTATTTCCCCTTACATGGTTTATGTGGAAGGCACGCCCCTTCATTATTTGGGCTTTATATGAAGTCTCAGTTCCAAGTCTTCATCTTGTTTAGGACCCAGTGTGACCATTAAAATTCAAGCCTCTTGGTTACAAAGATTGGCAAATGCTTATAGGATAGCCACAGATTCAGCTAACACCTGCTTTCTAGCTCTTACGAGCTCAATGATTTGTTTAGCCTCCCTTTCTTACATAGCTCAGCTATTAAAAAAGATGTTTATATATTGAATCCAACATTTCTAGGTATCTAGTTCTAAATATTTCTCCAAACAGAACTTTTTCATTATTATTATTACTATTTTTTGATGGAGAAACTAAGGCCCAGAAAAGTTAATTGACTGTAAAAAGGCACAGCAAAGTGGAAGGTAAAACACCCTCTGAATTACTTGTTCACTGTCTGTGTAGATCACACAAAACAGTAAGGCTTCAGCTCTTACAATTGGCATTTATTATGTCACTTCTAGTAAACATGGAGATCACTCTGAAATCAGAAGTCAGTTTCCCCCAAATTGTGATAACTTGCCAAAATAAGGTGAGGTTAAATCATTGTCACAAGGTCATGAGATGTATTATAGTTGAGATAAGAAGTCTGCCTCTGACTTCCAAGGCTGTAGTGACATGAGTAGAAAATTTAGTCCTAACAATTTCTTCAGTCAGATCTTGCCTTCTGAATTTGGATTTGAAACCACTGATCATGGAGAGCAACTCTCTGTAGTTATTAAACAGCTACATTTTTAAGGATTCATAGAGATCGTATCAGCGTCAGGACTTTCTCATATGCAGAAGCCTCCAGTTAAGAATCTTTACTGCTTATTAGAAAAATAAATATAATTTGAAAGGTACGTAATTTAGTTATTAATGCATTCTCAAAAAAGTGAACTGTTTCCATGTGCTTCTCTTAAATGACTGAGTGTTAACAACCCACTACCACCACCACCAACAAAAATATGTATGTGTACAACACAAACATATAACCTATGTTATAACAGAATAACCTATGGCTACCAGCTGTGGTTTTGTTTTGCTTTGTTCCAGATTCTTAAATTTGCACATTAAATGCAGACATCATCAACATTCCAGATTTTTCTTCAGTTTTATCAATTTTATTTAATTTTTCATCTTGTGTCAGATGGTGTTCCCCCTACTTAGTGTTTCTTAAAATTGAAGAAAACTGAAATTGTGGGTTTGAAACTTCCTGTAGAGGGCGCTATTGATATTGTCAAGTATGCCAAACATTTAAAAAAAATACATGGTTCATAAACTGTAGTCTCTGCTGAGAAGTCATTAGGTTGCTGTTTGGGAGAGTTGAATGAAACCAAAATCCTAAGCAGACTAATAACTCTTAAGCTGTTTAATACTTGTGAAACCAGCGTCCCTCCACTTCTGGCTTCTTGAACGCTGAAGTCTGAGCGTTCCCTCCCCTCCCCCCTTTTATTACTTAATGAACAATTCCTCTTCTGGTCTGTATTAACAATGGTGCTTGGAACTCGGCATCGATAACACACTGTATGCCCTGTTGTGCTGCATGTTGAATGATTTGTGTGTCTTTGAGAAAGTCCAGCTTCTCCTCTTAATCTGGTATCCTGGAGGCTCTGTAATTTACTCCCACAGTTCCCTGCCATAACATATTTCATGTCAAGTGGGAGGGTTTAAAAAAAACCCCTCTTAATAGAGATATTTTCAAACAAAGACAGAGGGCAAAGAGGATCTTCTTAGGATATTAAATGAGAACATAACCAAAGCTTATTTTTCTTTTGTATTATTATGAAGCAATTGATGATTGCCTGGGGCTTTGGGGATGAATCAGACTTTTAATAAGTTTCAGTGAGAACAGTGTTCACGGAGATAAGTTAATTAATTGCCGTGCTGTGTGAAAGCTCATGTAGATAGTGTTTTATTCTACTGTGTAGACTGTTCATAAAAAGACACACAATTTTTTACCACACTAATGCTTATCGACAAACCTTCACAGAAGATACTCCTTTGCTCTTTTCTTTAAAAAAAAAAAAGCAACTGTTAATAACCTTATTAAACCAGAAATGAAATATATCACTGATCCCTCTCCGAAAGTGTCACTACAAAGAAAATTTTCCTTTTGGTGGCTCTGATGTTTTGCATCTCTTGTTTGCAAAACTCTTCTGGTTGCTGACAGACACCTCTCTCCTTATTACTTTTAATCTTGGGGTTTTGGCAAAGTGCTTCTTTTTCCTCTGCATCATTTGGTTGATTTTAAAGTAGGAGAGTTCTCTGTCCCATCGTTTACCCTGTTGGTGTGGCAGCATTATAAAGGATGGTAAAAAAAAAAAATGACTTTGAAAGCATCACTTGTGAGTACAGTGGATTTTTCTCCTGATGGCTACAATTTGCATGCCATGGACCCTAGAAGCCTCCCAGCTTTTTCTTGATGCTATGAGGAAAAAAAAAATCAAACAGTTTCTTAAAGTCTGGAATGCTTTCCCTGGCAATTGACAACAGAGTTCAAGTCAAGTTTATGATTTGGACTTAAATTTAGACTTTTCTTACACATTTTTAACTCTTTGAAAGATGGGTTGAATATAACATATATAACATGCCTCCCGTTATGTGTATTTTATTGTTGACCGAATTTTTGAAAGTCTTTGTTAATAACTTTTTTAGATTTTGTTTTTAAAATAGAGGAAAGAAAGCAATCTATTCAGTGGATCATCTATCACCTTATGGCATTAGCTGTTAATTTTTTTTAGTTAAAAGTTACTCATAGGATAATTATATTTGTATCATCACTTGGTTATCTGTTCTATTTCGGATTTAGTATTATATCATAATTTTATCAAAAACGTTTTTTCCCCATATGTGTGGGTATGGTCTTCAGCCCTTGAACAGATTTCAGCAATTTATGTGTATTCTTGGGAATTAGGAAGTGTCCTCATGTGTAAGAAGTATGTAATCATACCTCTCCTAAAGGGCGATATGAGAACTAAATGAGCCCATCTGAATTGCCTAGCACCGTGCCTGGCACATAAGCACTCAACAGATGTTTTTCATTTTTCTCCCTCTTCTTTCCCTGATCTTAATTGGATTTCATTTGTCATTACTAATAGGCTATTACATGCTGAAGAATGAATCTTTTTGAAAAACAATTATATGAGCAAATAAAGCTTGTGTTGAAAATATTTTCATGCTTTCCAATAAAACTATAACATGAAATAAATGAAATCAGATCAACTGGCCATTGAAGAATTGCTCCGTGAAGACTCTGTGCTACCATAAGTTTTGCTGAGGTATGAGATCCACTCCAGTCTCATGGGCAGTCAGAGGCTCTTGGTGCCCCTTTTGGTGACAGCTGCCATAAGACTGTCTTTTGGCTCGCCCTAAATATCTCTGTGGCCTCCAGGTGAGATTGGCTGTGGTTCTCATTAAATATCAGAGCAACAGATGAGGCTTCCATCCCTGTCTGCTTGTTTTCACTTCTGTTTCTCTGCCCTCATGTCCTTTGTTCTTCACCTGCTCTGTTCTAAGAAGAAATTTTGTTTTCTACGTTTGGGGGTCTGTTTCTCAGTAACCTTTGAGTTTTTTAAAAGATTTATTTATTTATTTATTTTAGAGAAAGAGAGAGTGCGTGAGTGGGGGGAGGTGCAGAGGGAGAGACTCTTCAAGCAGACTCTCCACTGATCATGGAACCTGCTGCCACACTCCATCCCACGACCCTGAGATCATGACCTGAGCTGAAACCAAGAGTCGGACACCCAATTGACTGTGCCACCCGGTGCCCCAGTAACCTTTGCATTTCTAGCCAGGGTCCATCCAGAAGACATCCTTCTTTTCCAAATGTGGCTGTTTTAGGAATGTCTAAATAGCCCTCTTAGTCAACAAAACCAAAAGACAACAGACAGAATGGGAGAAGATATTTGCAAATGTCTTATCAGATAAAGGGCTAAAACATCTAGAAAGAACTTACCAAACTCAATACCCAAAGAACAAATAATCCACTCAAGAAATGGGCAGAAAACTTGGACGTTTCTCCAAAGAAGACATACAAATGGCCAACAGACACATGAAAAAGTGCTCAACATCACTCCACATCAGGGAAATACAAATCAAAACCACAATGAGATACCACCTCATACTGCTCAGAATGGCTAAAATTAACAAGTCAGGAAATGACAGATGTTGGAGAGGATGTGGAGAAAGGGCAACCCTCTTGCACTGTTGGTGGGAATGCAAGCTGGTGCAGCCACTCTGGAAAACAGTATGGAGGTTCCTCAGAAAGTTGAAAATAGAGCTACCCTATGACCCAGCAATTGCAGTACTGGATATTTACCCCAAAGATACAAATGTAGTGATCCGAAGGGGCACCTGTACCCCAATGTTTATAGCAGCAGTGTCCACAATAGCCAAACTACGGAAAGAGCCCAGATGTCCATTGACAGATGAATGGATAAAGAAGATGTGGTATATATACACGATGGAATACTACTCAGCGATCAAAAAAACCCTGAAATCTTGCCATTTGCAGTGACGTGGATGGAACTAGAGGGTATTATACTAAGCAAAATAAATCAATCAGAGAAAGACAATTACCATATGATCTCACTCGTATGTGGAATTTAAAAAACAAAACAGAGGATCATGGGGAAGAGAGAAAAAAATAAAACAAGATGAAATCAGAGAGGGAGACAAACTATAGGAGACTCTTAATCATAGGAAACAAACTGAGGGTTACTGGAAGGGAGGGGGGTGGGGGGATGGTGTAACTGGGTGACGGGCTTTAAGGAGGGCATGTGATGTAATAAGCACTGGGTATTATATAAGACTGGTGAATCACTGACCTCTGTGTCTGAAACCAATAATACATTATATGTTAATAACTAAATTTAAATTAAAAAGAAAGGGGGAAAAAAATAAAGAGCCCTCTTGTTCTCCCCATTGTCGATCAGGGGCTTCACTATACTTCAGAAGATCCTGGCCTCTGGGACTCTGTGCTGTGGTTGCCTCTTCTTCACTTCCCAAGTGCAAGCTTTATTCTACATCCTGTGGTTTTGCTTCTAGTAGCCCAGGTTTGTGTGGGACTGTACCTTATGGGTTTTAACAGTATTTCTCTCATAGGCTTTCACCCTTGGGTCTTTCCAATTCACTCTTGCTCTTGACCAATGATAGCTCAATATTTCTATTGCAAATATAACTGACATAGAAGTTCAGAACAGAGTGGTCTGGTAGTTTATGTAGTCAAAGCCTTGTTTTCAAAGGTGTGGAGAACAAGGCTGGGAGAATGAAGAGATTTTCCAGGTACAGGTGATACCTCAGTCCCATAACTGAGACCATGTCTGTCTTATGACCAGATTTCATCATTAGTGAGTCCAGACTTAATGCTGCCTCTTTGTTTACTCATTTGTCCTTTTTAAGTACAGCAATCTTTTTCAGTCCATGAGGTAGTGATGCTTTTTAGCAAAGAAACATTAAATATTTCTGTTGGGTCTGACTCTCTTCTCAGAAACTTTGTTTCCTCAGACTGCATTTCATAAAGAAAGCAACAAGTTTAAAGCTTTAAAATTTTCAAACATATTTCTTCTTATTCCTCCTCTATGCTTTATTTCCACCCATCTCCATACTTATTTCAACTTCTCTTGGTTACTTTGATATTCTGATGATTGATTATGGATTCTGGTTTCATTACTGTTTCTGCTAGATCTTAATTAGCCTTTCTCTGATCTTTCCTGGTCTCACTGTGATGTAAATTAAGGTTGACTTCTGGGTTCCAGTCCAATATGTAAAGAGTTTGGAAGTCATCAATCCCATTCTCACAGCTGAACATCAACAACTATCTAACAGAAAACAGTTTGTTCAAATTAATAATAACAACAATGTATTGGGTGATTATAGCTTATGAATAAGGGAAAGGAAAGCAAAGTTATAATGGATGGGAGGAAGACTTGGGAATTCTCTGTTATAAGGTACCTGGATTACCTCTGATGGGGTATCATGTTGAAGTGGACTTGGGTTAAGACATAAATGTATATTGCTAATTCTAGGGAGACCACTGAAATATTTTTTAAAAAGAAGTATAATTGATATCTTAAGAGAAAAGAAATGAAATCATGTAAAATGTCAATTAAAAATGGGGAAGTCAGAAAAAGAGTAGAAGACCAAAGAAAAAACCCCAAAAGAACAAGGGTAACAAATGTGAAATTTTTACCAATATGATAGATATAATTCCAGCTACATAAGTAATCACTCTAAATGTGAATGGTCTAAATACACCAATTAAAAGAGAGAGACTGTCAGGGTGGATAAAAGAAAGAAGACTAAACTATATGTTGTCTACGAGAAATGTACCTTAAATTCAAAGACACACACAGATTAAGAGTAAAGAGATGGGACAGATATACCATGCTAACATAAATCAAAAGAAAGCCGAGTAGATCTATTTATTTTAAATACATTAGTCCTTAACACAAGTAACATAGTCCTGTGGGGAGGCAAGTGTTCTTCAGAAGCCTTTGCTTTCTTCTCATATAACTCATATTAACAGAGAATCCCCCATCTTTCAATATTCGGCAGACACTTCATCAACATCTGACTCTGTGCCCACCATAATTCAGTGATATGCCATGCCTGTTGAGTATTGGATCTGATTTGGTTCACCTAGGATAGAACAATGTTGCTGAAAACTCTGTCATGAAAAGAAGGCTGTTTGCAAATTCATCTTCTAACTCTTGCATTTTTATTTGTTTTCGTAAAGGAAGAGTGAAGGAATTGCTGCACTTTCCTATTTTGCTTTAGCACATCTGTTGGTCTCATGCCTTCTTTGAATTAGAGTGACTTCTGTGTATTTGGAAACGTTCACCAGAATTATCTTCCACCCTACTTTGAGAGAATATGGCTTATTTCTCTTCCCTGAATGAGGAAAGGAACTCTAGTTACTTCTCTTAGGGGTTTTAGAAAAACTATTTGTAGGTTTTTAGATGAAATTCATGATGTACCTGAAAATGTTGTCTAAATTTTCATTGGAAAAGGGCCTGTGTTAGGCTCTTTTCATAGAAGATGAAAGCTCTTTTATATTTTATTTTATTTTATTTTATTTTATTTTATTATTTTATTTTATTTATTTTATTTTATTTTAGAGAGGGAGAGCGTGTGCTCATGTACGCCAGTGGGATGGGGAGGGGCAGAGGAAGAGGGAGAAAGAAAATCTTAAGCAGGCTCCCTTAGGAATGCAGAGCCAGGATGTGGGGCTCAATCTCAGGACCCTGAAATCATTACCCGAGCCGAAACCAAGAATCACCTAGGCATCCCAAATAAAAGCTATTTTATTTTTATTTTATTTATTTATTTGCCTATTTATAGATCTATTTATTTTAGCGTGCACATGCGTGTGGGTGGGCGGGAGGGACAGAGGGAGAGGAGAGAGAGAATCCTTAAGCAAACTCCCTGGTGAGCAGGGAGCCAGATGCAGGGCTGGATCCCAGGACCCTAAGATCAGGACGTGAGCTGAAACTAACAGTCGGACACTTAACCGACTGAGCTACCCAGGTGCCCATGAGAGCTCTTTTAGATGACATCTACTCATTCCATCATAATCTTACATTCTAAGATTCAACGAGCTCGGGGTACTCACCTACTCTCGAGGGGAACAAGCCCATTTCAACACAGGATATAGCCATTTCCATTAGTGGTCAAGGGAAGTTTCTGTCCACACTGGCTTTGCAATATGAACTTCCCTTTTACACAGGCTTCGTTCAAATGACATGATTTAGAGTGGACAAGGATGAACATTTGTCAGGAGCAAAGTAAAGGAAGAAAGAAGGGCCCTGCCTTCTTACTGATCTTCCTGATGTTTCTGTTTTCAATTTTCCTTCTTGCTGTAGTCTTGGTGCGTGTCAGGACAAGGTTGTTGTTAACCCAGGTTCCCCCCACCCTTTTCTTTTTCCAACTGGCTCCGTTGAGTAGCAAATATCTGACTTGTACTCTTCTCCAGGTTGCAACAGGTTGGTCCACATTGTGTATTACATGCAGGGGGTGTGCTCCAATTACAGAGGACATCCTAAGCAGGTCTTCATTTCAATAAAGGCATAAAATGCCTTTTCCCTAATGGGGCTAATACCTTAAGCCAAAAGAGGTATTCTATGAAATGGTCAGAAAGGAGGGCAAGGAGTACCTTCTTCATTTTTTTTTCCTGTAGCAACTCTAGGCAAATTCCTCAGAAATCAGATTGGCAAGGGCAAAGAAGGGGTGGGCTGAAACTCTGGAATTTGGGCTTGCTGAATGCATGCCATTCCCTTGCCACGTAGCACAAATCAGTGCCAACTGTGGAAAATAAAGATCTAAGTCAGAAGTGCAATGCAGGCACAAGGCAATCATCAGCTCAATTAAACTGGTTATTCCACAAATAACCTAGAAACAGCAGGATTGCCAAACAATCTCCAGCCCCTGAAACATTTGCAAATGAGCATGACAACTGAGATTTTTCTTTCTTTGTAGCCATACACTGTCACATTTTAATGATGGATTATAGACATGGGCTTTTGGCAGCAGACTGTAGCAAACATGATTCTACACTTATTTTCTTTTAATCAGAAGATACAAAGGCTTATAGATATATGGCACTGTGCCCAAGAAAGAGTTAGATAAAGCCCTAGAAAGAAGAATGTGGGATAATGGAAATACACACACACACACACACACACACACCCAACTTTCCCTTCTTTTTGGATGTGATGCAGATATGCTTTTATTGTCATAAGATACACTTTTTATTTTTATTTTAGGTGGTGTTTTTGTAAACCTGTTGGGGATGTTTATAACAAAATATACAACTAGCTGATATAGCATATGTATTTAATTCTGTAACATATACTAATCTGTATCAGTACCACTTAAAAATTGCAAATTAAATATCTTTTTTCATAGACTAGTAATCTTTTGATGTCATAAATATGAAAGTAACATGTTATTCCTACAGTCATGATGTCAGGAAGATATTATTTAAGTATTTAATGGGATCAGAGGCTTAGTGCACAGGAAATATATTTTTTTCTATATGTTTCCTGTGTCTGTTTTACTTAGTTTAATCATTTTAATTGCAGTTTCTTTTTATTTTAAGACAGGACCATAACTCTTGGATGCTATTATTTCTTTCTCTTTTTGGCAAGTTGAGGAATACCAGGTAACTGAGAATGAAGCTATAATTTCTGTATTCTTCTCCATTTTCCCTGTCTTCATCTATACCTGTCTCCTTTGGCTCTTTTCCCCTTGTCCTCTTTATATTCTACATTATTTAGCTTTATTCATTTCACTGGGCTGTGAGTATAAAACGAAGAAAAAATTTGGGTCTCTTTCTGTGAAGATAGTTACTTTATAATAGGTTTGAAACACCCTGAAAATATAGAGACATTTTCTTGAGGTGTTTTCTTGTCGTGCCTTTGATTGGAGTGTTAAATGATATGTGGAAACTGATTTCTCAAGGAGAATTTGTTCTAAAACAGCAGTGTAATAAGTTTAAAATACAGATAAAAAAATCCAATATGTGGATTGGAGAAAAAATCCATAGCTCTGCTTTAGGTCCCATATGTGTGGATGTGTGACATCCATCAGTGGGATAAGCAGCACCTGGTGGCTGATTTACAGAGTGGTATTCCTCCAAAAAGGCAGGCATTCACCCCTTGACAACTGAATGAGTGATGGCAGTTGCATTCCAGAAGGCTCTATTTGGGAAAGCAAAATTTAGGATAGGGTGGGATCAACATAAAAAGATAAGGAGACGTAAGGATCTCATCTGTCTGGGTCTCTTGGGTTGGAGCCAGCCCCTGGAGGACACCGCATCTCCCTCTTCTTCCAGACTCTGGGATATTGGGGATTTGCATTGAGGAGATCCATACATGCCACAACTGCCCCTTGGTCAGTCTATTTGGATTAGAGAATCGGGATAAAAATTGTTCTTCTTTCATTAAAAACCTAATCAACTTAACATAAAACCTTGGCCTTCATGTTTCGCAGTTAGAACTACCGCAGGCAAATTCAGGAATGGTAAATCGGCAATGCTAAGATTTGACTTGTGCGCAACAATCCCACTTTTGCCACAAAGCCTTCCGTTATTCTGGAAGTATTCTATGGCTTCTGTTCCTTTATCACTCAAGGCCCTACTCATGGAAAGAAAACACTAAAACCTGAGTTTAATTCAGATAGACAATGAAAGAGAAAATGGTAGAACCGTTCAAAGCAATAGATTCAGGTATTTAAGTCTGGGGCTTTAACCTCAGGTTTCATGAGCTCAAATCTCAGTGCCAGGGGGAGAGGAAATGAGGAGTTACTGTTCAGTGGGTACAGGGTTTCTGTTTGGGATGATGAAAGCATTCTGGAAATACATAGTGGTAATCATTACACAACAGTACGGATGTACTTTGTGCCTCTATATTGTTACTTAAACCTGACTAAAAAGTTAAATTTCACGTTGTCTATATTTACCACAATGAAAAAATGAAGATAAGAATTCCGGCTCCACCTCTTACTTGCCTCACCTCTTACAGTTCCACCTCTTACCAGGCAAATTACTGTATCTCTACCTAATTACTTTCCTTCAGGTATAGAATGTAAGAGGATGATAATAATGATAGTTGCTTCACAGGGTTATCCTAATTGAATGAAATGTGTGGGACGGACTTACACTAATTCAAAATAATCAAGGTTATTGTTGTTCCGATGATTTATGAGTGTGAATTCTATGGTTAAAATCTCTTAACATTTGTTGTGTAGTCCTCCTTTTGTAGAATTCTCTGTAGAAACCATCAATTTCAGTTTTGCTTATAAGATAGACTTTCATCTTTTTGATATGTCATGTAAGACTTTTAACTATTAAGACATGCACCCTATTGACAAGGGTGTGGGGACAGGAGGCAATTTTGCTCATTGCAGTTTGGACAGCCAATTGATGGGCTATCAAGCAGAATGTAATAACATTTAAGACATGCATAGCCCATAATACCTATTCCCCTCAAGCTATTTCAAAAAATAGAAACAGAAGGAAATCCCAAACTCATTCTATGAGGCTAATATTACCTTGATCCCCAAACCAGGCAAAGACCCCCTCAAAAAGGAGTACAGACCGATTTCTCTAATGAATATGGATGCCAAAATCCTCAACAAGATCCTTGCTAATAGAATCCAACAGTACATTAAAAGGATTATCCATCATGACCAAGTGGGATTCATACCTGGGATGCAAGCATGGTTCAACACTCGCAAATCAATCAATGTGATACATCATATCAACAAGAAAAGACTCAAGAACCATATGATCCTCTCAATTGATGCAGAAAAAGCATTTGACAAAATACAGCATCCTTTCCTGATTAAAACCCTTCAGAGTGTAGGAATAGAGGGTACATTTCTCAATCTCATAAAAGCCATCTATGAAAAGCCTACTGCAAGCATTATTCTCAATGGGGAAAAGCTGGAAGCCTTTCCCTTAAGATCAGGAACACGACAAGGATGCCCACTCTCGCCACTATTATTCAACATAGTACTAGAAGTCCTTGCAACAGCAATCAGAAGACAAAAAGGGATCAAAGGTATCCAAATCGGCAAAGAAGAAGTCAAACTGTCTCTCTTTGCAGATGACATGATACTCTATATGGAAAACCCAAAGGAATCCACTCCCAAACTATTAGAAGTTATAGAACAATTCAGTAAGGTGGCAGGATACAAAATCAATGCCCAGAAATCAGTTGCATTTCTATACACGAATAACGAGACTGAAGAAAGAGAAATTAGGGAATCCATCCCATTTACAATAACACCAAAAACCATGCGTTACCTTGGAATTAACTTAACCAGAGACGTAAAGGACCTATATGCTAGAAACTATAGATCACTTTTGAAAGATATTGAGGAAGACATAAAAAGATGGAAAAATATTCCATGCTCATGGATTGGAAGAATTAACATAGTTAAAATGTCCATACTACCCAGAGCAATCTACACTTTCAATGCTATCCCGATCAAAATACCGAGGACATTTTTCAAAGAACTGGAACAAATAGTCCTTAAATTTGTATGGAACCAGAAAAGGCCCCGAATCTCCAAGGAACTGTTGAAAAGGAAAAACAAAGCTGGGGGCATCACAATGCCGGATTTCGAGCTGTACTACAAAGCTGTGATCACAAAGACAGCATGGTACTGGCACAAAAACAGACACATCGACCAATGGAACAGAATAGAGAACCCAGAAATGGACCCTCGGCTCTTTGGGCAACTAATCTTTGATAAAGCAGGAAAAAACATCCGGTGGAAAAAAGACAGTCTCTTCAATAAATGGTGCTGGGAAAATTGGACAGCTACATGCAAAAGAATGAAACTTGACCACTCTCTCACACCATACACAAAAATAAACTCCAAATGGATGAAAGACCTCAATGTGAGACAGGAATCCATCAAAATTCTAGAGGAGAACATAGGCAACAACTTCTATGACATCGGCCAGAGCAACCTTTTTCACGACACATCTCCAAAGGCAAGAGAAATAAAAGATAAAATGAACTTATGGGACTTTATCAGGATAAAGAGCTTCTGCACAGCCAAGGAAACAGTCAAAAAAACTAAGAGACAGCCCACGGAATGGGAGAATATATTTGCAAAGGACACCACAGATAAAGGACTGGTATCCAAGATCTACAAAGAACTTCTCAAACTCAATACACGAGAAACAAATAAACAAATCATAAAATGGGCAGAAGATATGAACAGACACTTTTCCAATGAAGACATACAAATGGCTAACAGACACATGAAAAAATGTTCAAAATCATTAGCCATCAGGGAAATTCAAATCAAAACCACACTGAGATACCACCTTACGCCAGTTAGAATGGCAAAGATAGACAAGGCAAGAAACAACAATTGTTGGAGAGGATGTGGAGAAAGGGGATCCCTCCTACATTGTTGGTGGGAATGCAAGTTGGTACAGCCACTCTGGAAAACAGTGTGGAGGTCCCTTAAAAAGTTAAAAATTGAACTACCCTATGACCCAGCCATTGCACTACTGGGTGTTTACCCCAAAGATACAGACGTAGTAAAGAGAAGGGCCATATGCACCCCAATGTTCATAGCTGCATTGTCCACAATAGCCAAATCATGGAAGGAGCCGAGATGCCCTTCAACAGATGACTGGATTAAGAAGCTGTGGTCCATATATACAATGGAATATTACTCAGCTATCAGAAAGAACGAATTCTCAACATTTGCTGCAACATGGACGGCACTGGAGGAGATAATGCTAAGTGAAATAAGTCAAGCAGAGAAAGACAATTATCATATGATTTCTCTCATCTATGGAACATAAGAACTAGGAGGATCGGTAGGGGAAGAAAGGGATAAAAAAAAAAAAAAAAAAGACATGCATAGCCCGTGACCCTGCAATACCATTTCTGTGAAAAGTAGTCACATTTGTATGTACAAGTACGTGGACAGGTGTCCATTGTAGTACTGATTATAATAGCAACAAATTGGAAACTACATGAATATCCAGTCTAGTGAATTGATTAAACCCAAACAATGGAATCTTATATAACCATAAAAATGGATGATGCCAAATTACAGTATCCCACAGACAGATGTCCACGATAAATTGTGCAGTGGGAAAAGGCAGTCTGGGAACAGAATATATAGCTTGATCACATGCATGCATTTTATGTTTATATGTATAATATAATTTCTGGAAGGATATTCATCAAATTAATATAATCCCTTCTCTGGATGGGATTATAAGGAGAAATTTATTTTCTATGTCAAACACTTCTGTGTTACTTGAGGTTTTTACAAGAGTGTATTTTCTAATCTGCAGAAATGATGAAAATGTTTTCATTAAAAAAATGAAATAGAGGGGTGCCTGGGTGGCTTAGTCAGTTAAGCGTCTGACTCTTGATGTCGGCTTAGGTCATGATCTCAGGGTTGTGAGATAGAGTTCCACGTTGGGCTCCACGCTCAGTGCACGGAGTCTGCTTGAGATTCTCCCTCTCCCTCTGCTGCTCCCCCCCACTCTCACACGTGCTCTCTCACTCCCTCTCTCTCTAAATAAATACATAGATAGATAAAATCTTTAAAAAAATGAAAGAGAGACCATCAGGGCTCTCTCTGGCTATGGAGAGGAACAGCAAGCTCTTGTATTTCTCAAGGTGTTATTCCTAATTTAAAGCTTTTATTTTTATGTAGCATCTTCCAGATCTAAGTCCATAAAAGGAAAATGGATGAGCAACTATTGCAATGAAAGAAATAAATAGGATTCCAGCAACCTTAAGTGTCTTTGCATCTGTCTTCTGGCAAATTCAGTTAGTGTTTTGAGTATTCCTCTAGCCTCCATACCAGCAACCGCTGCCTTGTCTGCCTTCACCGATTTGTCTTGTCAGTGGGGCTAAGGTCAAAACTATGTTCATAATACTCTCATGATCAGTGCAATGGGAAGCTGCTGGCTCTCTAGACCACAGTCCTCCAAACATGAGCAGGGTCATGATATACCTGGATTACCTATCCTAACCAAGATCTTGCTATGCTGGGTCCTCTGCCCATCATCAACTACATCTACTGCTCCCCTCCACGAACACAGGACTCAGTCTATGAAGGGGTACAACTCCCAACAAAATGATCGCTGAGAGGCACAGCAGTTTCCAGCCTTTGCTTGTATAGGTACACACACACACACACACACACACACACACACACACACACACATCGATGGGTTGCTCAACAGAACGGTAAAATATCATGGAGAAGGGTTGTAAGGAGAGATGGAGTGTCTTGAAATAAAGGGTGCTGCAGCAGGATGTGATGGACAGTGGGATTCTGGAGTCAGAACTAGGTTTGAAATCCAGCTGCCTTATTTATTAGCTGTGTGACCTTGGTCAGATTACTCAGCCTCTCTGAGCCTCAGTAGTCCCATCAATAAAATAGGAGTAATAACCTTTTCCACCCAGAGTTGTCAGGATTAAATGAGATAAAATATATAATGGGCTTGAACTGGTGGTGGTACACACAAATAATGGGGTTCTTTCCTTCTTCTCAGACTTTGGCATAACATTAAGTAGCCACGGCAGTCCTGAAAATAGATGGTTTTTTCTAAACAGCACAATGTCCCAGTGTACTCTTTGTACTGCATTCTCTTTAAGTGTCAAGTAAGGGCACTGTTGTGAAAGCTATAGGCAGAATATTTTAAAATCAGGGTGGGGGAGGAGAACGGGGAGATAGGGAAGCTTTTATATTTTCTGACTTCTTCACTGGAAAATTTTCATGATTCAAATGAGGCTGAGAGTAACTGTCCAGGTTTTAAATATTCTGTATCATGTAAGAATGAGTAGGAATCACTGATCAATTAGGTTTAAAAGCTACTGAAATTCTCAAGAATCATTTAAATAAGGTACTTATGAATGCCCCGAAAGAGACGAGAATAACCTTCCACGTCAGCAGTACATGAGTTAAACATGTGGTTAACGATGATATAAAAAGAGGTGGTATGTGAAATATCAGTTCATGTGAGGTGACACTCAATACTAATTTATGTGATATCAATAATGTTTTAGTCTAAATGAACCTTCCCTATATATAAAAGACTCCTAATTATTGTAAAACCGTTACTTTCCACTTACCATTGATCTTAAGGAAATGACTAAAATTTTTGGAGTATGCTGACACAGCACTATTATTCTGGGTCATTTTTCAGAGCAGGTGTCAATCTCTTTCACTTAATCTCAAGATGGAAAAAAAAGTAGTTTTTCATTTAATCAAGTCTCTCAAAAAAGAGAAAGGAACGCATTAAGATAAGCGTTAACTTTTATAGGGATGTTAACACTCTAATATTCCTTGGGATAGGTGAAGCTTTTTGATTTTCAGCCAGGTTCAAAAGAAAACATTAAGTTTTATAAGGTGGGGAATACAATAATTCCCTATAGGAATAGGTCAAGCCATCAGGAACCGATAACCTTCCAGATGAGGTTCCCGAAGCTTGAGTCAAGTGACCAGGCTGTCCCTTGTTAAGCAACATTTCAGAGTTGATATGCACCCTCACCTCCAATGCAAAAGCGTGGCATTTTCAAGCTATACCTGTTGGGATTTTAAGGAATTATTCTAGGAAATCTAAACCACAAAAGAGTTAATATAATTACACAACTGTTGGTATAACATGAGTGTATAGGTCAAGACTAGAAGGGAAATTGTGATCACTTCAACTAGAACATCAGCTTGTGTAAAATTGCTCTATTGCCCGCAGCTCAGGGCAGATTTGTTAATGTAACTGTACCTTCTCCTTCAAATACAAGCGGCTTATACTAAGGCCCTTAATTTGAGGACTAATTAGATTGCTTCCTCCATTCTCATCCATAGAACTTCAGTATCATAGTTTCCATGCAATTTTATGTAACACTTACTGAACATATTCTAAATGCTTAACAGTGCTAAGCACTTGACATAGATTATTTTATTAAATTCTCCCCCAAACCTTATAAGGCATAATAGCATCTAACTTTGTTTTCAGTAATTAGTGTGTACCAGGCATTGTTTTAAGCACTTTATATATATTAACTCATTCAATACTTGTAATATCCTGGCAGGTGTATTAGCTCCATTTTACAGATGAAGAATCTGAACTTCAGAGAGGTTAAGAGACTGGCCATGGTCACAACACTAGTAATGACAAAGCTGAGGCTGTTAGACCTCGTGCTCTGCTTGCCTGTACTCTCAGCATGGTGAGCACGGACCTGGGGGCATGATGGATATCATTAATTATTTGTCTGTAGTTAGAGCCAGCTACATAATTCTTGGACCCCGTGCTAACGAAAAACGCAAGGCCCCTTGTTCAAAGACGGGGAAAAAGTTATTAAAGATATTAAATAGATGGGCGCCTGGGTGGCTTAGTCAGTTAAGCGTCTGACTGTTGATTTTAGCTCAGGTCATGATTTCGGGGTCCTGAGATAGAGCCCTGTGTTGGGCTCTGCACTGAGTGTGGAGTCTGCTTGCGATTCTCTCTCTTCCTGCACCCCTCTCCCTGCGCTCTCTCTCTCTCTCTCTCAAAAAAAAAGCCCCCAAAACATTAAATAGAAAAGGTTTCCTCTCTTTCAGAGCTAATCTCTCTATTTGTCTTGGTGGTATTTTTAATTTGCTATTTAATGTGTCATTCTAAGTAACACAAAATTTAAATATTAAATTATTAGCATTCATTCTACCATTAATCTTTATATTGTACGATGTCAGTTATAAATGTAAATATAAGTTAACTTGTATGTGGAATCACAGAACTCACACAATTTGTATTTCACGTCTCCTATGTGTGCATGTATTTTGTTCTTACCAGAGCAGTGGAAACACTGCACAAAATGAACTCAGCTGTCTTTATTACAATTCTTCATGTGCACACATTCTGCCAAAACTCTGCCTTCTGTTTACTCATGAGTAAGGAAAGACTGAAAGGAAAAGGAAGTGAGGGCTGCCCCATCTTTCCCTTTTCTTTTATATCATCATTTTCAGTGTATGTGATTGGTTGGCCAGCACAGCTATGTAACATGAGTAAGACAGGTTCCTTATTCTTTTGTTTCTTCGAATGCCATGGCCTTGCCTTTCTGTGTTCCAAGAAAGTTCTGGTTTGAAAGGAAAGTATGGCCTCTCAGGGCTGTCAGTGCCCACTTCTCCCTAGGCCACTCAACCGTAGATAAAACAGGCTTACTTCACACTCACTTTGGGTCTCATTGAACACCCATGCAGCATCAGTAGTGCTGTATGCAAATGAGGTGGGAGGGAACAGTGGGCACACTGCCGAATCTCTGCTTCTGCACATGCGCCGTGTCCCATCAGGCTTCAGCAGGTTCTGGTACTGTACCAGTGTTCTGGGTCCCTCTCCCAGCTTGGCCACACCCCAGATGTGCAATCCTGGGCAAGTTACTCACTGCTCTAAAACTATCCTCTCTGTGGTATATATATATATACACACACACACACAATGGAATATTACTCAGCCATCAAGAAATGAAATCTTGCCATTTGCAATGATGTGGATAGAGCTAGAGTAAATTATGCTAAGTGAAATAAGTCAGTCAGAGAAAGACAAATACCATATGATATCACTGATATGTGGAATTTAAGAAAGAAAACAGATGAACATATGGGAAGGGGGGAGAAAAGGAGAGAGGGAAACAAACCATAAGAGACTCTTAACGATAGAGAACAAAACTGAGGGTTGATGGAGGGAGGTGGGTGGGGGATGGGCTAGATGGGTGATGGGTATTAAGGAGGGCACTTGTTGTGATGAGCACTGGGTATTGTGTGTAAGTGACAAATCACTGAATTTTACTCCAGAAACCAATATTGCACTGTATGTTAACTAAAATTTAAATTAGAAAAATAAATAAAACTACCTTGTCGTCACAAAATGAGAATGGTTCCAACCACCTCATAGGGTTATTGTGAGGAATAACTGAAAGAATACACCTAAAGGTCTTAGCCCAAGGCATGGCACATAGTAAATGCTTGGTAAGTGTTAGCTAGCCATGTTGTGCTTGTGTTATAGTTCCATTTGTTTGAAAATCTTCACTCATTCAAATAAGATAATGAAGGCATGCCTGGGTGGCTCGGTCCATTAAGCTCTTGATCTCAGCTCAGGTCTTGATCTCAGGGTTGTGAGTTCAAGCCCCACATTGGGCTCCATGCTGGGTGTGGAGCCTACTTTAAAAAAGAAAAGATAATGAAGAAACCTGGTGAAGGTTCATCTTAGAAGAGATAGAAACTTCCCAGTGGAGCACAGCTAGGGGTTTCACCACAAACCCAGCATCTTTTCCACGACCACTGTTAACTCAGTTAAAAAAAAAAACAAAAAACCATGAATGAAAATATAAATGGGAATGGTCCCTCCGAGTGGGTGTCTGTAGGAGGGACGAGGTGAAGCCTTCTCTAGGAGTATGTGTGTCTTCATGGGAAGCAGCTACAGGATTGATCTCAAGTAAATGAAGCTGGAGTCATAGACCTATTTTTTAACCTTGCAGGCAGCAGACTCTTCTGTTCCCTCCTCAGCTTTCTCCTGTGTCACTGCCTGTCTATGAATTCAGTAAACTAGAATCACTCAAAGTGGGGTCCCAAGGTGCTTGTATCAGAATCACAAATGCAGAATCCTGAGCCTAGTGCCAGAGCTTTGAACTGAAACCCCTGGGGAAATCTCACCCAAAAAACAAGTTGTCCAAGTGCTTCTTATGCTACTAAGTTTGATAACTTTGGGAGCCTAGAAACTCAGAAGAAGGAGACCTTTTTCTTCTTTTAATCCCTAGCACTGCGAGGACCTGCCACCCTTTATTAAATGTTGGAGAAGTGACTGAAATCATAGCACAAAGCTAAAAGATTTTTTTCTTGTCTGAGGACCGTTGAGATGGTTCTTTTCAGGCCTGATATTCAGGAGGTAAGCAGTGGTAAGGCTGTAAATTTATTAAAATACTAAAATTCCTCTATAAGGGTTAGTAAATAACTACTGCTCTGGGTTCTATGCTACCCCACTGGCCCAGCTGCCTAGGCTTCTCCCTTGGACTGTCCTCTGATCCACCAACTAAAGGATTAACCCTTTGTCTAGCATGGGGTCTCATCTATTCTCACTGGCCAGAATGGATGCCAGTCAGCGCCTTATAGGTCCAACCAACGTGATGCCTTACCAGTAGGCTTGTGCCTGTGCCCCTACCCTGGGGAGGGAGGTGGGACTGGGAAGGAAGACCTTGGGTGGGTGGTACCCCAGCCAGTTTACCTTGACTCTCTTATCGGGATGCCCTTCCTCGCATATCCACGAGGCCATAATGGATGGAGTCCTATTGGGGGAAATGACATTCCTGGAGGTGCTGCTAGCACCCCAGCAGGCAAATGCCCCAGGTTATGGCCACCACCAGCTGAAGCGCCTACCCCTAGAGAGGCTCTTCCATGGCTGTTTCTGGGAACTGCAGCCTCCATGGGACTTCAACTCTGAGGGATCCCAGAAGAGACTGGGTGAGCACGAGCCATGCAAGAATTTTGAGCCATGCAAGAATTTTAGTCTACATACCTGAGGGTTCTGTGGGCACGATTTGACAGAGGAGAGCCTGTTTGGTACAGATGGTGCATGGCCTGTTTAGTGTGGGGGCTGGGAGAAGTATGGGGAACAGGTTCTCTTTCCATTTATTTGGTCAAGTTTGCTAAAATCACTGAATGCCCTACTATCATGGCATTAGCCACATTGCTTTCATTAATAACAGTGAGGGCAAGTACTTACATAGCATTTGTCCTGTGCCAAGCACAATTCTTAATTCATTTGAGTTACTGTGATTATCACCATATTACATAGATGAAGAAACTGAGACCCAGAGGTTAGTTAAAACTCAAGTAGAAAAGCCATGATTTGAACTCTGGCAGTCTGACATTAGAGTCCAAACTCATAAACACCACTTCTCTTCTTCATTTTACACTCAGAAAGTTTTTATGTGTCACTTAGTTGGTAACAGAGATTTGTGTATATACACACACAGACACACACATATACACACCCTATAATACAATGGATGGAAACATTTTGAATGAAATTGCTGTTAGTTCAGCAGGTGCTGAGAGACAAGTCTGCACCATGAACAATATTGCTGATATTTAGAGAAATTCTCTACCTACTGAGACTCCATATAACCTAATGATTATCAAGATAATGGGGAAGTCATTGGGAAAGTTCCCTGTGTATTTCTATGTCAGTCATGGCTCAGACAGGGGAATTGTTTACTAGTGGCAGCATGTCAAACAAAAGTTCAGCAATCATTTTTAAAGATCAACAAATTATTTGGATAGTATTAAAAATTGATAAGCTACTTGCATTAAAACTCATATATATATATATGTTTCTGTTTAGAGAATACTGGGAATTAAATGTTTTAAATTTATATGTTGATTAACTACTTAGCGGGTTTTAAAGATTTTATCACTTCATCTTTGCTTATTCAATTCTTATTTTATTCCTTCGGTCCACACTCACCTGGAAAGAAGATTAGCTCTTTGAGCTCTGGTATATTAAGCTGCATCCCTTTTCTGTCTCAAGTTCGCTCCCTGTTTGGCTCACACTCATTTGCTAGAGAAGGAGGTAGACTACGGGCTTTAGGTGGCAAAGGCTCTCCTCATTATCGAGTGGGAATGCAGGCAAGAAGACCATTCCTCAGTAGGCTACTGCTTCCTTCTCTAAACCCAGCTAATTGAGCTGTCATATTTAAAGTTTTATTGGTTAAGATTTCAAGTTAGGACTGGAGCCCTTCTTTTGCAGTTCCTTCAGAGCTACATGTAGAAAAGAACAAACGGAAAACTCAACGATGGGCTCTGAATAAGGCTGTAAGAAACAAAGACTTGCCAGTCCCTCTGGTCTCACGGAACACTGAAGGGCAGGGAGTTGTTTAAACACTTAAAAGCAGAAAGGAAATACAAAATTCTAATATTTAGTAGGTCAAAACCAGCTCAGAAGCAGTATGTGATGGTCCAGGCAAAGCATTACAATTCTTAGCCAGCCTAGTCATGATTCTCTGGCAAACTGCACAGTCATGGTTATGATGCATTGGGATAAGAGGTGCTATATAAATGTTAGATATTACATAAATGGCAGGAATGATTATTGTTTGTTAATGGGGGCTAAACTGTTACTAAGCAAAACTCTGACTCCCAGCCAACAGGGTAGTAGCAGAGATTCTAACCAACAAATAACCCATGAGTTCTAGAAAGGAGCCCAGTTGGGATCTGGGGTTTGAAAACGGGTTGGGTTGGTCCCAGTGCCACCACTTGCCCAAGTGACTTCAGGCCAGCTCCCTAACCTCCTGGGGTCTGCCTTAGCTCACCTGTAAAATGGGGATAGTAACAACACCTGCCCTACTTCTCCTTCGTGTGCTCCATGGTTGTGAGAATTAAGGGCATTCACATGGGTGCGAGTGCTTTGTGAACGGTGAGACGCTGCAAGGAGGACAGTGGTCATCTAGGATCGGCTGGAATTTAGGCTATGCCTTCCCTTTGAGTCCTGTTCACAAGGAGAAATCCGAACGGAAATTAAACTGGGGACGGGGTGGTGACTGGCCGATGCTGAAAGCGCCAGGCTTCTTCGCTCACGGAGCTGTGAGCTGTTAGATACTGCAGACCAAGCGCCCGGATCCTGCATTTTGGCTCTGGCTCTGCCACTTGCCAGCCTGTGAGCTTGGGCGAGTTACAGAGGAGGCTCTGGAAGTGATCGCCAAGGGCCCTTCCGGCTCTGACGCGGAGTCTAAATCAGGCTCATCACTTGGCTCTAGCTGTAATTCACCTTTTGCCTCTTGGAGAAACTTCCCTCCAGCTTCTCAGACTCATGAAGCAGGGCTCTTGGAAAAGGTGGGGGCTGTGTATTCCATGTAAGGGTGCACAGTCAAGAAGTTATTCCCATGGAGGTGAGGTGGGGTAGGAGATGGTGAAAAGGGGTGCCGAATGAATGTTCTGGGAAGCTAGGATTCAGGGAACACTCTAATGAGGTCACGACTGTCGCAGGCGAAAAGGAGCTGGACATCTGCTGGTGGGGGAAGGGGGGAGCGTCTTGCATTTCTGTTTGCAGAAAGTCTCATCCCTCACCCTTTACCACCCACTTAGCCCCCTACCCCCTGTCACCATCCCCACACCTTTCAAACACTACCAGGCCTTGCTCGGGGGAGAGCCCGTGTTCGTGCCTCCTCCGTGGTCCTGTCTGAAACCGTGAGGATTGTTTCCAAGCTGACTCACACCACTAATGTCAGGGAGCCGTGTCACACGGCGCTGGGCTCTGCAAGCTGTTGCTTGCGCGGTCGCCGCCTCGGCCGCCGCTCCCCGCTCCCCGGCGGGTGCATCAGGGTCCGCTCTTGGGGCGGGGGGCGGGGCGGGGACGGGGTGCGGTCCGCCCCCTCGGCGCGGCGGCCCCGCCCCTTCTTCGCTCCCTCCCCCGCGGACCGCAATGATTTAGAAGTTCAGGAATCCCACGTGACGTCACCGGGGGGGTGATGTAATGCACTCTAAATAGAATGTATTGTAATCTTTGCTCAGTCCAACGTGGTCCCTTCACCCGGGCTCCGCTCTTGCCTTCTCCACACTTGTTTGGTAAGTTCCTAAAAATACGGCTCGGCCACTTCTGGGGCTTTTGCATTTAGCTACTTTTGTTGCACTTGCCGCGGGAGCCATCTCGGGAGCGTACTTGGTTTGCAGGGGTTGGTTCTCGGCAGCAGCCGCGAGATTACTTGGTCCAGTGGGCAGGTCACAGGGCAAGGAGTAGGGAAGATGCGATGCATTTCTTTGGAGGGTGATCTGTGTTTGTAAACACTTTGGCGGACCAGAGGAAAGTCCGGCCCCAAATGCTGGTGGACTGTGGAATTCTGCTGTGTCCTGAGGCCACTCCAGAGACCCCACGCCGTGTCCGTTCCGGAGCGCGTCTCGGTGGCCGCCGCGCCGTGCGACTGGAGGGATGCTAAAGTGGAGCGAGCGCCGTGTCCTCCCCGGCGTGGTGCGTGTGTGGGAGCGCGCGTGTGTTTCCCTGATACGGGGAACAGTTATGAATCGGGGGTGTGTGTTTGCCTCCAGAGACCTGGCAAGGTGCGGAACCCTCCAGAAGTGCGGTCAAGCGGCGGCAGCGGCGGTGGCAGCGGAGACGGCGAGCCAGGAACCTCCCCCCGCGTCCCCAACTTCCCGGTGATGCGGCGGAACCCCCGGAGAAAGTTTGCAAACTTCCAGCGGGCGCGGCGAGGACGCCGGGTCACCTAGGGGGCGGGCGGGCGGGTGCGCGGGGGGGCTCGCTCCCTCCCGGTGCCGAGCCTGCTGCTGCCACCTCTCCCGCAAGGCTGCTCGCCGCAGCTGGTGGGCACGCGCGCCCGGGGAGGGGACGTGGCCCTTGAAGGGCACTTGGCTTTCGCTCCAGGCGAAGAAAGCTCGAGAGTGTCGCGGCTCTGTTCGCTTTCACTACTGCAGCCGTCTCCTGCCTCCGTCCCGTTCTCGCTGGCATCATTACCTCTTCCCCGCCGCTGCCGCAAATGACAGCTCCCGCTTTTGCCGCGGCAGCGCGGTGGCAGTCCCCAGGACCCGGTGGCGGAGCCTTCCTCTCCGGCAGATTCTCCACGCAACCGCTTAAACTTTTAACGAAGTTCTTAGAGGGGCAAGACGCGCGAAGGAACCAAGGACACGTTTTCTCCCGGCAACTGCATCCCGCTTCTTCTTTGCCATAGAATTATTTCCGGGGGGAGAGGGTATCCGGTAGATAAAGCCTCAGACCTTGTCCACCCCCTCCCCAAATGTGCCTGAACGAGTGCCACCCCCACTTGATGCTTGTTCCAGGCCAGGAACTGGAGTGGGTCGCTTGTATATTGCGTTGTCAGAGTTCTCAGAGTGGTGTTTGATTTTTATTTTTCCCTCCCTCTCTGACATGTGTCAAGGAATAAAGGCTGGATACAGGTCCATTACGTCATTCTGCAGGCCAGTAAGTGTTTGATTAACAGCTTCAGATACTCAAGAGTTCGGGGTTTAGAAATGCTGACAAAGCAACTCCGCTCTCCATCCCACCCCCAACATACTCGTACAAACGCCCGTTCCCTGGGCATCTTTATTGCCCTCTCCTTCCCGTACCCTTCCTTCTTTACCCCCTCTCCCGCCCACACCGTTATCACTCTGGCCCCGCCTCCGCCTTTTATTGCTTTCCCTGGGGCTATCACCGTCCCTGGAGTGTGCCTAAGAGCTTCTGGTGTCTGAGGGGGGCACGGTACCTGATCAAGGCACACACAATCTGCCCTTTTCTATTATTTAAGAAAGGCACCAGCGAGTCCTCTTCTCCAGGGCGAAAATGCTCTGCCCTGATAGAAAAAGCATCTCAGGAAATGTCTAGAGTCCTTGTGATAATCTGTGTCCCTGTGGTGACTTAGGAAAGCAGCACACCCAGTGCAAACAAGGTACTTAATTTTACACAGCGCCTTCCTCCAACCCTTTAGCGGAAGAGGGAAGACCCAAGAAGTGAGGATGCCGATTAAATCAAATTTAGCTGAAAGAATCAAGATTCAACGTTTCATTTACAAAGTGAGGGAATGTGAATGGTTGAACCCAAAGCACCTTACAATAAATTGGTGTATGTATTTCTCTCTCTTAACCTTAAGTTTCTATATTTAAAGAGGAGGTTGAGTACTTAAGTCATAGAATTGAGTCAGAATCTGCCTATCTGGCAGTTTCAGTAAAAACACTGTGTGACATGTTCAAGGGATAAAAGTAAAAACTCTTAGTGGGGGAGGGTGTGTGCGTGCAGCAGAAATCAAATAAAAAATCTACTGACAGAGTGTCGGATTGAGTGGGGCAGAGGATTTGGGTGCTCTCTGATTTGAAGTTGGCGGAGGCTAAATTAAGGAACATTTATATTCTGAGTATGTGGGCATTTCGTGAAGAACACATGTTTTGTTATAATCAGATCTACTTTCTTCCAAGTGAAACAGCCCTGCTGTAGAGCAGGCATTTGTGAAACTTCTTTCTGGGGTCTAATTGACATCCTTCCCCAAGTTTGTGGCAGTATTTATTATTTATTCACATCTAGAGATGAAATAGCATAACCCCTGCAGAATGCATGTGCATCTCAAATGTTAAACTTCTTGTTTGTGATGCATAGACCTAAAGGAAAAAATGGCCCGGGTCACCAGCACTGGAGAGTGTGATTAATGATCAGTGATTTAGTGATCAGTGATTAGTGGTTTTATTCAAACTGTTACCTCTGACCAGAAGCACACATCAGAGGATTAACAGGCTCTTTAGATAAATGCTCATTAGTGGAAGGGGAAAAGCAAAGATAATAGGCATGCACCCAGGGACAACTTTCGAAGAAAATCATTCCCCGTCTTCAGAATAATAAGCTCTATTAACAGAAAGCCCTTTTAATTTAAAACTTGCTTTTATCTTGTAAATCAAAGTTAGATGTAAAAGTTTGTAGTGCCATTATAACCTAAATTTTCCCATATCCACTCGATGTGGATTATCTCAGTAGCGATATTTTTTTTTATTTAAATAAACAATTGGACCTTCAGAGCAGCTGAACCCTGACAAGTTCTTAACTCCCAGGGTTTGAAGGTGTCCCCCCTTCTAGAATGGCGAGTGCAACTTGCTAGCTAGATGGCGCACTGTTCTTTGGTGTTCTGAGCTGTTGTAGTGCAGGAGTCTCAAGGAGCAAGTAGCTGCGTGCGAGGTGTTCTTCCACACTTCTAACAAAGTTGATTCTGTGTAGGGTTGGAGGCTAGACAGTTCTACAAGTTTTTAGTCACATTTTCCATGTCGGTTAACTCTGGGGAGTTCAAGGCTACTGGAAAAATTAGTCTCATTACTAAAAGAAACTTAGCAAACGAGGGAGGAAAGGAGGTACCGGAGTCCAGGAGGTACCTCTGGGTTGCAGAAGTGATTGTAAAATACCAGACCTGTTCGTTCGTTCATTTGTTCTTTCTTTCTTTCTTTCTTTCTTTCTTTCTTTCTTTCTTTCTTTTTCTTTCTTTCTTTTTTAACTAAGAGCTAGTTTCACAATCTTGTGGTCTGAAATTCTAAAGCAAATACTCAAAGATTTATTTTCTTCCTAATCTTGCTGGTGAAAAAGAAGTTACTAGAAAGAAAGGAAGAAAAAAACCTGATTTGGTGACTGCAGGAAGCAACACGTTGCTGATTTTATTCTACAAATAATGGTAAGATGATGTTTCTTATGCTTATGAAGCAGAAAGGAACTTTGCAGTTGGTTAAATGAGGCCGATCTTATGTTTTCGTAGATGGAATTCAGAAATGGAATTCTTACTTCACACCGAATTTTAATGTTGCCTTTGTCAGTTTCCTGGGACTTGGTAGCATTTTGTGTGGAAGGTGTGTGTGTGTGTGTGTGTGTATGTGTGTGTGTGAATAAGACCATTATTTCCTGGGTAAAATAATGTTCATGGGCGTGTGAACTGCAGGGGGGGAGCTATGAAGCATGTTAAATAATGTGTCAGGTAAGAATTCCTTTTTCCACAGGCCTTCATGAATCACTTTAATAAGTACTTAAGTTTTAATAAGGAAGGCATTTTTAAAAGAGAAAACCAAAAATGAAAATAAAACAAAAAAGCCATTCTCCTCATCCGAGCCTCAATATGTATTCCCCTGAAGTAGGATGTTGTTGATTGAATATCAGCTATTACTTTAGTTTTAAAACTTAAAAAGAAAACAATAATAGACCTCACTGGTGCTTCCATATAAATGTCCTCATTTTCCTTTGCATCATTTTATATAGATCTGTTATTTTAAAATCCTGACTGATGCGTAATGACTTGTATTTTTCAACTTTACTGAGGGTAAACATGTTTGCTCAAATTGATAATACCTTCAGGCTGTTTTTGAATGTAAATTGTTGAATTTACATAAACTGCCTGTCAATAAGTTTCTACATGCGTAGATAGTTTATTAGAACATTCCCACAAAAACATGGACCCATCTCTGTGACACTGCAGCTTTGAGTTGAATAGGACGTTAAATGAATGGTAGTGTGCCAGAGAGACTTTTCCTGTATAGCTTTTCAATTACTGTAGGTTGAAGATTTTCATACGACTAATTGTCAGTTTCCCACACCTGCAGATTCAAAACCAATTGATCATGGACTTTCCATGGCTGTTGGTACCAATGTCAAGTTCCTGGTCTCCTGATTTCTTTCTAAAATTTGCCTTTTAGCAACGATGCATCACTTTCTATAGTATTTCCTTAGCCTTGGAGTTTGTTTCTTATTAAGCTGAAAATTGTTTTGTGAGAAGGTGGTATTTGCTATATCCTCAGGATGTGAACTTTGTGTTTGTAGTTGGTTTTCTTCTGATTGTGTTGTTAGATTAAAATTGGGGATTTGAGTAGACTTATTATGTTTGTCATCTTTTTTTTTTCCTGCTTCTTCACTTCAAAGCAGTGCTGTTAGTCACAAAATTAATGTGATCATGGCTGGTGTTTCCCATCTATACGCTCCTTTTGCTTCTTACAAATTGGATTTCTACAGCAATTTAAGATCTTTTTTTAGAGGCAGCTTTCTTGGATGAAGATGGAGCAATGATCTCAGTCAATTCATTATCTTGTCCAGTTTGACTACCAGCTGTATTATGGGAATCTACCAATGCTTTTTGTAAATTAGTGTTTAAAAATGTATATCTAGTACTGTCTCTCTGAATGCTATTTAAGAAAATTATGCAACTGAGATAAGGTAATGAACTGGGGGCAATAGCCTCAAACATTTAAGTGTGAGAAAGAAGCACTTTCAGATATGCTAAAGAGACTTAAAGAACCTTTTTGTATTGCTATTTGTAAACGAAATAAGCTATCTATTTTGTGGCATTGCTTTAAATAGAAACTCTGACACTTTAAAAATGACATCATGTTTAATGCTTTCACTAAAAAGTTATTATATTTTGTAATTAGGGAAAAAATGGGCAATTAGTGATTTTGAGGGTCCATTAGTATTCCATTGTTGGGAATCGTAAATCATGGATTTAACATAAGAGAAAAAAGAGTGAGAAGGCTTTTACAAATTTTCAGGTAGTGATAACAGTATGCCAGAAACAAGAGTAAAATTTTTGAAGTTCATATTGAGACTCTGGGACATTCAAAATAAAACTTACACAGTTTGGATAAATTTCGGAACGTGCAAGATGTGACGTTGGCATTTCTGTATTTCTTTCTGTCAAGCTTACTCTATTGCTCATTTCTGTTTTCTGAGAAATAGATCAGAATCAATTTAACACTTCAAAAACACATATTTTAGTTGTTTCCTTCTGTTTTCTCAAGGTTTGCATTTCTAATCTCTACCCTAAAATTAACAAGCATTGAAAACTACCATGTTGGCATTTGGCTTGAACTAATCTCGGAGAGGAAGAATTCCTTTTGGACCAGGGATTCTGATGGCAAGATAGAAAGGCTTGCTATAGCCTATGCAGAGCCAGAGCTGGGGAGGTCTTCTCGTTGATAGACCAACCTTGTCACTTTGCAGAGGAGAACCTAAGGCCTGGTTGTGTCCCCTGGCTCACCGAGGCCCAGAGCTAGAGAGTGCCAAACTGAGCCGAAAAGCCAGGGCCCGGCCTCCAGGTCGGGTTCTCTTTCCATGAGCCAGGCTGCCATAAATGGTCGAGAATGAAACATAACCCATGGCTTTGGATGCTTTGCTCTTTTCAAGCCTTTTGATCACTAACCTTTCAAAGACAATTTCTATCAGATCTTTTGAATGAATCCCCTGACCATAAAACTGTCGTTTCTATTCTGTGTATGCTAATATATTTGTGACGCTAATTTTTTTTCACGTTGACCTCCTTATTGGAAAGCCATTCTTCTTATTCTTCACCATTATTATTAGACACGCCCTGTAAACAGCACCCTCCAGATTTCATTTGAGACTAAAAACCAGGCAGAACTTAAAGATGTTCTAAAACACCCCTGTAGGATAAGGTAGTAATTTTTGTTACTTCCTTACTTTTCTTAATCACCTTTGAAGAAGGGATCTGAAAAATCATTTTAAGTTAAAGTCATCTTTCTTTGTGTTGAATAGAGCAACAAGTGCTATTTTCACTCTGGCAAATGTACTTTCGCCCAGAATCTGTGTCTAGTGTATTATCTTTCCAGGTCGGTGTATACGAGAGTGTTTGGAGGTATACGAGGTGTTTGTTACTACATCAGAAGTGAGTTGAGTCTAGAAGTATGCTCTTTGAGGTTTGACTGGCAAAACTTGACTAATCATAGCTGATAGAAATCACACAAGCGACATAGGGGGCTCCAGAGCACCACACATATGATTGAAGCTGACATTTAGGTTATGCTGTGTTTAGGATGGGGAACAAGAATATCTCAATAGAAATCTCGAATGCATCTACTGTATGTGTTATTTGGCTTGAGCTGTAGGTTTCCTTTCCAGCTCTTTGCGTGAACACTTTATATCAGAATTCAGGTCTCTTTTATTCTTTTATTACGCTGAGGAGCCCCTGTGTTGCATGATTCCTCAACTATAACACATTTCAGCCAATTTTATGCAATTCTCTCTCTGCCGGCTTCCCAAGGGGGAAAACCACATGCAACAAAAAACATCTTTGTTTCTGTTTGAATTAGCTGGTTATAAGAAGAAATACATTTCACCTCCATTTGCCAGATCTGGTAGGACCCTTTCACTTTATCAAAACAAGATCTTCTTCTCTAAGTCAGCTACACGATGCTGTTTGGCCTCTGAATGACCAGGTACTAATCCTTGGCCTGGAGGGTAGAAGGCATTGAGGATAAGATCTGTTTCCACCAGGGTGACTAGGCATGATGTGGCAGGCCATCATGAAGAGCCTGATCTGCTTTCCTGCAATGACAGCATTGTCTAGAAAACACTACCGTCTGGGAGGAAGGACAGTATTCTCAGTTCTCAAACTTCCAAATTCCGAGCAGGGACTGTGTTGAAGATGGGTCTCGGGCTGCAGAGGGTCTCTGAGGTTATTTACTAAACTACAACATGGTAAAACATTCACAAAGCTGGTACTTAAAAGCCTTAATGGTCTTCTTCATCCATTCTCTGCATTTTCCTTATGCTAATGTTTTTCTAGATTTATTTTTAAGCATCCATTCTGGTTACTCTGCTTTTATGAGTAACCCTACAATAACAAATCACAAGTGTGTGCATTAACGGGAGAGGGGATGTTTTTCCATAAGGGAAAATAGATTTTAATATCCAATGGTAGAAGAAATAATTAGCAAGACAAAAGAGAGAAAAGTTTGAAATCCGATTGATGGCATCCCAGGCTCTGCCGTAGCTCTGCAAAACCGTGTGGTTCATGGCCACAGGAAAAGACTAAGACTGGAAGAAGGGATCCCCAAAGTGCTGCCTTCAACTAATTATGCTTCTCTGCCTCCGTTTCTTTGTGTGTGATAAAAGAGGGTTGGTCTGGACCAGCACTGTCCAACAGTGGGAGCCATAAGTGCAGTAATTTTAAGTGTTCTAGTAGCCGCACTAAAGAGGTAAAAAGAAATGGTTAATTTTAATAACATATTTTATTTAACCCAGGGTTTCTGAAATAGTATCATTTCAACATATAATCAATATAAAAATGTTGAGGAGAAACTTTGTGATTTTTTTTTTGTTGGTCCTAAATCTTTGAAATCTGGTATGTAGTTTACAGTTACCACAGGTCTTGGTTCAGGCCAGTCACATTTCAAGTGCTCTGTAGCCACATGACTGCCAAGTGACAGTGGTGTCAGGCAGTGCCAATCTACACTCTGTTTCAATGGTTCTTAATCCTGGCAGCCCAGTAGAACCACCTGTGGAGCCTGTAAAAAGTGTGGATACCCCCCCCACCCCTAATTCCAATTTGATTGGTTTGGGGTGGGGACCTGGGCCTTTGTATTTTTAAAAAGCTCCAAAAGTGTTTCTAAAATATAGCCAGGTTTGAGAACTGCAGTTCTACCTGATCTCTATGGTATCTTCTGCTCTAACATTCTATGGTCTATTGACGGAAGGGGATTACAGGCAAGCATTCAGAGTTCAAGAGCACCGAGTGGCTGTCATAGGCATGCGGCACACTACAAAACGTATTTAAGGAAATAAAATCAATAAAAATTAAAATGCACGGATTGAATGATTTGGAAGACAACTGTTTGTGCCACAGATGAACTCTGCTTTGTATGAGTTTCAAATATTTGAAATGGTTTTAAATGGTTTGCTACCCCCCAAATCTTAACATTCACTTTGGTTTGCATGCAGCCTCTTAGAAACCCTCCATTTTGAAAAAGGTCAAGATCACCACATTTTGGTTTTCTTACTGGTTTACTTCTTTGCCCCATGTACTACTTGTCTTTAGCTCTTTTTGGAGGGAAAAATCTTACTGTGTTTAAGACAGCTGGATCCCCTTGCGTTTCTCTCTAAGCTTTTAACAAGCTTTGTGTCATTGCAGAGAACAGACTTGCCCTTTGCTCTCGTCAGGATATTAGTTATAGCTCCTTGACTTAGAGTGTTTATTCTGTTTGTCATCCTGTAAAATATTAGAAGAATCAGTATTTCTCAATGCACACCAGAATGTGCTCCTTTAATACACTTTTAACAATATGCCAGTTTGTGCATTCAATACAAGGATGCAAAGAACTAAAAATTAAAAACAATGATTTCCAAACTCCTCACCATATTCTTTCCAAGTCAACAAACAGTATTGTTTGTGGAGGGGAGGAGAGACCTCAAGGATGGTCCCTTGTGACTTCGTGCTGCTGAAAGCCTCTGCATTCCCGAATTTGTGAGTCATTCCACCCTGAACCTCTCTCCTTATCCCCTGCATAGCGGTCTGTTTCCAAGTACATGTCTATGTGGCCATGTGCTTTTTAAACGTGACTTACAACCATTTTTAAGTACAGAATGGGACATTTCTCTACATTTTGTGGTGAATATATTTGTGTCTTCTGTCATGTTATTCACTGGAAAAATTTTTATCTCCACGTATTAGAAGAACCTGAGGGATTGACAAGGCAAGGCATCGTGTTCGTTAATTAGAAGGGTGTGAGACAAGGGATCCCATTTATTAGTGCCTAAAGATAAGCACTACTCTGGGTGGTTTCCAGGTGGGGATTTTCCAGTTGTGTGTACGTGTGTACGATTGCATTTGTCTTTGAACTTACAAATAACATTTTTTTCTCATGCTTTTGCATACATTATTTGCACTTAAATGATTTCTCTGCTAATAACTCTTGCTTCCCAGCTCCAGGCTACATGTACCTGGGTTGATGAATAAATACATCTGGGTCTGTCAGCCTCTTCACATGGGATCTATTCTAGAAGTTGCATGGAGACATCTGTTACAAACCTGTGTTTTTAGTGGTATCTAGGGAAACTTTCTTTAAGGCTACTTTGTGATTGACTGTTGAAGACTTGGTGGAAAGACAATGAGATTAAAGATGTAAATTGTTCAACTCTTTTAGAGATTGAAAGAAAAGAGTTTGGGGTATTCCTTCACGAAGCAAGATAGAGAGCTCCCGAATTATCTTCAGGAAAACATTTTAGCTCTTGTTTTACCAAGGTCCTGTCTTCACACTTGGCCTGGAGTCATCTGCTTTTGAGTATTTTGTTTTTGTTTTCTCCTAATCATGACTAGGGTTGGACTTAGCTATGTGCAGTTTCTGTCTGCACCTCTGGGTTTTCCATGCATGAGCTACAAGCCATGATTAATAATGCAATCTGTGACCAGTGCCAGGGATGGGTTAGTTTGAGTCTTCTAAGCATTTTACTAAAGTTAAAGCAATTTTAGTATCCACACATATATGTGGTTATGGTGGTTAAACTTGTATATAAATAAAAACCTCGGCCAGGGAAGGACCCGGATGTTACTAGTGCGCGCGCGCGTGTGTGTGTGAGATTATCATCTTTTTTAGGATACCCATGGATGAATTGTTCTCCTTTTGAGCAAGTATCTATTTGTCACATTGATTTAGATACACACATTGTTGATTAAAAGATATTGCTAGATTAAAAAAAAATCAAACCATATTTAAGACACTCTTCTTTTCTAACATGGCCTGTTTCGGCACACATTGTTTATAATTTCGTCTTCCAGCTTTGCAAAGCTAGATGACTAACAACCACCATTCTTAGTGCCGTGCTGGTGGACGTCATCAAAGATGATGGTGCACAGTGCTTTGGCACCATGAAGCAGCATGTAATTTGAAATTGTACTTTTTGTTAAGTACCCATGCTAATCTCCAAATCATTCAAAACATTAAAAAATGGAACAGTGATGTCTGCTCATTGGTTGGAGGCAGAACTGGCAAAGATGCACATTTTTTTCATGTGCCTGAGGAGCACTCGCAAAAATCAGGGATAAAAAAAAAATTCCATGTAATTATTTGGCATGTCTTTTGGAAGGGACATTCTTTTTATTTTTTTTATTTTTTTTATTTTTATTTTATTTTATTATATTATGTTAATCACCATACAGTACATCCCCAGATTCCGATGTAAAGTTTGATGCTTCATTAGTTGCATATAACACCCAGTGCACCATGCAATACGTGCCCTCCTTACTACCCATCACCAGTCTATCCCATTCCCCCACCCCCTCCCCTCTGAAGTCTTCAGTTTGTTTCTCATAGTCCATAGTCTCTCATGTTTCATTCCCCCTTCTGATTACCCCCCTTTTCTTTATCCCTTTCTTCCCCTACCGATCATCCTAGTTCTTATGTTCCATAGATGAGAGAAATCATATGATAATTGTCTTTCTCTGCTTGACTTATTTCACTTAGCATTATCTCCTCCAGTGCCGTCCATGTTGCAGCAAATGTTGAGAATTCGTTCTTTCTGATAGCTGAGTAATATTCCATTGTATATATGGACCACAGCTTCTTAATCCAGTCATCTGTTGAAGGGCATCTTGGCTCTGGAAGGGACATTCTTAAGACAGATGGGTTAACCCTTTAACCTGAGGGTCATTTTTATCCTTTCCAGGAAATGTGCACTTTTTTTCCTTCCTAAAGCACAAAAACTATAGTGTCTTTAAAAGACTTTTATTTATTTATTTATTTATTTATTTATTTATTTATTTATTTATTTGTGAGAGAGCAGGGTGAGGGGCAGAGGGAAAAGCAGACTCCCTGCTGAGCACAGAGCCCAATGCGGGGCTCGATGTGGGGCTGGATCCTGGCACTCGATCCTGGGACTCCAGGATCATGAGCAGAGCTGAAGGCAGATGCTCAACCAAGTGAGCACCCTGGTGCCCCAAACTCCAGGATCTTGAAAAGGAAGGTTGTAAACGGGATGCTTTATCTTTATTTAACATTTAGCAGATATTTTAGGAGGTTTCATTTGGAAGTCTTATATTCCTTTATATAGTTTTAGTTTTTTAATGTTTGTTTAAAAAGTAGGGGATTCTGGAGACTGGTTGCATGACAGTGTGAATGTACTTCACACTACTGAACCATACACTTAAATATGGTTAACATAGTTAATTTCGTGTTATGTGTATTTTAACACAGTTTTTTAAAAAGAGAGGGATAAAGTTTGCATGTGCCCATTCCGCAGATGGAGCAATAGAATGCACAGACAACTTAACCTTAGGTGTAGCAGCTTTAGTATCTTAATGGCAAGAGCAAAAATTTAAAGAGGACTTGTGCATTTCCGGTCAATGCAGAGAGGTGACGTGTAAGGTGATTCTGACCCATAGGATAATCCAGGGAAGACAATAGCTAAGCACACAGCACTGAATGCCTTTTTTTTCTGGAGACTGGCTTGGATCTTGATGGGCCCTGTGTATAGAAGGCTGTATCATTTGATTTGAAAAACATACCGTTTGGCATTATTTGAACATGTCTATTTGTATTGACTTGATTGCCTTAGTGTAAGGATATGCTCAACTGATATGTTCAACTGAAAAAAGATTGACCTGTAGTTTATGTAAGGGAATATATAAGCCCACACTTCCCTCCCCCCTCCCTCGCTTCCTTCTTCCCTCCATCTCTCTTTCCCTTTCTCCCTTCCTTTATCGGATATTTACTGAGCACCTATTATGTGCCAGGTACTAGGAACACATGATCAAAGCCAGACACGGTCCCTTTCCTCCCAGAACTTACTGGTAGGAGAGACATCAAATAGGTCAGTGCTATAGAATATTGTGATGGTGCAAGTCTGGAGGCTAGTGTGGTTTGTCCAGGCAAGATGCGATGGTGGCTTGACTACGATGGTGCCAGATTAAAAAAAAAACAAAACAGATCAGTAGGAAGAGGGGATTGATTCCTGGAAGATGAGGGGAAGGAAGAGAGCCTTTCTCATTCTGAGGGGAGAGGGAGCCTGGTAGGAAAATCTTGACCCTGTACTGAAGCCCGGATTGTCCTTTGTGGTGGTAGAGGAATGGAGAGGGTTTCTGGCCTAGTGCCCGCGGGCATGTGCCTGAGTTCTTGAATGAGAACAGAAAACTGTGAGCAGAAACTCGGAGAGCAGCTCTAACTAAAAACTGTGGTGCAGCTGTTGGGTCACAAGCATTGCAGTTCTGGTAATTTCTGTCGGAAAGCAGCCTCTGCAGAGAGAGACCCCTGCCTCCCAAAGTGAGCACCGCTGAGGCACACAGCGGGGTCTAGTGCACGGCTAGGTGCGTTCTGGCTGCTGTTAACAAGGCACCACGGACTGCATGGCTGGCAGAAATTTATGTTCTCTTGGTTTCGGAGGCTAGAATTCCAAAGTCAGGGTGGCGATAGGGTTGGTTCCTTTCGAGGGCTGAGAGGGGAAATCATTCTGAGTCTCTCTGTTTGGGTCGTAGGTGGATGTCTTCTTTTTGTGTGTCTTCGCATCATCTTCCTTCTGTGCGTGCCTGTCTCTGTGTGCGTATTTCCCCTTTTTATAAGGACACCAGTCATATTGGAGTAGGGCCCACTCTAAGGACCTCGTTTTAATTGACTACCTGTAAAGGTATCTCCAAGTAAGGTTACATTTTAGGGTACTGGAGATTTGGGGGGGCATGATTCAACCCATAGCAGTAGGTAAGCCTCTCAAGAAGTAGCACCCACGGCACGTAGGAGTGGGTTCCCCCAGGAGCTGGCAGATTGGGGGTGAAGTGGCTCATAACCGGACATTTTTTAGCACATATTAAAAATAAACTTCTGATGGACCCCCAGCAAAACTTGGAACAAGACTTCAGAGATGGGGGTACACACATTACCAGGTATGGACAAAACCAGCAAAACAAGGCTATGCCTTAAAATAGATATATACATATTGCACTGATTAGTGAATTTGCTAATATGGACATTGTCCTTGGTTTGGCCTTCAATTTGTCTTCAGAGTTTATGAATGAGCAATGCTAAAAGGGCAACACCAACTTTTAACCTTGAGAACAAAGAATTAAATACAATTAGTTTGTCACCCTGCCAGGTTTAACAATCATTGTTTTGATGTGATAATATTTACTCATAAGGACAATAGCCACCAGTTTCCATACACAAAACACACACACACACACACACACACACACACACAGTTGAATATAGATGTTTCAATGCAGGGAAAAAAAATTCAACTTTTCTAGTTGTGAATAATTTATGCCTATGTGCTACCTCTGTTTTACACAATGAAAGCACAGAAGACAAAATTCTGTGTTTTAAAAACATATCCTAATAAATAACAAATAACCCAATTAAAAATGGGCAAAGGATCTGAATAAGCAGTTCTACAAAGAAGATATGCAGATGACCAATAACCACATGAAAAGATGTTCAGTGTCACTAGTTATCAGGGAAATGCAAATCAAAACCATAGTGAGTTACCACTTTGTACCCTGTAGGATGATTATAATAAAAAAGACAGACAATACCAAGTTTTGATGAGGATGTGGAGAAATTGGAACCTGCATACATTGCTGGTGGGATTGCCTTAATGGCACAGCCACCTTGGAAAATAGTTCAGCCATTCCTTAAAAAGTTAAACAATAAACCTTGTGACCCAGCAATTCCACTCCTAGGTATACACCTAAGAGAAATTAAAATATATGTCCACACAAACACTTGTACACTAATGTTCATAGCAGTGTTATTCACAATAGCTAAAATGTGGAAACAGCCCAAAGCCCATCAACTGAAGGATAAAGAAACAAAAGGTGGGCTATCCATATATTGGAATATAATTTGGTTGTAAAAAGGAGTGAAATACTGACACATTCTACAACATGCATGAATCTTGAAAACATTATGCTAAGAAAAAGTGTCAGATACAAAGGACTGCATATTGTATAATTCCATTTATGTGAACGGTCCAAATAGGCAAATCCATGGAGAGCAAAGGTGGATTAGGGGTTGCTAGGACTGAGGGTGGGGCTGGGGACTTGGGGGTGACCACTAAGGCATGTGTGGTTGCTTCTTGAGATGAGGAAAATATTCCAAAATTGATTATGTTGCTATTTGCACAAATCTGTGAATATTCCTAGGCCATTGAATAGTATACTATAAGTGGATGAATTGTATGGTATATGAATTATATCTCAAGAAAGCTGTTAAAAGATAACACATCATGAAAAAAATACAGGATGCTAAACGTAGTTAGGTTATATGCCAAATAGGGCATTTTGATCCAATAACTTCTCTACATGTTTGGGATGAATATATCAAGATGAGCAGTGGAGAAAGTTTGATAGGAGCATTACAGGTCTTGGAAATAGGAAAGGTCGACTACTAAAAATCTTACAGCATATGCCATGTGTCTCCAGCCTGTACCTCTCTTCTGAGCCAGGAGCCCTGATTTCTAGGTTCACTCTGGACATTTCCTCCTAGATGGACTGCTGCTGTTCCTAAATTTTCAAATTGTTCCAATAGGAACTAATCTTCATACTATGTCTCCTTCTGACACACCCATTTCAGTAGGGGCCACCATCATCCTCTGGGTCTGCAGCTTGAACTTCAGTTGCTGACTTTGCCTTTCCCCTTGGCCATCATGAACAGGTCATTGCTAAGTCTTCTAGACCCCTTGGAGCAAAGTCCGGTGATTTTTGTCCTCTGCCTTGTCTCCTTCTCAACTACTTCCTCCTGTGAACTGAGGATTAAGGGGAACAGAATTATTTATCTAGTCTTTATTGAACCTACTCTCTCGATCTATGTCAACCTTCATGACAAACCTACCCAGGAGCAGGATTTACCTAACCTTTTCATAGATGAGGAAAGTGAGGCTTGGAGGGTAAGGGACAAACCAGTTAATGGGACAAAGGAAATGTGACCAGTAAATGAAGGAATTAGGGTTTAGAACCATTTTGTCTGGTCCCTGAGCTCAGACTCTTTCCATTCTGACTACAGAATAAATCCTTCCACTCTATGGCTCTGAATGTCTCATTTCTCTGCTCAGGAGCCTTCACCAACATCCGTTTTAAGCCCCCTAGGCCAACCCCAGCCAGCATCCCTGTAGGTATACCCCATATTCAAGCCAGATCTATAATAAACTCTTGTTTGTGTTGAGTGCCTCTCTGCCATGTTGAGACTCTCCTCTTCCCTGGAATATCTGTCCTCATCCAGCACACCCCTTCCCCCACCCCCTCACCTTGTGCCTATGCAAACACTCATCTCCTGATCTCCCAAAATAAAAATTAAATGCAGAATTAATTCCTTAGTATTTGCTTAATATTTTTTCTTATGATTAAAAAATATCTTCTATTATAGTTATTTTTAAACTTGTCACAAATTCCTTCTCTTGGATTATAAGCTCTATAACAACAAGAACTGACTCTTGCTCCGTGTTGTTGGTTTCTCCCATAGAAACCTAGCATATAGTTCCTTATATGGAGAAGATAATTAATCTTGAGTGAATTGGTGGTAGGAATACTCGGACATTGTTCTTTGTCATCAATTTCCTATTACCAGAGGGAGATGTTTGATGTCTGGTGAGGGTTCTTGGGAAGACCAGCCCAGGGAGATTCTTCAGGTATATTGATGGATGTCCCTACAGCATAAAAAACTATTGTAATAATATTTCAGAACTTCAGAAATGGGGTGAGATGAGGAAAGGACAGAGAATTTCACAACCCCAAGGTGTCATTGATTTTTCATTTTTATATTCTCTTTCATACCTGGTCCAGATAATAATTTTTAAATAGTTTTAATCAGAACATAGACACATTTTTAAAGGCTGCTTCCTTCACTTAAAAGTATACCACAGGCGTTCTTTCATGTTGCTACATAGTTTTCAAAACTATAATTATGCATCATATTCCATGGAGTCGCTATACCATAATTTCTTAACCATCCCCTATTGTTTGACATTTAAGTTTGTTGTGGATTCTTTTTTATGATTATAAAAAAACACATGACCAATCTTTTGGCAGGAGAAATATATACGCTGAAGACCTTAATCTCTTTCCTCTTAACGCTGGCTGAAAAAACCTTCTTTAGGGTTGAGCTTGGGCAGAAATGTGACAGAGTTCCAGTTTGTCTTGGGCACGGCCACATTTTTATCCCTTTCATTTCTGCCCCTCTTCCTCTTGGCACATTCTGTTCCACTCCAGTGCCTGTCACAGGAGCTCAGTGCTACCCTCCTACTCCCCAACACTGATCTGTCTTCTACAAACCCTGCCCTTCTTGCCCCTCCTCCTAGCCAGATTCTCTCTTCTTCTCTTGCTTCTCAAATCTTGGTAGGATATTAAACAACCTATTTCCTGGGAGTTTGTAATTTTACTACAAAAGGACTTCTGGAGATGGCCGTGTGGTAGCCCAACAAAGTGTATCGTTAAAGGTGTGCCTTTGCTCTCTTTAGCTAGAACTCTTCCAGGTTCTGAGGATATGTCAGTGAACCAACAGACAAAATCTCTATACAAATAGGTAAATATATAATACATCATATAGCAGTACGTGCTAAAAAGAAAGGTGAGACCGGGTAAGGAGATACTGTGTGCTCTTTCCTCCTTCAGCTGGAGAGTCAGGGAAGGCCTTTCTGAGATGGTGACATGTGAGTAGGGAGGCTGGAGGGAGGGACCCTTCCTGCAGAGGTGTGGAGAATGAGCTTATAGACAAAGGATCTGCTAGTGCAAAGGCCCTGGTATGTTCAAGGGCTGCAAGGAGACAAGCATGAAGATGGCGAGGAAGGAGTGGGAGGTGATGGGTGGGCTTGTAGACCATGCTGTGAATGTTGGATGTGAATCTTAGCAACAAAGGAAGCCGCTGGGGAGTTTTGAGAAGAGAATCCATCACTTCTAAAGACCTTCTTTGTGATCAGAGAGTGGACTTTTATAGGCTATAGTGGCAGCAGGGAGATGTGTTAGGATGAAAGAGACCATGGCAGCTTGGACTGGGTGATCGTGGGAGAGGTGGTGAGAAGGCATTTGGTTTAGTTGGAAGGTAAAGCTGAAAGGACTTGCTGACAGGTTCGGCATGGGGGTCAGCGAGACATCAGGGAGGAGGATGCTAAGGTTATTGACCTGAGACACTGGGGGGATGGAGTTACATCAGCTGAGATGGGGAAGATGGCCTGTGCAACAGGTTTAGTGGGTGAAAATGGAACCCAGCTGTGGGCATGTTATGTGTGAGATGTCCAGTAGATGGGGGATGCTGAGTCTGGTGTTCAGGGAAGGGGTTTGGGCTACAAGCATAGAGTCAGGATCACAGGCTTGGTATCAGATAGGCCAGCCTCATCTCACAACACACAACCCTCATGCAGGGGACCCCAACCACCCTGGAGTTTTAGGTCCTTGAAAGCACCAAGCCCTTCTCAGCTACAGGACCTTTGAGTCTATTGTCCTTTTGCTTTGACCATTCCTGCAGAGACGATGCCTGCTTTTCCTTGGTTTCCTAATCTAAATTAGGTTTCCCTATTAAACACTCCTCCTGCCCTGAACTTTTCCTTCCTAGTAGCATTTTTTACTTTTTAGATTTATATTTCTTGACATGATTTTTAATTTTTTAAAATTTGAAATCCATATGTCCCACTAGAATCTGAGTTCTGATCGTGCATATGTAGTTTATCATCATTTTCCCAGCATCTAGTGCTGGCACATAGCAGACAGTTCTTCAATATTTGCTGAATGAATGGATACCTGTTGTTAACTTATTACTTTATACATGATATATTGCAGTTCTTCTATTTGTAAGCATACGATTTCATGAGTAATCATACCTCATGATTTTCTTATCTTCTTAAAACATAGACTAATTGATTACTTAATGGCTCCATGTGTTTTTTTGTGAACAAACACTTTCTTATTAGGTAATAGGAAGGAGTGAGCTGTGGTTAGAGTGAATGATCACTGGACTGCGAAACTTTGAAATGAAGAGGAATTGAAGGCTTATATTAAATTCCTAATCAAAATCCCCCCACCTCCTGTTTCCTTGTCCGCAGCTTTGTTACTTTTCTTTGGACACCTCTATCTAACATTGCCTGAGGTTATTTTATAGTGACCTTTGACAAGACCTATTACCTCCTCCTCACCATGTTTATTGACATGTTTATCGGGGAAAGAGCCCCGACTGGCAGGGGAGAGGTGGGAGTGTGGTGGGGGATGAGGGGATCTGAGCTGGATGATGACTTCCCTTGGTTGACTTTTAGAAAGGTCTGTTGTCTCCAGCCTCATTGGGGGTGAGTATAGGAAATGATATGTGAGGGAAGAGATTTGATTTACTGAGAAAGGGTTGTTAGCTCGTGAAAGAGCTCTAGGTCTCTGTCTTTGGCAGTGTAGAGCTGTGTGAAAAAAAGGATTAAATTAGAGGATGATCTTTTTATGGTGTTTAAAGCTAGACTGAGCTTTCAGAGGTGCCTGTGTTGTTTGAGAAACACATACACTGGTTTCATGAATACATCTGTGAGTGTTACACTGGTCTATGTAGAGATCGATAGATGTGTATGTCAGTTGAGGAACTTTGTGAAACAAGGTCACCAACTTTATAGATAACATTGTGGTGTGAAGCACCCACTCAGCAAATATGTGTTGAGCATTTACAGTGCTGACATGGAGTGAGACACTGGAGAAGCATGGGGAGCAAGAGAGAGGTCTTTGCCTTCCTGGAGGTCATAAAATCTATTGAGTCTCAGTCTCCTCGTCTGTAAGATGGAGATGGCAATAATACCTACTTCATAGCCTTTGCAAGAGGAGTAAATGGCCATTTATGTGAAAACGCCAGTTAGACTGAAAAATGGTATGTAAATTATGAGTGGCTATTATGATTGATGTATCAAATATAGTTATTGTTTCCTTTGGGAATAAATCCTCATTCATTATTTCTGGTGTTGAATATCCTTCATCCCTATACAACCTAAGATTTTATTCTTACAATTTAGGGAGCTGAAATTTTCTTTCACTACAGTCCTAACACAAAGAAAGAAAATGTGAGGTATGTAGCTTGGGTTATAAACAGTTGTGTTAGTTAGCTATTGTTGTGTAACAAATTAGGTCCCCTGTACCCAACATATATTTATTTAAAATTTTTTTTTACTTTTTATTTTTATTTTTTTTAGAGGGAGAGAATATACACGTGAGTGGGGTGGGGTTGGAGGGGCAGGGAGAAGGAGAGGGAGAGTATTAAGCAGGCTCCATGCCCAGTGCAGAGCCTGATGTGGGGTTTGATCTCACGACCCTGAGATCATGACCTGAGCAGAAATCATGAGTTGGATGCTTAACTGACTGAGCCACCCAGGCGCCCTTCTCCAACATGTATTTGTTAACTCAGAATTGCTGTGGGACAGGAGTCTGGTTATGGCTTAGCTGGGTCCCCTGGCTCAGGGTTTCCCTCAAGGCTGTGATCAAGATGTTGGCCAAAGCTGTAGTCCTCTCGAGCCCCATCTAGGGGAGGATATACTTGTAAACTCACGTGGCTATTGCAGGTCTCAGAAGGTGCACACCCAGGCTCATTTATATGGCTGTTGGCAGGCTAAGACTAAAGCAAGGGTTCCATAAGGTAGAAAGTGAGAAATAGAAATCAGTCTTTTTTCCCAATCTAATCTCAGAAATGACATCCCATCACATTTGCCATATTCTGTTCATTTGAAGCAAATCACTAAGGCCAGCTTGTACTCAGGAGGGGAGATTACACACATGTATATTAGAAGACCGGGATGACTGGGGGACATCTCAGAGACTGCCTGGTACACAGTACTTGTAAATGATACTCTGAGTTAATGCTGTATCTATGGCATTAATAATTGACACTATTTGAAAGGAAAGACAGAAGGGAAATAAGTATAAGGGAAATAAGTACCACTATTCCACTAAGGCACCATAGTCGGGGAAGACAAGGGAAGTTGGTGTTAGAGCCTTCTAGATTTTGAGTTGTAACCAGTAAAGAATCCTGGTTCATTCTTTTACTTTTGGCACTGGCTCATGCTTGGATATTTACAACCTCTCTGTTTTTCAAGAAAGCATTTGTAAGGCACTTTCCAAATATTGGTGGTAAACCAAGGGTGGTCTCCCTTAAGAAGAATACCAAATTAAAAATGTTAATTTAAACCTGTCATTTAATGGGATTGATGTCTCATCTATTCACTTGATTACTTTTAACCTATACTTGAAAACAAAGCTGGTTCAATCACCTGGAGATTAAGGGGGAGAACATTCCAGGTATAGAGGAGACCTAGTGCTATGGGAATAAGCTTGCCGTGGTTGAAAAAAAGGAAAAAGACCAGTGTAACCCAAGTGTAGTGGGCAAGGGGGCAAATGCTATGGGATGACATTGGAGGTGAGGTGTGCTGAGCCAGGTTAGGGGTTTCAATTTCATTCTAAATGCAGTGGAGAGCCATTACAGGGTTTGGGTGACTGCAAACAGCCATGAGTTATTATTATTTTTTTAGTGATTCTGATTGCATTTGTTATTGCATCTAGCTGTTTTCGTTTTTGTTTTTTGAGAGAAATACTCTGAAATCTATTAACTAAAAGCCGTGCTTGGGCAAAGATTAAACAAACATGGAAGCTTTGTAATAGGATGTTATAATTATGCAATGTGTTTAATAGAGTTGAAGAGTTGTGTATTTCTACCAGCCAATGGCAAAGGCAGTGGGGTGGGTGCATTTGGAATGAGGTCCTCATAGCATAGGGATTCCTAGTATTACATTAGTTTCATGTGACAGAACTTACAAGAAATTCATTCAGAAAAACATCCAGTGTAGGAGTCTTTTTGGCATGTTCTGTGCATATTTTCTCAAACAAGCAGCCATCATTTTTCTGTTGTGTCATTTATGGCTGTTGCCTCTATGTAGTCCTGGGGCTCTTTTCTAAGCCGGCAGGCACCCGGGCAACTTGGCAGTGTCTTCTAGGATTTTAAAATTAGAACACACCATTTAAAATAGTGGTCTTGGTAACTTCTCTTTCCTCTGAATTCCCCCTGAAGCTGACCTTGTGAGAAGAATACCCCAAAGAGGAACAAAAGGGAATCTATTTTTCCTGAAAGAGTAGCTAGGCAGGGAAGGTTTCAGAGTTTTAACATGGGAAATCAACCAGTCCTAATGTTCAAATCTGCTTGCTGGTGTTTTCCTTTCTGAGTGAAGATGAATTTTAGCTGGCTTGCACAAACATAGTAAAAAATGTTAACTATATCTCAAGTTTAAGGATTCCCTTACTTTTTAAAAAAAATTTAAAGAGGAATTTACTGTTTCCTGATTCTAAAAACTCAGAGAAAATACAGAAATGTATAAAGAAAGAAATTCTAGCCAAAGATAATCACTGTTGGTGATTTTGATGTATAGTCTCATCTAATCTGTGGCTTTATCAGTCTATCATCTAGTTATAATTCACAGACTACTTGCAGATTCGTGTTTGGATTTTTTTTCTACTTAACATTATTTTGTGAACGTTTTCCAGAGGTCATGATTAATTTTTTGAAAATACACTTTTAATGATGGTATAATCTTTTGTTTGTCATAATGTCCTTAAGCCATTCTGCTTATTATTGGACACACGGCCTATTTTGAATTTTTCCCTGCTAATAATAATATTGTGGTAAACCTTTCCACACATAACCTTTCATCTGCATCTCTCATTTTTCCAAAGGAATTATTCCAACAAGTAGATTTGGATACATTCTGTTAAATTGCTTTCAAACATCTTACACCAATTGCCTCATCATCACCAAGGCTATGCAGAGTGCCTATCAAACTTGACCTTTAACCAGGATTTAGATAGCCCTTAAAAAGGAAATATTTGCAAATTTATTAGTCAAAAATTATTTTAATTTGCTTTTATTTGAGTAAAAGGAACATTGAACATTATTTCCATTTTTTTTGCTGGCAGTTTGTCAATTGTTCACGTCTGTCTGTGCCTTTTGGCCATTTTTTTCTTTTTTTTAAAAATTATTATGATATGTTGGTCACCGTACAGTACATCATTAGCTTTTGATGTTGTGTTCCATGATTCGTTGTTTGTGTATAACACCCAGTGCTCCATGCAATACGTGCCCTCCTTAATACCCTTCACTGGACTAGCCCACCCCCCCCCCAAAAAAAACCAGAAGGTTATGCACCCTTTATCCTTAAAGCTTAGAGGCACAAATACAGCTATATACTTTTAGTATAGAAGGTCAAAAACCATCTTTTGTGTGGTTCTTAACTCCTGATGTAGTAGTTTATATATGAGTCTGCAAATGCGTAAACACATTACTTTTAGAGTCAGGGCATTCCTGCTTGTTACAGGTTCGGTCGGAGCAATCTTCCCTACATTTTTTTTTTCTTTTTCCCTACATTTTTCTGCGCATCTCTCCCTTTCGCCTACCATAATAAAAATCTTATAAGAGCCAGACTTCTACTTATCTCATTTTATTCAACTACGCTTTTAGGTGGCAGCCTGCCAACCAAGGAAACCACAGTCTGAAAAGAATCTCATGTGAGAACTGAAGAGGTCAGTAGCTCTAGTGGAGGGGAGTAGTTGACGGAGAAAAAAGTCAGCTTCTTGTTGATGCCATGTGAAGAATGAACTTCCCGATGCCAGCTCAGAGTGAGCAGGCTTAGTGAGCGAGGCGGTGGGGCTCAGGAATTCCAGGTATCTGACAGTCCGCTCTCTTTTCCTGCTGGTGGCTGGAGGCAACTCGTTCATCTCGGCTCCATCTCTGCTGCCTCATTTTATAATGGAGGTAATCATACCTCAAAGGTATGCCCTAATTAATTACTCTTAGAGACTCTGAAAATATAATTGCTAATTATTATAACTGTTAGATCATTAATTCTTCACTCCTTTTTATAGAATTGTAATCATCTGCCCAAATTCGGCACCTGGTGTCAATCCAGGGATTTGTGGCGACTTTGTCGCCTGTTATTTTTCATAGCTTCTTCATGCTTATTTTAGCCCATGCTAAATGAATTCCTTAAAATATAGAAATTTGAAAGTTTGTTGAAAGTATTTAGAAATTTTGGAGTTCCAAGAAGCGGGAATGCCAAAAAAATTAGAAAATTTTAGATCCCCGTAGATCATTATAACTCAGTAGTAGTATTTAAGACTGTTGGTTTTAAAACCACGTTAACTTCTTTTTCCTTCAAAGAGAGTCATATCATCTGGTCACTGGTAAGTGATTATACCTAAGACCAGGCATTACAGTTTACCTAAATATTCAGCAGGAGGGTCACGTGGGCACAGATAACTTAACAAATGATGTGTTCTGAACAGTGGCCCTGGCTTTCTGTGTGCAGTCTTAGGTTTGCAACTGTGTGCTAACTTATTAGGAATCTTTTTGTCAGTTTGTAAATTTATAAAATTAATGTGGCTCTGAGCTGAAAATAGTGAAAAGAACGTACAGTGAGCATTGGTGATTTTTCCTCAATGGCATTGTTTAATTTAGCATTTGAGCATCATATTTTTGTAATTAGGTCATAACCACCTTAAGAGTAAAAACCGTGTGTTGTAATTCCTCTAAAAACAGAGAGATTCAAAGAGCGCTGGCATTATCACCTAGATCACCTGGCAGCTTTACCCTGACTCAACCTATAACTGTGAGTCTCTGGTTACTTGGGTAACTACGTGCTGCCTCAGTTTCCCAACCTATAAATGGGAAAAATGCTATTTTCTCAAATGTACAAGGCTGTTGTGAAGCTCAGATGACAGGTCCTCTGTGGGCGGGAGTGGATGGTTAAAAGCTTCATGTGGGCTGGTCATTCTCTAAGGTGGTTTTATTTCCAGAGGTACGATTGTCAGTGGAGATGTGCATTTTGACCCTTTCCCCTCCATTTTTGCCAGGGAGATTTTGCATACTGATAAGAGCTGAGAGTTGATTTAGAAAGAGTTAATATCAGCTGTTCCAAGCTTCCATGGCCTCTAGCTTCTCCTGAGCTGGCCTCACTATGAATGAGGGCCACGGAACCAGCCTCTTCAATTTCATGTCAGCAGCATCACCTTCATCAGGAGAAAAAGTTCAAACATTTATTTTCTTTGCAAAAGGCAAGTTTTAGTGGTGGAGTCAATTTACTTCTGAAACGGTCTCATTTACCTGAATGAGGTGCGCATATTTATTTTCAGGGTAAGTGGTGAGGTTGTATAATTCTCATGTGACAGATGAACCAAACACTCCACTGTAAATTCCATTCGGCTGGAGGAAGATGCTCTGGTATGAAACCACATTTCTGCCTTGCTTACTTGCTCTTCTTGGGTTAGGGCTGGGAGCTGGAGGGTTGGTGACTCTTGGATTTACCTAGAAAATGAAAAGTGTTCTTTAGAGAAACCAGAAAGGGGTAAGTAATAGCATCTCTATGTATTTATATAAAAAGGAGGATTTGGGGACGTGACCTGGGTCCAGCATCTCTCCAGCCTGGAGACTAGAAGCGTCACGGAACATGTCAGAGTGGCTTGTGGCATTACAGTTTATTTTCAAAGGCCCTTTGATAATACAGTTAAGCTTTTCTCTTTGTTTTATCTGAAAGTTGCCCTTACCGGCTACATTAATGTGTCACAAAGTGGGATATTTTGTTGTTGTTGTTTCCGTGCGCTCAGTCTCATAAAAATTAAATGTGTGCATTCCTGTAACCTGATCTGTCCTCTCCAGTGAAAATCAATGCTTCTTGCCCTTGCTGTGCGAGCTGCAGAGGTCTTACTCTGTAGGCTGTGTGCGCTGTGTGCATTTGCGCATATGGCCTTTCATCACCCGTGTTTTCGGATGTTTCTGAAACATATCTGAGACCTCAGCGCCACTACAAACAATCTGTTGGCTCGTGACTAGTCTCCCTGTGTGCTTAATAGGGAACAGAAGAGGGTGTGTTTTCCTCCCCCCGATGTTTGCCTTGGGGAGTGGGCACAGAACGTGGCCAGCTTATTACTTATCTCTATATTGTTCCTTTGGTTGGCGGTAACAAGAACTTCTGAAGAAGATGGGTTTCTGGAGGGGTAGCAAAATGTTAAACCATTGAGTTCTGTTCACACTTAAATTATACTATCTTAAATATGCCCAGTACAAAGAGTCTGACTCTTGATGGCCAAGTATTTGCCTGAGCTTAGAGGCAATGATTTTTTTCCTCACCAGGTGGAGTTTCCATCACAGTTTTCTTCTAGGAAGTAATCAAATGTTGAAGTTTAGGATTAGTTCCCAAAGTAGTGGATAGATTCTGAGATTCTCTAGATTCTATTTGAACTAATCATGGCCTCTCATAAACAGGACCAGCCCAAGCTTTCACAGCAAATGTTTATGAGATTTGAAAATGTGTAACCAAGATGATGGGGTTTGTGGGAGCAGGTTGCATTTATTCTGCAACATAAAATTCCAAAAATGGAATTGTGTGCTGTGCTCTTGAGGCAATTCAAAGGTTGTGTTAGAGCACATGATGAACTATTCCTAATTGTCCTTGCCCCAGTTTTAGAAGAAGAGAAGCATCAGAAGGTCTTAGATTGGTGCAATCCAGTCATGATTTTGTCTTCCCTTTGCCTGATGTCGCTGAGTCGGTAGGACAGCTTCTCTTGGAGAACTCAGATCTTATTCACAAGGTTACGTAATCAGCAGAAAGGATTCTCCCAACCTGAATGACATAAATGAGCTCCTGATAAGGGGCGTGGCTAAAGACTTCATTCTACTGCCTGTTCACGCAGAGGAAATAGATTAATAAATTAATTTGATTAATGCTTACTATATGACAGGCACTGTGTTAAATACTTTACTTACATTGTCTTCTTTAGCAAGTGGTTTGTCTTTAGTCTGATGGGGAAACTGAAGTTTAGAGAGGCTGAAGATTTTACCCAAGATCATGTAGCTATTAAGTGGCAGAGCCAGCCTTTCTGTCATGGGTGCCTCCATTCCTTGTGTTCCTAGTTATTGTACTGTACACATAATTTCAAAAACTTGCCAAGAGAAACCACCATGCCATCTTCTTCAATGAAGCTATCTGTATGGAGAAAATACCATGGAACTCTTGGCTCCATAGATCTTATGTCCATCACCTTCTACCAACACGAGATTTTTTTTTTTTTTTAGTTTTGTCTGTCACCCCAAACCTTAATTTTAGTGGCCATGGATTTCAAAAAGTGTAATAAAAGCATAGGTCATTTCACCTAGCAATAGGAAATTGAAGGTGTGGTTGGTAATATCACCTAACTAAATGGAATTGTGACTGCTGTTACAATTAGTGGTCATGTTATTAATAGTTGCATTTAGAGATTCAGGCCTGTCAACTGTAAACAATGTCATTTCACCCTCCTTCTTCAGAGCAGTCACTCAAGGATTAACATGTTCTGTATTCTTTGTATGATTGTTTTGGAATTATAGTCCTAAATCTGTTCTGGAACAGAAAAGAGAATAGACATTTGCAAGATTAGAATCTGATAACTTTCAGGCTCAGGGTGCATTTACAAACACTGGCATTCATCCCTGTGTGATATTTTCCAGTTATCCAAAAAGGCTTTTATTCAGGATCCATTTGTGGTCGGGATGCATTGTGATGCATCATTTATGCAGTGCCTTAAGTGTTTACGGGGTGGAGTGTGCAAGAGACAGAGCACAAGAACCCTTCCTAAAGGCCCTACTATCTAGAGACACATTGACTGTTATGTAATAGAATTTCACCTAAGAGTAGATATTGCTTAACTCATCCATTTCTTGAGAGCTGATGTTCAGGCTTTCCTTTGACATTTAGATAACCCCGAACATGCTGACTTGTCTTTTCTCTTCCAATAGACATTCCCAGTAAAGAATACGTTTTACACTTTGAAAACAGGAAGGAGGTGGGATGGGAACGAGGATATAGACCCTACCAGCAAGTTATTACTAAAGGAGGATTTTGGAGGAGGCTGGTGAGGATGGACTAGAGACCACTGATTGCCACCCTTACACCGTAAAGGACCTCTTTGTTTTTCCTTTTACATTTGAACGATCTTTTTTCCACTAAATAAATATTACTTAATTCATTTTCTTTTTAAATTAAAGGCATTCGTAATTGTCAGTCAGAACTTCTGATAAACATGAGGTGACTGATGTGACCATCTTGAATCAAAAATTCTAGCAGAAGAAAGTTGACATTTTACTTGGCATGTGAAAGCATTTTTGTGAATGACTAAATGTTTAAATATATGGTTAGCTTTTAGAAATACTGAAAATAGAACTGATCTCTATTATTACTTTCACAGACTACCTAGGAATCCAGAGACCCCCAAGTGGGGAGCAACTGGACTTAGCAATTGCCATAAATTCCCTTCGACTTCTAACATTCTGTGATTTGTGAACACCATTAAAGCTAATAAAATTGACTGGTTACAAATGTACTTCCAACAGTGAGTTTTGAAATCCAGGTCCAGCATTTTGTGGGGATGGGGGAAGAGGCAAACTTAGCTACCCCCCAAACTTGGAGAGCAGCCTAACGATGTAGGAATAGTTGTCCTTTGGGTGTGCCCCACGATTTTTCCTGGTAAGCAACTAAAAGTAGCAATGTCTACTTTGTCATCCTTGACCACAGACAGTTCTACTTGTGATAAAAACAAAAACAAAAACCAGACCCTTTATGTGATGCTTTGTCTCCACATATGACATGGACCTTACCCCACCCTGTAGCATAGGCCCCACATTACAAGCAGAATGTTCTGGAAAACCAAAGCTGACTGTATCAGATTTTTGTTGGGTCTCAACTGTCCCTTGGCTAAAATCTAACCTCTTTGGCTTGATGTACATGGTCTCTGACAATATGACCCTAATCTATACCTGATCCCTTTCCATGTATACATTGTGAACCTGCTATACCAAATTTTTCATCATAATTGCATCTATTGGACCTTTCATGAATCCCACTCTTTGCACATGGTATTCTGCTAACTGGAATACTCTCTCTGCGGCAGTCTCTTTTGGGTAAGTTCCTGTAATATCTGGCTAAGATAGTAGCACCCAATATGTACCAGGCACTCATTTAATCTTTACAGTGGTGGTGGGTGCCATTATCAGTCGCATTTTGCAGAGGAGGAACCTGACCCAGAGAGGTTAGGTAAACTTCCCAGAGTCACGGAGCCAGTAAATAGTAGAGTCAGAATTTGAACCTGTGTGGCCTGTCACTTCAGGACCTATACTCTTAACCCCCTATACAGCCTCTCCCTTACAATGGCACCTCCACAGGCAAAGGCTTTCCTGAATCCTTAAAGTGGTGTTAGCTCTTCCTTTCTTAGGATTCCCAAAGTGCTTCTTAAAGCATCCTTGTAATAGCATTTAGCAACTTTCATTATTATTTCTGTCTTTCTGTGCCTGTGTGAGCAATTTTGAGCATCATTCAGGTTCATATACCTAGGACCTTGCAAAATGCCTGCCACTGGGTAAATATTTAGTAAATATTTCTTTTTCTTCTTCTTTTTTTTAGTAAATATTTCTTGGATGAGTGAATGAATGAGCGAGTGAACAAACATAGAAGCGCTTGTCTGTACTCAGATGGATTGGGGTCATCTTTCCTTCTATGGCATACTTCTGGGATATCTTGAAAAACATTTCCTTCCAGTAGGTAGACTTTACCTGTCTCAGGGGTGTGGAACATTCCAACATGAAAACTTAGAGCTCTCACTTGTCATCTTCACGTGACACTAAATCATTTCCAAATCTTGCAGAGATGTCCGTGAATTGTGCTGAGTATCCATGTAGTACTTCAGTCCGACAATGCTGATTTATTTAAGTATAGGTTTGGTGCTCTGTGAGATCTCACCATCTGCGTAAGTTGTGTTTACTTTAAGTACCAGTCAGCATTTTCCTGACAAGTTATAGAAAAATGGTAGTTGAACTTAATTTTTAAGTGAAGTCTGTTTAAGAATAATTTGTTAATTACTAGTTGGTTGATTCTGTTTCCTTAAATTAAGGGCTTCAGTTAATATCACATGCTTATTATTCCAGTTTGCAGGAAGCTGCTGCAGTGGGGCCCACAGTTTCATGACATATTGTAGTCCTGTTCTATGCCAGCCCCTGCCTGGGCTTCTAAATTCATCTTTAGCTAATTTTACAAGCCTGGAAAGTAATCTGATGGTTTACTAGCTTTAGGATTGCAAGTTGGAAGCCTAATTTAATAGCCACTTATAAAACCATTTAGGCAAAAATTGGTTACTAGGCCTTCCATATGATGGGGTTCACAGAGCTGTTTGAGGCTGATTCTTCAAAATACTGAGAATTGGAGTTAGTACCATTTGGGCTGAAGGTGGTCCATCAACTACACAGAAGACAGGATCCAAACCTTGCTGTGGGGTGGCTTGGAGTCCAGTGATTTTTTTTGGCATAAAGGATATGTTTGGCAGCCTATTGGGGAGGTCCAAGGAGGCTGGCCATGGCCTTCAGAAGAGAACACACCAAGGTTGGGTGAATCTGGATGTGTAATGGTTTTGTAAATGTTTTGGTTTCAATAAAATCCCAAATGTATTTTATCAGTGCATTTTCCCCCTTAATTTTTAGACCCTTGTGTGTTTCAAGGGAAATTTAGTCCATATGTTTTTGATTCATTTATACTTAACTCATCAAAATGTTGTTTTCTAAGAGTCATTTGGTGTCCAAGAAGACTTTAGAGCTTGATTTAAATACCTTCCAATGTTCTTTTTCCCCTTCCTTTTTAAAAATAGAAAGCCATCTACTCTTGGCAAAACCTAAATTCAAACACACCAAAAGTTAGCATTTGGTTGAGAGCTTCAAGCCCATATAGCTGTTAAGCTGGGCCAAATGCATTCACCAGCTCCTGGTAATGTGTGAGCTCCATTACTCAAAAGCACAGAGAGATCTTTACCTTTTGATAATCTCTAGTGACTGTGCACGTGGAAAGAAACTCTAAAAAATAAAATGTCTGCTATTTGCTAGATATTTGAAAAGCCACTTAACCTCCCTTACCTTCAGTTTTCCCATCCATAAAATTGGGCTCATACTTGCCTTGCCTACCTCCCAGAATTACGGAGAGGGTTATGAGAGCTAATATGAAAGTACTTTGGAAAATACAAATAGCTCTACAAATAGAATCACATCTCATTTCTTGATGTTGTTGTTTTTTGAATAAAATAACAGGTGGGTGTTTGTTATGTGCCAAGCGCTGTGTTCAACATTTTACAAGCCACTATCTTGTTTAGTCCTCGTAGTACCTGGTAAAGGGTAGATACTTTTAATTTCTGCATTTGGGAAGATAAAACTCCTCTGCATAGTTTACCCAAGGTCTTATAGTTTGTGAGTGGAAGAACGAGAATATGAATCCAGCTGTTTATGGGTTTTAACCACAAAGTTGCATAGTGTGTGGTTGAAGCCATATTAATCACTGTACTGTTGGGACCCAGTATCAAAGTTTATCTTGAGTCATAACCAAGTCTCCTCATATTGTTATGACCACTTACTCATACTTTTGATTATATTCTCTTATTGAATAATTAGAGTGAGTGCATATATGATGATATGCTGTTTGAATGTATATATATGTATATATGTAATTCATTACATAGGATAGTAATAGAAGTTACTTTTAATTGAATATTTACTTTGGACCAGACACTACAGAGCTCTTTATATGTTTATCTCATTTAAGGTACATAACATATGACGTAGAGATTGCTATTGTCAGAACTATGAAGATCTGGGATTTTACTCTGCATGAAAGCTAATCAGTTAGCCTGCAAGTTTCCTGGAGGCTGGTAGAAGATATGAGATTTCTGGGTCAGAAACAAAGTTCTCTATCATTTAAGGCAGGCAAGCAGTGGTGGCTTCATCTTCCCATCAGTTTCCCCGGCTCAGGTCCTGCAAAGGTGATGTGGAGTGGCCCAGGTGGATGTTGAGCTTGCCATGTGTGTGTGATGGCTGAAGCACTATGAATTTAGAAATCCTAATCTCTGTTGTGGTAAGCAGCCTTGCCTGACCTTTGCCCCTTTGGGAGAGATTATTTTAATATACCGGACAGTAAGCAAACCTGCCTTCTGTCTCAGAGGGACACACTATGTCTATCTTCTGAGACTGTTCACTATACAAACATGTTTGAAAAGGTTCTGGAACAAAGGTTTCTGCTTCTCAGACATATATAATAGTAAGAGATCTGTGGAGAATTCTCTCCCAACTGTTACCATCTCCATTTTATGGATAAGGAATCTGGGCTTAGAGAAGTTAAGTTGTTCATTCACTCCAGAAATGTTTATTGAGCATGTGTGTAAGTTAAGGTCACATAGCTAAGAAAGTCGAGGAGCGGCGAGTCAACACAGGCTCCAAGCTGTTTACTTGTACCCTTCGCCTCTTCCACCCTTACCTGCTCAGCTACGGTCCATCTTGCTTCTCCACCTAATGATTGATGATGTAGAACAGAAGTGAACTTAAGATGATAATGACCCTTTGGGACAGGTGCTTCTCCAGCCATCAGGTTCTCTCTCTGCAGCTTTGACCCAGCCCTAGATACCCAAATGCAGCAGGGTTGCATGTGATGTGGGAATGGTATTGGTAGATCCCAAAAGAGTCAGAATAACATTTTGAGATCATATTTAGCAGCAGACAGAAGACAATGGTGCTGGGTCATTAGAAGTTAGATTCAATGTGAATAATTTTGTTCTGGGAAATTCAGTTTCATAACTTGGAAATTGGGTTCTATACAAAATCCAGAAGATTCTTTTTCCTGGTTTCCCCTTCCACCAGTCAGTCAGCATTCTTTTATGTTTAACGATACATTAAATGACTTATGGAAGGTTTTTGTAGTGCGTATGCTAGTTTGTGAGATTCCTCTTGACATGTGCCTGAATCTATGTATCAGGAAATATTCAGTGAATAAGAAGTTGGAATCTAGGGAGAAGAAAAAATCTTGGCAACAATATGACTAGAAGTATCTTTTCAAAACAAAGAGGTCTTCTCCACCCTACAGAAAGGCCTCCCAGGCTACAGATTCTCTCCTCTCTCAGCAGGGGCCCCTGAGGGAACCAGTTTGCCAGTTTTATGAGGAAAATAATAAAGGTGGGCATGGAATGAAGAGGGTTGGTAGCCAGCTTTGAGCTGTGGTAAGGAAACAGTGAACCTTAGCTGGTTAACCATTGTCCCTTTCAACCAAGTGTCTTCAGGGGATATATTCTTCCACTGACATCTCTGTCAGAGGAGAAGCTGGACCTTAAAAAAAGTAGCAGCAGCAGCAGCAGAAGAAGAAGAAGAAGAAGAAAAGAAGAAGAAAAGAAGAAAAGAAGACTGACTTCAGCTCATTTAGCCCTGCCACCTTGTTCATGGATTAGCATAGCATGGTGAGAAATTCTCTCCTGTTGGCCTACTCCTCAGCCCCTGAAGCAATTGGCCCTGTTTCTTGAGCTTATTTCAACTCCCTTTGATGCCAGAGAAAATCTAATTAGTGAAGAATTTGAAAGAAAGAATTTTTGAGAGAACTCTGCCACCCCAAACCCACAGCAGTGTGGGGACATGATTCTTCCCTGTGAGGCTATCACTGTCAAGGGTTTTTTTTCTGAATCTCAAATGTTAAACAAGAAGAAAAGGTGATACATAAACTCTCTGTGATGGAGCCAGGCCTCTTTCACAACAGATGATTCTAGAGCCATTTATCTTGCAAAAGAATTCTCTCTTCAGACAGGCTCTGTCTATCTGATTCTAGACTGGGCTGCAGAAAGAGGAAATTACTTGGTGTACCCTAACAGCGAAGTCAGGTAGAAGAAGAAAATAAGAATATTTGGGGAAAGGGTTTTATTTAAGAGTGAAAGTAGGCTTCAGAAGCCAGTAGTCTCCCAGTGTACTTCTGGGGTGAGGGAATGGTTGCTGCTTTGCCCTGACTATCCGAGGCTTCTGCATGGCAATGGCAAACCAACCTCAACAAGCAAAACCAGACAAAAACCCACCAAAAACATGTGAAGCATTACTTTCCTAATCCCTGGGTTCTGCTTCTTTCCCCCGGTTGGAGCCCTTAGAGCAGCCTGGGCGCCTTTCCTTGAGGGAACAATGAAAGATGCCCGCAAACACATGTGGCTCCAAAGGAACCTTCAGTGCAGACCATCTTCCCCTCCCACTTTGTCCCTTCCGACAGTTCTGCCCACAGTTTCCTTGTTGTTGTTTTTGGTTGATCTGTTTGTTTTGGGTCCCCCCCCCCCTCCAGCTCAAGGAAGCTGTACACACACTGGAGCATTTGGGGCTGACTTGGCAGGATGAGGTGGCTGCCAGCAGCTTCCAAAATATGACACCAGTGAAAATATGAACCAAATGTTCCATGTATGCGAGGGTGTGAAGTCCTCATCACGCCTCTCTCTGAGAGCAGAGAACCTGAAAGAACCAGACAGTTTTAGGTCTTGGTTTTTGCTCTACCTCTTAATAGCTGAGTGACCTCTCTGAGTGCAATTCTTTATAAAATAGCCGTCGTTTTCCCCGCTTCACAAGGATGCCACTGGAGTTAAACAAAGTCATTGATGGAGTGCCTCCCACGTGCCAGATGGTGTGAGTGGCCGCAGCTCCTCTACTGAACAATGAGCACCTCAAAGGCAAGCCCTTACTTATTCCCACATGGGTTAGACCGTAGAGTCTGACTGTCTGGCCTTGGATCTCGATCCTGTTCCTTGCCAGCTCTGTGACCTTGGGCAAGTGACTAACCTTTCACCTGGGAAGTGGAGATCGCAACACCACCTATCTCATGGAGTTCAAATAAGGGAAGCAAATAAGGAAACACATGTAGCCTAGGGCTTGGAAAGGCCCTCCATGAATGCCAGCAGTGGTTATCTCTGTATGTATAAGCTTGGTGCCCGGCACATATCTGTTTTTTGAAATACAGTACATAGTAAATGCTCACCAAATGCTAGTTCCATTTTCTGTAACCCTTCTTTGACAAGTCTTCCCATTCACATATGACAAGTTATGATGGCATGTTCCATTGGAACTGATCCTAAGAAAGGAAGATAATGTTCTACCAGAGGGAGTTTAACTCTGAAGGGTCCTGTTGTATGTGTGTGTTCTTTTTGTTGCTGTAAACCTACAAAGGGAGAAATGTGGACCAAGTGGACCAACCAACTCAGTGTCTTAGGACATTCATCCCCTTAATGTAACCATCTGCTTCAGTTGAACCCAACTTCGGTGATCCTTCACCATGTTTATGGCGGAGAGAAAGCGGTCCCCGAGAATGTTCACTCAGCTTGTCCCTGGAACATGGACCCCACACATGCCCCTGCTGGAGGTGGGGAGTGGGGGGTGTATGTTTGTGTGTGTTTGCAGGAGGGGTTGTCACAGCTGGGAGAGCAAGATAGAGAAGTTGATGACTCAAGGGTCTTTTATTTTCCCTGGCATTTCCAAAAGGTAGCTTCTGATTACACAACTAGCTCACATTCCTAGCCGACCTCAGGTACCCCTCAGGCCTTCTCTTCTTCCCATTGGCTCCTTCCTTTGACTTGGAGAAGATATTTATAAAGATTGGAATCTACTAAAGAAAGAGACAAGAAGCAGCAAGAAGCCACTTCAGTGAGTGAACTTTTGGGGGTGGTGGTGTATGTGTGGTTTCATTTTTATTGCTTCCAACTGTTTTTCAGATCTGCTTAATTTATTGTTGGACACCTCAGAGTTCGTTTGGCTCTGACAAGCTCTCTGGCCCCCAGGCATTTCATTCTCCAGACTACACTTCCCATCTGGGTCCACGGACCTTTGTTAGTGATATGGAGCTGGTGGGTTTAGCTGTGGGATTTTGCCACCTCCTTCATGTGTCTTCTGCAGGACTTTTCAGATATTGAAGTGGGCCCTTTACCTTGTAAATTCTTCGGATGGCTTGACTGGTTGCCAGTTGTGACTTTCACAACATGAGAGCCCTGAATCTTTTCGTTTCTGGGAGGGTTGATTGAGCCACAGGAGGGCTGGGGGATTGATAAACCAGTAGAGTTTATCACTGGATTTGTATTCAAATCCTGAAAACAAAAACAAACCAAAACCCAACTAACAACTTGTGAAGTATGACTTTCAAAATTACTTGGTTCTGTTTTCAGGATTTGAATGGGAACCCAGGAACATGGGCCCTGGGATCCAGTGGCATTAGAGATGATCTAGGCTAACCTTTTCATTTTACAAACATGGAAACTGAGGCCCAGAGGGGTTAAATAACATGCTAGGAGCAGAGCCATGGCTGGGACACAGGCCTTGTGATGCCTTCTTTGGGCTTCTTTCTGCTATTCTCTGCTCACACACCTATTGTTGGCTGAGGCAAAAATGAAATTCTGGCTTCTTCTTCTTCTTTTTTTTTTAAAGATTTTATTTATTTATTCGACAGAGATAGAGACAGCCAGCAAGAGAGGGAACACAGCAGGGGGAGTGGGAGAGGAAGAAGCAGGCTTCCAGCGGAGGAGCCTGATGTGGGGCTCGATCCCAGAACGCTGGGATCACGCCCTGAGCCGAAGGCAGACGCTCAACCACTGTGCCACCCAGGCACCCCATCTTCTTCTTTTTTTTTTTTTTTTAAAGATTTTTATTTGTTTATTTGAGAGAGAGAGAGAGACAGCCAGCGAGAGAGGGAACACAAGCAGGGGGAGTGGGAGAGGAAGAAGCAGGCTTCCAGCGGAGGAGCCTGATGTGGGGCTCGATCCCAGAACGCTGGGATCACGCCCTGAGCCGAAGGCAGACGCTCAACCACTGTGCCACCCAGGCACCCCATCTTCTTCTTTTTTTTTTTTTTTTAAAGATTTTTATTTGTTTATTTGAGAGAGAGAGAGAGACAGCCAGCGAGAGAGGGAACACAAGCAGGGGGAGTGGGAGAGGAAGAAGCAGGCTTCCAGCGGAGGAGCCTGATGTGGGGCTCGATCCCAGAACGCTGGGATCACGCCCTGAGCCGAAGGCAGACGCTCAACCACTGTGCCACCCAGGCACCCCATCTTCTTCTTTTTTTTTTTTTTTTAAAGATTTTTATTTGTTTATTTGAGAGAGAGAGAGAGACAGCCAGCGAGAGAGGGAACACAAGCAGGGGGAGTGGGAGAGGAAGAAGCAGGCTTCCAGCGGAGGAGCCTGATGTGGGGCTCGATCCCAGAACGCTGGGATCACGCCCTGAGTTGAAGGCAGACACTTAATGACTGAGCCACCCAGGCGCCCCGAAATTCTGGCTTCTTAACCAATTCTTAACCATTCCCCAAAACCTCTTACTTACTTTAAAATGGCATTTTCCTGCTCTCCATCTTAGCTGAACTTCTTCCCTCCTTCTCCTTTTTGTTGTAATATGTGTATATGGAATCAAAGAAGAACTTAAGTTAAAAATGATTATTTCTGGCCACTCACCAGAGGTAATCTTTTCTAACTGGTTTGTTTTTGTTTTTTGGTTTTTTTTGGAAGTGACTGCCAAACTCTAAATAATACGATTATATCCATGTTTCTTTCTCTGTCATCATTTTGCAACATCTATTGAGCCTCTGCTTTGAAAATGGGTCTTTAGCTCAGTTGCCCTGATTCTTTTCTAGCCCCTGTCTTCTCTCAATGTCCCATTATTACATTTACTCCTGTTGGTTGCTCCTGCCTTTAAATTATAACTTGCGCTGTAATGAGCACTGGGTGTTGTATGTAAGTGATGAGTCCTGCTTCCTACACCTGAAACTAATATTACACTGTGTTAACTAACTGGAATTTAAACAGAAACTTGGAAGAAAAAGAACTGTGACTTGCATGTTCACTTTATGTCCCATCAACTTTGAATCAATTTCTTCTTTTTTTTTTTCAAGTTTTATTTATTTATTTATTTGAAAGAGAGAGAGAGAGAGTATGGGGGGGGAGGTGGAAGGGGGAGGAAGAGGAGCAGAGGGAGAGGGAGAAGCAGCAGCTGCACTGAGCGTGGAGCCCAACCTGAGGCTTAATCCCATGACCCTGAAATCAAGAGTCAGACTCAACTGATGAAGCGACCCAGGCACCCCTCAATCAATTTCTTAGGTTGAAGCTCTGAGTCCTCTGAGGACCCCTTCTTTATCCTACTCCCTTCCACATTCCACCTTTTGTCAGTGCCATAGGTACTTTCACGCTGTTCTGGTGATTTACCTTTTTATTCTGTCTTGCAACCACAGCTCCGTCTTCTGTGTATTTGGTTAATGTTAAAAGTTGAAAACCAATGAATAGCATGTATATATTATGACTGCAGTTTTTGTTTATTGCTTGGTCACATTATATATTAGGTTCCTTCTCGAGGGGACTTAATGTCATTACCCAAGGGCTGTCTCACAGTATTCCTAACATCAAGGTCATGATTGCCTTTTTTTAATGTTTCATTGGTTGCGTTAAATTGTTTGACTAAGGTTAGTAACCCTGTCAATTTCCTCTAAGAATGTCCCTGTCAGCCTTTCCTCTTTTTTCTTCCTACTTCTTTCTCCTATCTCCTTCTAACACTTCACAGCGATATAGAGCCAAATACTGCTGAGTTTCCTTAGACTTTGGAACTGTCAGAATTTAAAGATCTAGTCCATGAGGTGAGGTCAGCCTGAGACTGCATCTTTGGTCTTCCTTTGGACCACTGGAATGAAATCCTATGTGCCCCACAACAAGAAAAGAAGCTGTTATTTTGGAGAATCAGTTGATATTGCTGATGAGCTTAATTTTGTTTGTCTATTTATTTATCTTTGGTCTTCTCTTCCCAAAGGAGGATGCCAGTATAATACATGCTGTTTGTTTGATGGATCCTGTTGCGATTGATAATGATGATTCTGATGCTTTCTTTTGGACCAAGATAATAAAAAGCCCAAGGGTATTTGTAATGTGCCTAACTGGGTTTTAAATCAATTAGTGGGTATCTGAGGGCTTTATATGATACGTCACCAGAAACAGCTACTTAAGGAAGAGCCTGGAAAATCTCAAAAATTACCCTAGTTCAAAAGTGTGGCGCCTGCTTCTAAACTGCTGCTCTGATACTTGAATTGTATATTATGTGAAATATTAAAATAGATAATTTTACCAAGCTTACAATTGCTCATGCTGAAGAAAATATGCAATTAGGAAATGCCTAATGTAGATTAGAAGGGTATTTGCAGCAACTCAGATGGCTGATGTTAAACCATAATTTCCCCCAGACAACGGATTACCACGGGAGCTGAATCTCCTTGGCCAGATGCTCCATCTCGTCCTAGCTGTCCTTCCCCTTCTCCCTGTCACTGGACCTTGGATGAGGGAAGAGAAACATGGGGAGTGGGAGATGAAAACCGGCTCTCTCAATTTGTCTCAGGTCTTAGCAAAGTGTTGAAAATGGGTTAGAACATCTATCCTCTGCAATTAATCAGCCCTTTTGAAACAGTAATTTTCCGTTTGATATGATGGGGTATTTGGAGTCATGGACGATGAGGTAGATGGAGATCTCTAAGGTATTATAAACCTGGGAGCGGGGCGCCCCTGCTTTGTGGTGAGTATCCACCATTCGTAGGTCTACAGGGAATGTCAGGTCTTTAAGGGAGAACCAATCTTTTTCTTTGTGCCTCCAATCAAGATGATTTGGACAAAAGCAGTAAGTAATTCTCCCATTATGCTTCACAAGTACTAGGACTCGCCATGATCAGGAGAACTTCATAGGGGTCTGTGGCATGGGTGTGTGGTTCACAAAGGGAATAGAGGAAAAAAATACAGTTGGGAGGGCCTTTGTCTGGGAAGCTGTCTCCTGAGAGAACTTCCCCTTAATTTGTGCATTTATTAAATATATATTTATTGGAAAGTAACTAGTCGCTATTGGGGCTGGCATCTAACATTTCTCGGACTTAAATTTATACCAGCTCTGTTAGGCTTTCTGTAAGCCTTTCTGTGGTTTGGGCATAGACAAGTACGACCCAGGCTGTTCCGGTCTTTGACAATTGACTGGATTCTAGCCACTTTCCTGGGATGCCATTCTGCTCTTTTGCCAAAATATGTGTGTGTGTGTGTGTGTGTGTGTGTCTGAAAAATTAGTATTAGGTGAAACTGGTTGTGGGGCTGCAGCTTAAAAATAATGAGATCTGAATTTACCCGGAGGTTGCATGGTGTGTGTGTGTGTGTGTGTGTGTGTGTGTGTGTGTGTATGCGTGCGTACCATGGCTGTACCGGGAGGGGGGCCAAGGGTGGTCAAGGTTGTGTGTGCACAGAAGTATGACATTCCTATAGGAGCATCCCTATTTGAGTACCACTCTGTAGGGAGCGTTGCATACTTGGTCTTTCCATCCTGGGTCCTGGGAACTTGAATGTAAATAAGGATTGAGTTTATATACAATTCAGTTGCCTTACTTTAAAAAGAGCTGATGGTTGTGGGAGGATCCCTGAGTTGACATTCTTGACTAACTTCCATAGGGTTTCCCAAACAGATCATGTATTTTGAGGTACACGCATTTACAGCAATTCCAAGTTATATGTAAGTGTCATTGCTGCATGTTCTGGTGTTAGCTGCCAGTTCCTCTCAACAAGGAAATAGGTCTCTGGACCCACCTTCTGCTTTTCTTGCATCATCTGTTGGTCTCCCTCGGAATCACTCCAACCCATCTTAGACTGGTGATATCTTCCCATCATCGATGTTAGCATTTCTACATAGTCCCAGCTCTTTGCCTGCTTTGCTCAGTCATGTTTCCTCATTCCGTGTCTTCTTTATCTCTAGTTCCATCAGATCCAAATGATCCCTCTTTAGAAAAGTATTTTATAATGAACTGTTACAATCTTGGAATGAATCTTACAAATAAAAAACCTACCTTGGGGGGGCCTGGGTGGCTCGGTTGGTTAAGCATCTAACTCTTGTTTTTGGCTCAGGTCATGACCGCAGGGTCATGAGATCCAGCCCCATGTCGGGCTCCATGCTGGGTGTGGAGCCTGCTTAAGATTCCCTCTCTCCCTCTGCCCCTTTCTACCCCCCATCCGTGTTCTCTCTCTAGGAAAAAAATTAAAAATTAAAAAATGAAAAAACTGTACCCTAGACACATGATTAAAAAAATGCCCTAAATATAATAAAGACATGAATAAATGTAATTTTAATAAAATAATATGTATTTATAGCATTCAGGATCCTAACAGGAAGGAGATGCCACAGTAAAGAGTTAAACTGAAAAGACTTGAATGAAAGTGAGGGCAGGGTTATGGGAACCAGCCAAAGAGAGTGAGGGACCAGAGACTAGGGACAGCTAGACGCTGTCACCCCTAAGCCTGCAGAAATCCTGTGAGTTGGAGCTGGAAGATGGGAGGAAACAGCATCTGGACCTTAGGGTTAGGAGGGAGGGAGTGGGGAATGTGTACTTTCTCCTCTCACCCTCTGATCTCTTGCCACTGCCTCTCATTGAGGCAAGGGATTCTGGGGGATGCAGTCCATAGAGTTCATCCTCCTGATGTGGAAAACAGAGCAGAGAAAGGTGGACAATGTATCATGGAGGTCTGGGGCAAATGGAGAAAGCAGCACAGCATTTTGGTATGCATATGGTAGGTGCTACTACTCTGGAAGACTTAGTTAATGAAGGGTCAAGTCCTTGCATCTTCGTGTAAGATTTCCCTGTGAATAGGGGAACGTGACAAAGGTATTGCCTTGGGTTGGTAACTCTGATGTTCTCAGGTGGTGATCAGCTTACGGTAAAATTCCAAATGAAAACAAATACAGTCTTTTCTTTCCAGGTTGCATTTCTAAAAATTTCAGGATATATTAAAATCATGCAAGGGACACCTGGGTGGCTCAGTCGGTTAAGCGTCTGCCTTCGGCTCAGGTCATGATCCCAGGGTCCTGGGATGGAGTTGTGCATCAAGCTCCCTGCTCAATGGGGAGCGTGCTTCTCTCTCTGCCTGCCGCTCCCCCTGCTTGTTCTTGCTCTCTATTTCTCTCTCTCTCCCACAAATAAATAAAACCTTTAAAAAAATTTTAAAAATAAAATCATGCAAAATTACATCTAGTTTATACATATAAAATTGAGTCAGATTCTGACATAATTTTAAGTGTCTTTTTTCCTACATGAATGGCGTTTGAGAGTTGGGCGTCGGGGTGCAGGGCAAGGAGTGTCTTGTCTATTACAGGACAGTTGGCATCCCTGACCCCCATTTACCCAGTAAATGCCCTCAGTTTTCCTCCAGTCATGGTAAAAAACAAAATTGAAGCACCCAGCAATTTTCAAAACGCTCTTGGAGTAGGGCCTATCCTGCTATGAGCCATTGCTCTAGCTATGTCTGCTGCCATTTACTATGTCATCACCCAGGAAACCGCTAGAGGTGCAGGTTTCCTCCAGTGCAATTGGAGTAAACAAACAAACAAATCTCTGTAAATGAGATTTGCTGGGTGAGTGGGGTTTTGTAAACCTTACTGGGAGAGGATATGGGCCAGGCTCGTGGCTGAGAGACTCTCCTCCAGTTCCTGTTCCTGCAGAAGCTTCCTGATCACCTCTCTCCTAATGTGTTCCCGTCCCACGTGCTGTCCCCCTGTGGTTATAGCTAAAGTGGCCCCACCACTGCTTCTGGGGCATTAGATCAGCCCGAAGGTAGACTCCTGGCACTGGTGATGACAGGCACCAGTGCTGGAGTCCCTTCCACTCTGTCATTATGAGCATCTCCCTGGCTTCTCCCACAACTGCTTTCTGCCATTTTCCCTTCTCATCTGTGTTGGCCTTGTTGCCCTGCTGCCACCTCATAACATCTGTGGCGATCACATCTGTGCCTGAGCCTAATCAGATGGGCCAGTGTATGTCATGATTGCACGTGTGCCATGACCAGTCTACCTGGGGCTCCACCCTTCCCTTATTACTATGACGCTCACTTGTCAGTGTTCGTGTGTCTGGGCCCCCAGTCCCACTGGAGTGAATATTATTCCTGAGGTATGCTGTAAGGCACATACAGTTCCCTTCTAGAGGACTGAGATGCCAATGTGCCAATACTGCTATAGTTTGAAAGAGCTGGAATGCCACCTCAATGGTATCTTCATTACTTGGAGGATCTGGCCCATTATGGTGAAATGTGTTTGGACATAGGGTGGGTCGGCCATGGAGGACCGACCATACTGGTCCCCACTTCCACACCCCTTTCTTCATGGGTGCTGGAGAGATGCCCTTATAGTGGCTTCAGCACCCCACCTCACCGGTCCTCAGATGGGGTTCCCCTGTAGTTGTGCAGTGGCACCTGACCACCCCACTAACATGCATTTAGACAGTACTTGTACCACCTTCAGTTCTTCTATTTTTAAAATTTTTTAAAAGATTATTTATTTTGGAGAGAGTGAGAGAGAGAGAGAGTGTGTGCATGAGCAGGGGGAGGGGCAGATGGAGAGGGAAAGAATCCTCAAACAGGCTCCTTGCTGAGTGTGGAGTCTGAATTGGGGCTTGATCCCAGGACCCCAAGATCATGATCTGAGACAAAACCAAGAGCCAGACGCCCAACCGATTAAGCTACCCGGGCGTCCCCTACTTTAGTTATTTAAATCAGATAATGAACAGCAGCTTTAAGCATAGCATTTGATAGAGGAAGCACATGGGAGGTAAACCTGCCTCAAGTCATCATTTATGTGTGTTGAGGTGTTGAAATTGTTCACTTACTAGTAAGCATATGTCAATCCTCAGGCGTATTTGGAAGTGCCTATTATGTGGACTAACTCCATGGAGCCACAGAGACAAACAAGGATGAAAGTGCTTCCTATCTGGTGGGGGAATCAGGTGGGTAGATGGAGCATTTCATTATGATTTGGGAGTGGACAAGGTGGGGCACGCAAAGTAGAGGTTTTCTTATGGTGACCTTTGAACCAAGCCTTGAAGGTAGAACAGGATCGTAATCAGCACTGAAGTGAGAAAGTGTGCAGCTTACAAGCATGAGAAAAATGCTGTTTGTAAATTAATTGCTAAAAGTGCGTGGCAAGAGATTCAGGATTACAGAGATGTAGGATTTATGCAGCTATGAGCCTTCAGGGCTAAAGGTCGGGGCTGGACAGCAGAGTGCCTTGACTGTCCTGCTAAAGAGCTCAGACTAGCTTTGGGGCTTTGATGCTGCAGGTGGGCATTGAGGAGGGAACAAAACACAGTAAAGCCAGGGTTCTAGGATGATCGTCCTGGGGCAGTGTGAAGGAGGGATTCAGGAGGTCAGCAGCCAGGAAGGAGATGGTTAAAAGGCTGTTGTAATAGCTCTGGCCAAGAGGCTACTGGGTTGTGTCAGACAACACTGGGGATCGGTGTGCCTTTTATTTCTCAGTAACAGTGGAGGGATGGCCGATACCCATGTAAGGAGTGTTACTGATTTGGTCAACTTTAAACCTCCCCAGCCTCAGCGAGGCCAGGCCACAGAGGAGACCTGATTTCCTCTACACTCTCACTGGTGTTGGGGAGGAGAATGGGATAGTGTGTAGAGGAAAATCATAAGTGGAATTCAAGTTGTTCTCAGGCAGTCTGCTGACTTAATGTTCTTCAGCAATAGCTAGAGTTTACATCCTCATCTTGAGGGGAAAAAAAAGTTCCCTCTGAAGCATGTACTAAAGAGAAAGGCTGAGAGGATTGATTTTTTTCCAAAGAATCCATAAATATTTACATAAGTGCAAGTTACAAATCTGTGGCTTTGAGATTATTGAATTTCACTGCTTTTACACCCACAGCATATAAATTTCCAGCAGGCATTTGCTGGTTGTGAATGTTCAGTCTTTGGAGAATTGTCTCCTAGTTTGTTTCCTTCGCTCTCAGAAAACAAATCTCTCCTGTGCTGTTTTAATGCTCTCATGTATGGTTATGGATTGGCCACTGACAGCCATGTGACCACGGTCCTTGGCTGAGGGAGCCTCACCGTGATGGACTGCCTGCTAATGGGGGCACTACTCCCTGAGCTAAGAGGCTGCTTTTAAAAACCCTTTTGGTAACACAATCATTCTCCCCAGCAGAGAGCCCTGGATGATGGTAGAGTTTCAAAGTCTTTGTGGGGTTCTTAGGGAAAGGGAAGAAACTCTAAAGATCATGTCCCTTTAGTAGAGAAGCAGGTTAGCAGGTCTTTTTAAAATATGGATGTTGCATCTGCTCTCGTCCACATGGTCAAAACTCACCTCTTTTATTCTCAGCCTCTCTGTACAGAACTGTGCCTGGAACATACTCTCTTCTTGTTTGGCTACAGTCAGAATAATTGCTGCTGAGTAAAATCTTTCTAGATTTTACGATCACTAGATTTTGGACCGCTCTACTAATCCCAGGAACGTAAATCTATATCTGCCGACTAGCAGATTGCTCAGTGTCCAAGGGACAAGAAGGTCCTCCTCTGTGTTCTACATATGGCAGGCCATTCATACACCTTTGTGGAATTGGGGAGTGGTTGACCTGAAAGTAGTTTTTATCTGTCTCGTGCCCCCAAAATTTGTTTTTAAATTCAATAAGGTGCTACACAAAAAGTAAACACAATGAATGAAAAAAATACCTGTAATGGATCATGCTAGGGACTGGGTTTTATGTGAATATGCCTTCGTCTGTTAGATGCATGCAGAAATGCTTGTTTGCAGAAGACTGGCTTTCAGAAAGAGAAACAAAGGGACCATTTCTTCTTGCCCCGGGACTCTGCTGTGTGCACCCTAATCACCTGCAAAGGTGGGATTGGTGACAAGTGGGCTTAGAACAGGGGCTGCCCCCTGCCTCCTAACAGAATCTCTGACCAGCCCATTGAGTTAATGGGAAGCCTGGCTCCCGTGGCAGTAACTGATCACCATTTTCATGAGAGATTTGCAATGGGGACCCAACCTGTGGGGGCAGGGTTTCCCAACAAACAGGCAGACTAAGACTGCGGAGTGGATGGTGGCTGTTGCATCAGGTTTTATGCCATTGGACAGGACTCCAGGCCTGGAAAGGGGGCGTGGAAGAGCACAAAGTCCCCTGGCCTTAAGAGGAAGCGGTGTTACTAATAGGGCCACCAGAACAAGGAGACAAGACCTAGAGAAATCTAGAGTTGGAAGTCTTGCTTTCTAGGCATGTAGATCCCCAGGTATATAAACTGGGATGGAAGATAGGATACATTAGCAGTGAGACTAATGAGTCATGCTTAGTTCAGGGGATAGCTCCTTAAAGAACCCTTGCATCAGGTCAGACTTAGCTTTGGGTCTTGGGTGGTAGGGGGAAGGCCTGAGACCATGTCTTACTTATTTTGTATCCTCTAGCATCTAGCAAGATGCCTGGCTGTGTAGTATTCATTAAGTGAATATTACAATGCAGGTGGCATGGGTGATGTTTTGAAAATTAAAAAAAGAAAAGCAATGAAAAGTTATGTAAATCTGGATTTGGATTTACAGGAACATTATTAAAAAAAGCCTTTCACTCCTATTGAGATTGTATAATCCTGAACCTAGGCAGATGGGAAAGGGTAGTATCAACAGAGGAGTCCTGAATTTATTTTGGAGGTTGGGTAGCCTGGTGGAAAAAAACACATGGGCTGTGGTCTCAGAGTGACCTGGGTTTGAATCTCAACTTTGCTAGGACTAACTGTGTGATCACGGACAATGACTTCACCTCTCTGAGCTCAACTCAGTCACCAGTAAAATATGGATGCTATTGAATTCCTGGAAAGGATGTTGTGGGAATTCAGTGAGTTAACTTACGTTAAATACTTAGGTGGTGCCTGAGACCTAGTGGTCGTGGGAATAGCAATTCCCATAGAAGGCCTATAGGAACCGTGAAGGAGAGAGGCAAGAGCCTTTTAATGCTTTGCTGTGGGATTTGATGACCCTGGTGGGCCTGGTCCTTATGCTCCCTGAGTGATGCGATTCTTGCTGAGGTAATGGGCTGGGTCGATGTCATGCAGATCTGATGACAGGACACCCACACCCTGTCACCCTCCCTGCCAAGACCGGCTGTACTCATTCCAGCCTCCACTCCCTTGCTGACTGCTCCGCGTGAACACCCCAGTGGAATTGGGCTTTATTGGCGTCCTAGAAAAATGAGCATGGGTGTCTTGCCATGGTCACGTTTCTAGAGAGGGAGTCCCTCTTTGGAGCTGGCATTCAGCCGCCTCTGCAAACCCCACCCCTCTCATCCCTCGTCCAGGCTTCCAGTTTTCCTGTTTCATAGGTCAGAATTTGAGCTTGCATCTTGATGATACTTTTGTCTGTTCAGAAGAGGGAGAAAGCACTGAAAATAAGAATGAAGGAAAGGGTCTTTTGTTTTCCTCTTGCCAGGGCCCTCAAAGAAGTGAGATTCGTTGATGGATCAGAGTCATAGCACTGGTGTTTCTCATTAAGTTGCCCATAAAGGCAAGGCCCGTGGGCAATTTTAAGTCCTAAAATCTTATCATCAGGGGTTGCATTAAATCCCCTCTTCTGTGCTCCTATCCCTCCATCCCCCTCTTCTCTTTCCAGGAAAAGCAGAGGGCGGGCAGGGTACACATTTATGGATGAGCTGACTGATATGTTCTACTGAAAATGGGGCTGGGCTATGTTCAGGTGGGAGGGTGGGCTGTCATGGTGGGAAGCGTATAGTCCAACTTGGGTTTGTGTTTGGCCTCCCTGTGACCAAGCTCAGTGACCTTGTCCTTTTGGGGTCCTGTTGTCATTAACTAATATTTACTGGGTGTTCAGTATGTTCCTGGCACTGAACAGATACTTTATATATGTGATTTTGTTTAAACTTCATTGCAGCCGTATAAAGTATGTGTCATTATCCCCATTTCATAGGTAAGGATAATGAGGCTCAGAGAAAAAAATCAAGTGGCTCCAGTAGGACTTTGAAGATAATGATTTTTCTATAGTTGTCGTCTCTGTCGCTGATACCGTCTTCTACTGCTGTTGCGCTTACGAAACCTCACTACCTGCTAATTACAATGGTCCCACTACATTCATGTGACCTATAAAGACATTTGACCTCTCTGTAAAATAATCTGTTCTGCCTATTTCATGGAATTGCTTTGAGGACGAAGAATTTTGAGAAGGATTAAGCATTTTACAAATGCAAGGAAATCACACTAATATCATGAAATTTATACATAGAAAATGAAAGTTTGCAGGAGTAGTAGAGACAGAAACAAAAAAAAGGGTTAGAGAGGGTAATTAGGAAAAGTTTTACTTATTAACATGTGTGGTTACCGTGTCTAATTGCTTCACATGTAAACTTTACAGCAACTCAGTAAGGTACATGCTTGTGCTTTTTTACCCCTAATTTACAGATGAGGAAACTGAGGCACAAAGAGGTAAGAATATTGCACAAGGTCACTTTGCTGGTAAGTGGCAGAACTGGAATTAAAGACCAGCAGTCAGAGCCTGCAGTTTTAACTCTGATGATTCGATGTTCTGCCTTCTAAGGGTTTTCACAGGGGTAAGGGTCTAGGGAACCCATGGGAAGATTTCTTACCTCATTCTTTCAGGTGGAGTGTCTATCATGGAGGTGGTGACAGCTATGGTGATTTCCAAAGGACTCATAGGAATTGGTAATAAATAAGATGGGAGGGTTAAGGAAGAACATCATCAGATAGAACCTTATTAAAGGGCTAATACTTTACCCTAGAGCGCAATGAAAGATTGTATGCAGGGGAGTGCCACTTTCAGCTTTGAGTATTAGAAGCGTCACTCTGGCATCCATGTTGGCCATGTGGCAGGGCTGAGACAGGATGGTGAGATGGGCGGTGCTGAAGGCCATGGAGTCGAGAGACTCAGCTGTCAGCTTGGGGGGGGGGCGGGTAAGTAACTTAGACTGTGTGAGTCTTGATTTTAAAATGGAGACTATGATAACCCTTACGCAGTAGAGTTACCCTGAGGATGAAATGAGAGCCTTTTGGCACAGTAGGTGCCGCATAAAGCTCAGCTATTCATACTGTGAGCTGTTCCAAAAAAACCGTTAAACAGATGATGGTTTTGTCTGAGATGGTGGCAATGGGAGTGGAGAAAAGTAGATAGACTTAAAAGAAGTGGAATTGAGAGGATTTGACCATGAATCAGATGGGGTTGGGGAGAGGAGAGAAAGAGAGAGGTGGAGAGGGAGGAGAGTGTCAGAGAAAGGAGAAGAAGGCCTAAAAGGAGTGGAGGGAGGGGTATCAGGGAGATGCAGTTCCTATAAAAGTACTTAGTGTTAGCTGAGGTGTAATCACAGGAGAAGATTACAAAGGAAAGACAAAAACAAGAAGGAAGACTTAGCGTTTGATGGGGGAAACAGTCATGTATTCATTCAACCATTGCTTATCAAGCACCTATTATATTAGACACTGGTCAACAAAACAAGATGTTCTGGTTACTGTGTGTTTTGGGTGGGTGTTTACTCTAGACTTGGTGCTTGTTAAATGTTCATGCCCTGAGTTTAGTGTAGAAAATAGTGATATTTATTTTCCTTCATGAGCACCTTTTGATAGTCACAGTTTTCCCTTAACTCATCATGGCCACAGTCTAGAAATTAGTGTGTCTTTTGAGTAGTGAAATAAGTATATTTCATGTGGACTGATGGTTGACCTATATGAGCCCTTACCTCTAGGATTTTCTGTGACAGCTCCAATTTTGTGTCGTTGTAACATATTCCCCACAGATTTGTAAAACGGCTCGCTGTCCTTAAATAGGTAGACCTTTTCAGGTAAATAAATATGAAAGCAGACACCTCTCGTCTTAGAATGTGTCCTGATTTTGTTTCAGAAGGCACGGGCCTTAGAAAGCTTAACTAGTAAACCCATTGCCATTTTTCGAGGTGAAAAACTGGGGTAAAATGTAGTGAACCCACTTGTAGACTTTAAAAATATATAATAAGCTTTATGGTGATATAATTCACATACATTCAGTGTACAACTTTTAAAGTGTACAGATCAGAACTTTTTTAGTATATTTGCAGAATTGCATAACCATTACCACTATCTAATTTTAGAACATTGTCATCACCTCCAGAAGAGACCCTGTATCCATTAGCAGTCACTACATTCTTCCTTTGCCCCAGCCCCTGGCCACCATGACTCTACTTTCTGTCTCCATGGATTTGCCTATTCTGGATATTTCATGTAGATGGAATCATATGATACATGGCCTTTGGATCTGGGTTCTTTAACTTAGTATAATGTTTTTAAGGTTGAACCACACTATAGCATGTATCAGTATTTCATTCTTTTTCATGGCCAGATAATATTTCAACGTGAGGTTATACCACATGTGGCTTATCTACTCGTCGGTTGATAGACATTTGGATTGTTTCCACTTTTTGGCCACTATGAATAAGGCTGCTATGAACATTCATGTATGGGTGTACGAGTTTTTGTGTGGACGCATGTTTTCATTTCTCTTGGGTGTAGACCTAGGAATGGAATTGCTGGATCATTTGGTAACTCCATGTTTAACATTTTGAGGAACTGCCAAACTGTTATTCAGAGTGGCCGCTTCATTTTACATTTCCACCAGCAATGTGTGAGAGGTTGTAATTTCTCCCTTACCAACACTTGTGTGTCTTTTTGATTTTATCCACTCTAGTAGATGTGATGTGATATCCCACTGTGCTTTTGATTCAGATATCCCTAGTAACAAATAATATTGAACATCTTTTCATGTGTTTTTTGGCCATCTGGATATCTTCTTTAGAGAAATGTGTATTCAGATTATTTATCATCTTTCTGATCAGGTAATTTTTTTTTTTAATTTTCATTGTTGAGTTGAAAGAGTTCTTTATTCTGGATGCTAGGTTTTTGTTGAAGATATGATTTGCAAATGTTTTCTCCCATTGTGTTGTCATCTTTTCACTTTCTTGATGGTGTCCCTAGAAGGACAAAAGTTTTAAATTTTGATGAGTCCAATTTATTTCTTTTTTGTTGCTCTACTGTGGTTTCATATTAAAAATCTATTGCCAAATCCAAGGTCACAAAGATTTATACCTATGTTTTCTTCCAAGAGTTTTATAATCTTAACTTTTTTTTTAGTTTTAACTCTTACATTTAGTTCTTTGAGCCATTTGGAGTTAATTGTTTTATATGGTGTGAGGTAGAGGTTCAGCTTCATTCTTTTGCATGTGGATGTCCAGTTGTCCCAGTAGTATTTGTTGAAAAGACTATTTTTTTTGTCCATTGGAAGGTTCTGGAATTTTTCTTGAAAATCAGTGGAACATAGATGTAAGGGTTCATTTCTGACTTTTAACTCTATTACATTGATCTGTGTGTTTTAATTACTACTGCTTTGTGGTAAGTTTTGAAAGCAGGACATATGATTCTTCCAATTCTGTTCTTTTTCTAAAAGATTGTTTTGGCTATTCTGGGCGCCTTACATTTCCATATGAATTTTAGGATCAGCTTCTCAGTTTCTGCAAAAAAGGCATCTGGGATTATGGTTGGGATTGTATTGAATCTAAAGATCAACTCGGGTAGTGTAGTCTTTTAATAACATTAACCCTTGCAATTCATGAACTTGGAATGTCTTTCCATATATTTAGGTATTCTTTAATTCTTTCATTGGACTGGGGATATTGCACCAAGGGTTTTGCAGCCTGGTCCAGGGCAGAAGGTTCTGGAAAGGTACTTGAGGCAGTTTCTTCAGGCTCCACAGTGAGAAGACAACTTACTTCCCATCTTTGGAAACACCCAGGGCCTAGGGCCTTCTAGAGCAATACTTGCGTGTTGTGTCACCAGTGTATTTTTAGGACTCACTGGCACTTAGATTAATTCCCCCAGGTGTAGAAACATCCCAAAGCACTGGCAAATTGGTCGCTCCACTCTGTTCTAAGAATATCCTAGTGTTTAGGAGTAGGGGCCCCGAATTCAAGTCCTAGCTCTGCTTTTCACAAGTGGTGTGACCTCGGGCATATTACTTTCCCTCTCTAAATCTCAGATTCGTCATCTGCAGAAATGAGAAAAAAAAATACATCCATCTCATAAATCATTCTAAGAACCAAATTAAATTAATGTATGGAAAATGGCTTTGTAAACTGTTAAATTCTACAAAGGTTAACAAACAGCTCTTTTTTTCCTCATTTGGAAAAAGCCACTGAATGAATAATCTCCTGCATGAGTGTCCATTTATGTCAGCCTGCTGAGGTCATATGGTGTGGCTTTGAAGTGGAGAAAGTGTGACTGTCAGTTTTTAAAAAGGAAGTAGAGAGACTGTATTTCTCTTCCCCCCGCAATGGAGCAAGCGCAGCTGTAAAGGCAATGATTTCACAGAACCCGCAGCACCTCGCTGGGGCAGAAGCAGTCAAAATAAGGACAACTGAGAAACCAGACTCGGGCAAGTTGAAGAAATGAAATAAAAACAGACCTGAAGGGCATAATAGCACCTTCATTTATAACAAGTGTTAGTAAAATCAATAGGTTCTTATGTTTCTTTTGTGGTCTTCCTAATAAATTCCATCTAGTGATTCCCTGATCAGTTTTATCTTAAATAGATGACTGAAGGAGAAAAAAAAAAAACACATGAAGGTTTTAGCTTGGTACCTCGTGAAAATCGAGAACGATCACGCTTCTCAAGATGAACTCAGATCTGTCGTGGACTGTTAGGGAATTTTCACTGATTATTTTGGGAACCTTTCAGTCAGAAAGAAAAAAGCTGTCAGGGTGTGGAAGACTGCAGGCATTGGGGTTGGCAGATGTGTGTTTGGTTCCCGGCTCCCCTTTTTCTAGCTGGGTCCTTGGGAAAGTTGTTTGCCTCAGATTTTCTCATCTGTAAACTAGGGGTCATAAAATACCTTTTTGATAGGGTTGTGATGAGGACTAAATAAACAGCAGTAAATCTTTGTTGCTTTCCCTGGCTTCTTCTGGGTTTAGCGTTCCCATATCGTAAGGCCGACCTCTCTTAATTAGGAAACATTTGCAAACAAGTTCTTCCACCTCATTCCAAATATGTCCTGAACAGTCTGACTTTTCTTTGTCCAGGAACATTCAGATTCTGAATGACATCTCTGGCCTATTGACTCCCCTCGAGGATTCTGAGGCCCTAGGTCAAAGCCTTGAAATTCTAGGCATATGAGCATGATGAAAGGTTTTCTCAAATTGAGACCACTGTATCAATCCGGGTCCCTGCAGATGACACCCTCCAAGGGATAAGGAAAGAAAATGTAACAAAGGAGTTACTTCAGAGCTGTGGGCAGGCCAGCTAGGGTCTAGCCATAGCAGGGAGCCATTCCCAGGGGGCCAAGGGGAAGAACCCACTGGAGAGGACTTAATATGGGAGGGGGGTGGCCCACCCTATATGGAGATACGTAGCCACTGCCACTCAAACCCCAACAGAGAGACCGTACAGGCAGTGGACACCTGACTTCTCCCCTCTTCCACCCTCCAGCCAAGGGAATGTGGAGGCAGCCTCCTAGGACATACAGGGGAGCAGAGAATAGATCTGGAGGGCCAGAGGAAGATCATCCAGCGGAACTGGCCTCTCAGTGAGGGAGGGTCATTAGGACAGGCCGTGGCATTATACAGACTAACTCCAGTCTTTAGAACCACAGGACAAGGGCACTACACATAAACACAGCTTTTAATTCTGCTCTTTTCTCCCCCTGTCCTTTTGCACATCTAGAAAGGAAAAAGATATAACATGTCCCAGATTTGGTTCCAAGAAGTTGTATTTACTGTTTGCTGTGCATTCTTGGGCATAACTCTGGCAGGACATATGTCAGGAGACAGCCCCTGTTCACAAGATCCCACTGAGGATTTATGAAAATGGAGGAGTTACTGCTCCTGGTGATGCTTGCAATTCTTTATTTTGCTTCTGTAGACAGACAACGAGCTGCTCTTGTGGGGATGATACGAGGTGTGCAGAAGTCACGGCAGCTCACATCAGCCTGCCCATCTGTCAGAGTTTCCCACATGGCTTTCTCCTTGGGGCTACTCTCTTGCAGCTGTTGTGCAAATGCGAATGTCCCCTAGGATGAGTGACAGGGAAAAGCCATCATCAACCTGATGCCCATATCAAGTTGGCATCCTAGGAAAGACAGCGTCCCAAGAGAAGCAGCAGAAATGATGGAGATGTTTGGTCTGTTCAAGAAGAGGGGGCAGTGGTGAGCAGCTTTGTGTTGCCTGCAGATATGTGAGACCACCACGTTAAAGATTACACTTTGTCCACATGGCCCCTAGGATGGGAATGAACCCATCGGTTGCAAGTTACAGGGAGATGGGTTTTGTTCCGTGTAAAGAGGAAGTTTTTAAGCAATGAACGCAAATGAAGATGGACAAGTGGCCTTAGAAGGTCATTGGGTGCTTGTGCGAGGGACAGTTTAATTCAAGCGTTAGAATTCAAGAAGCTGTGGCAGAGAGTAGATCCAGATTCAGAGCCTGGGAACAGAGTGGGAGGCAGCGCCTGGTGTCCTGAACAGAAATCATGCATTGCTGATCAGATAGAATGAGGCCCCTGAATTGCTATGGCAGGCAGAAGATCGGCTTGAGGTGCTGGGCTCATTTCTGGGATTGGAAGCCCATTTCTGGGCTCATTTCTGCTCCAGAGCCCTGGGCCAGCGCCTGTCTGCTAATGCTGCCAGGCATCTTAAAGATGGTGTCCAGTCCCTCAGAGGGCAAGTTCACCATTACTGCAGGTCCTCCAGCCGCATCTGGATGATGAGATCTTTGGGGTGTTGTTGAATAGACTCAAACATCAGATGTATGGTCAGACAAGATAACCATGACTATCTCATTCAATGAAGATTCAAGTAAGCTGTGATTGGCTTTGGGTCTGGAGACATGGAGTCAGGAGCCTGAGACAGGAGCACATCCACTCAACCAAGGATCACGGGCAGTGAGTTGGACAGCCACCAGAGTGGGGAACAGAAGGTGCTAAGAATACGAGCTTAATTCCATTTTCCTAAGCTCTGACTCCTACAGGTAAATTGAATCGCTGCCTGTTCTGTGCTCTCAGAGTCATTCTTGAAACTTGATCTCACTTTTATATAGACATGTAGTTATCAGCCTGTGTCTGTCTCTTTTGAGACCATACGGCAATAGTTAACTTTGTTGAGAACTTACCATGCGCTTAATGATTTACAGACAGCTTCTCATTTAATCTTCACAACAAACATATAAGGTAGTTATTATTACTTATTCCTTATTTTCCAAATGAAGCAACTGAAGTTCAGAGAAATTACCAATGTGTCCAAGGACATTGAGCTATTAGTGGTAAAGAGTAGAAAGACAGGGGGAGGATCGAACTCTCCACTGTGTTACTCTGAACTTTGACCACTATGTTAATGCTTGGGGACTGCGTTTTTTTCATCCAGTTCTCTCCAGTACTTAGCATGGTTCCAGACAAGATAGGTTTCCAAAAAAATTGTGTTTGATAAATAAGAGGATGACCTGAGCCCCCCTTGTATGCTTGCCACACTGTGTGATTACGCCCTCTAACAAGTATGCATGCAGACTTACTGAGTCCTGTTCTACCCTGGAGGAGTGATATCAAGACAGAATGATGGCAAAGAAAATGCTCATTGGAGAAATTAGCTCAGGCAATTAAGAGTGTGCTGAGTAGTCCTGAAATGATAGCTTGTATATAAATATATGGAAACAAATAAAAAATTAGGACCTTGATTTTTTTGACACATAAATGTAACAAGTTTATACATGAATAAAAATTAGTGTGTCTGCCAATGAATGATACTAAAATGCCATGCTCTTCTTGCTTGTTATTTTTATCACCATAAAGTAAACCATATTTACATGATTGTGTAACCATATACTTTTCAGAAGTTTTAAATTCAGATTTCATAATAGTAATAAGAACTGGCAGTTACATAGCACTTACCATGTGCCAGGCACTGTTCTGAATTGTTTACATATGTTAACTCCTTTAATCCTCATAGATTCTTACACTCTTATGAGATAAGTGCCATTATTGTATGATATGAAGAAACTGAGGCACAGAGAGGTTACGTGACTTACCCAAGGCCACACAGCTAATTAATGAAAGAACCAAGATCTGAACCCAGATACTCTTAAAGACTACATCGTGCTATGAGTTGTGATTTACTGAATCTTCACTATATGCCTCATTCAATCTTTACCACAACCCTGAGTAAAAAGTGTTGTCCATTTCACAAATGAGGAAACTAAAATCCAGAGAGGCTTAGAAATTTGCCCTCGATGGAACAGGTAGCTGCAAAGGGCAAGGCAGGCTCGTGGACTCTTACGGTATCTTTGCCATCGTCACAGGCTTCCGGATATATTGCCTTACAGTGAGTTTTTGTTTTTAAGGATATTATTTATTTATTTGAGAGAGAGGGAGAGGGAGCATGAGCAGGGGGAGAAGCAGAGGGAGAAGCATAGTCCCTGCTGAGCAGGGAGACCAATGTGAGGCTCGATCCCAGAAACTAAGCCGAAAGCAGACGCTTAACCAACTGAGCCACCCACGTGCCCCTTACATTGAGTTTTTGATTTATTTTGTACACAGCCAATGTTCATGATAGAAAATATATATAGAAATACAAAACATGGGGGCACCTGGGTGGCTCAGTTGGTTAAGTGGCCAACTCTGGATTTCTGTTCAGGTCATGGTCTCAGGTTGGTGAGATGGAGCCCCATGTTGGGCTCTGTGCTCAGCACAGAGTTTTCCATGGGATTCTCTCTCTCCCTCTCTATCCCCCCCCCACTTGCACTCACTCTCTCTCTAAAATAAATAAATAAATCTTTTAAAAAAATACAAAAAATTCATAACCTAATTGCCAACTGCAACCCCTGTTAATCTATTAATGTTTTAGCATATATCCTTCAAGATATATGTGTTTGTATTTTATGTATAAAAGCTTGAGATAAAACATGATTTGTCAATTGCCACAGTTTTCTTGACCAACTTTCAATGGATAAGCCGAGTCTTTACATTTAAGATAATTACTGAGTTCTGTAAAAACCAAACCCAACCAAAACAAATCTAACCTACTGAGAGATAAAAATTACATTTGATGCACTTTCTCCACCCCAATGAAAATGTTCTTTTAACCACTAAATCCATTTTACTAAATGTAAAACCAATACATATGAAGTATGGTATTTAGTAGTCAAAGCAAAAAAATAAACTAGTTGAGATTATCCTTAATTTGGCTGCATGGGATTGAAAAGGACTCAATGTCTTGTTTGAAAGACAAATCATAATAAATAAAAGTTAAAAAAATAAAAAAAAGACAAATCAGAGTCCCTTCTGATAGAAAAAAAAGTATTTTCTGATAAAAATATTATAATAATAATTAGAGCTAATAATGTATATTCACTACATAACAGAAATTATTCTGTGTTCTTTATTCCATATAGGATAATAAACTATTATATATTTATGTTATATCTATATCTTTAAAACAAGCCTATGAAGTAGGTAATATCTCCATTTATAGGTGGGGAAATGTGATTAACGGAGAAGTTAAGTTACTTCCCTAAGGTCACAGAGCCGTGGTTTGAAACGAGGCAGAGTGACCTCAGACTGCAACTAAAGTGGTGACTGAAAGAATTAATCCCAAGTTGGGGCTCTTTATTTTTCTTGTGCTCTCTCTACCTCTCATTGCTAGGACAACATTCTTATCTGGGGGGAGGGGAGGCTACATCCTTATGCACGAGCTAGGCTGTGAGAAGCTGAGTGTCTACACTGTTTCAGCCTGTGTCTTGTCCTGGGATGCCTTTAACTCCCTAGACAGCCCCAAAGTAAGTTGTTAGGATCCTCGTGTTTCATGCGAGGATTGAGGAGCAGAAAAGTTAACTGTTTAGAGGCCTTCTCTCTACAGCCTGGAATTCTTCAGTGGTTTTCTTTAACTCTTAGAATAAATCCTATAAATCCTACTCTTGGATGATTTGAGGCCTGTCTGCTTGTCAGTGACTCTGGGCCCCTCTGTCCCTCACCCGCCACCCTGCAGCATCACGGGCCTTCTTCCAGTCCCTCAGACTCACCAAGTTCTTTGCTTTTGCAGTCGCCTCTACCTGCATCTCCCCTCTGCTTCTCTCTTCAGGCTGTTCTGTGACATTCTTGAGGCCTCAGGTGGCCTGCTCTGAGAGATGGACCTGATTCTCCCCCCAGAAAGCTTCCTTTGCCCACATTTCTCTACCAGATCACTCTGTCTCTTTCAGTGGACTTCCCAAAATGTGCAGCTGTTTTTCTTGTTCACTTACTTGATTTGTGTGCTTGTGGTTTTTGCTTACTTTTGCTCCGTGAGCAGAGGGACCTCATCTGGCTCCATTCCCACTCCTCCCCCACCCACGCACCTAACGAGGTCCTCCAGAGGCATTTGCTGGAAGACTGACAAGTCTCCTGGAGGAAGACAGGGGAAATAAGGAAAGAGGGTAGCTCTTCCAGCTGCCTTAGAACCCTACGCCTGCCCTGGGCTTGGGAGAACAAGGTTTGTGCTCCACAGTCTGCGTGAAACAGCCAGACCCGGGACAGGAATCTGGGGCCAGCTGATGAGGGAAGACAGAGGCTGCTGTCCATTGTCTGGAAGGGCCCAGTGCTGGTTTATTAGGCCAGATGTTCTTGGGAGTGTCTCATTGTCACCCTAGGTTCCATGACCTTGGCCCGTGGCAGGGGAGCCTCCCTTGCACTTTGAAGATTTCTGACGAGTGCCTTGGGGAGTGCTTTTAAGTAGCTTGTGTGTACTGTGGGATATGGCTCCCAACAGCCTCATTTTTAAGGGGCTATCTGAAGCCTGCTTTTGCTGTTTGTTTTCGCTTTCCTTTTCCTGCCTTAGCTCACTGAATCACTTGTTTCAGGGACACGTAGACATCCAGGTTGACTCACTGCCTTGCGCTGACTTTGAGCAAATTCTCTCGTTCTGCAAAGTCCGCACTGGCTCTTCAGTGGCTAGGGGTTGGAGCCTCTCTGAAGAACTTCCTCTCTTATGCTACTCCTCTCTGAGCTTTCTTTGAGTATATTATTAAAAGGAGAAGCATTGCAGGGAAAGCTTGGCTATGAGTACTGGTTTGGGTAGGAAAGCTCAAGAATCAATGAGCTTGGAATTGGGGGCGCATGCTGGCGAATCCTGACCTCAGTGTCCGCGGGCGTTGATGGGTAACTATTGGTTTCCAATGAGAGAGGAGAGCCTTAATCTCACCATGTGTGGGATGTGCCCCGTGGGGCTGTGTTTTGTAGGCAGTGAAGTTAAGGCTTGCCCAGAAAAATAACATGTTTTCCTTGCTTGGTGCTTGAGCTGTTTGCCTGGTGACTGGCTGATTGGCGGTTTGGGAAGGAGGGAGACGTTGGTTAACTTGGGTGTCCGGGGGATTGTGTGTGTGTGTGTGTATATGTTTGTGTAAGTGGCTGTTTCTGTTTCTTTGGAAACAGTAGAGGACAGATAAAGAAATTATGATGATACTATTACTTTCAACTTGTGTTCACAGTCTTTGAGACATCTTACAAACATTAGCTTGATGTCACTATTTAAATAATGCCCTCACTTCGAGAAAACCAGAAGTCCTTTGATGTAGATATCACAAAGGTGGATGGGAAAACTGAGGGTTTGGGAAATAACTGGGAATTTTGCCATCCTGACTCATATTCGAGCTGCTTTACCCGGCTGTGTTTCCTACAGAGGTACTCAGTGGAGAAGATAAATCAAAGCTGTATCTAATCAAGGCTTTCTTTCAACCTTGATGGAGAATGCTTTTTTGAGATTAAAAAATGCCTGACCCATCGTTTGTAGTGGTACACAGAAGAGAGATTTTCATTCAATAAAATTTTGACTATTCCCAAGCATTAAACAACGCAAAATTTGTTAGGTTTTCTACACATATAGACCTTTCCACATTGGGAGGTGACCACCTGCTCTCAGGGACAGAGGTCTCAGGCTATTCCTATTGAACTCCCCAGTGTCCTATAGGAAATGTTGCGATTATGGAGATATCAGGTCTCCACGTTTCCAACCGGATGAAATGAGCAGATATTTGATTGTGCTCTGACTTCCCTTTTTCCCACAGCTAACTTGCACAGCTTTATGCCCTAGTCAAAGTATTTCTATTAAATACCACATGGAGTGTTTTGGGAATGAAAAGGAGAGAAAAGAAAAAAAGTAAGGAAAAGAGGGACTAAGAATAAGCGTAAGATGATAAAAAGTATATAATTTGCTAAAGGAAATTTAATAACAAAAGGAAGATTCAGTTTCTCTTTTGATAGCCAAAGTGGAGAGGGGATGATGTCGTAATCTCCCCTGGTCTTATTTGTAATGACTCTGGGTAAGCCTATAAACACCTACTGACAAGAAGGTGCTGAGCTTCCTGGCTCGCCCTGGGCACCTTCCAGACTCTACTCTCCTACTTGCAGTGTGAGTGGAATCTGGACTGCAAGAATGGCATAGCCAGGCACAGATGAAGGGGTGCACTTGCCCAGCAAAGGCCTTTACCTGCCTTTCTGCAGTCAGGAGCAATGTTCTGGGAAGATAAACGAATTCATATGCTGTTTGGCTCTGGCTCTCCAAGCCCAGGGCAAGGTGTCCGATGGTTTGCTCAGCCAGCAATAGCCAAATTTATCCCAGGGTCAAGTGACCCATTGCCCAAGCTTATAGGTCAGCTGGTATGTCACAGAGTTAGGGTTTGAACACAGACCAGACTCCAAAGCTTTTCTCAGCATCATGTCTCCGTTAGAAGACAAAGAAAATAATTCTGCCTGGGAGCCTTCAAGTAAAAGGCTAGTAGATAATGTTTGGCTTGATAATTGCTAGATTATCAGAGAATTGTAGAAGGTCAGGCTCTCTTTAAACATCATCACTTTCAACACCCTTCAGAATCTTTAATCTCTTTACACATGCAGTCAAGTGTCAACGTAACTTTGCACCGATCAGTACTTCAGCGGCTCTGTGTGCTTACTACAAAGTGACTTTATAATAAAAACAGTAACCGCCGTGGCATAGCACTTTACAGTTTATGAACCGCTTCCCCAAATAGCATCCATTGGATCCTCCCAATGTCCCTGTGAGGCAGGTAATGCTGATGTTGTCTGAGTCTCTTTTTCTAGGGAGAAAATAATGGTCAGATATTAGTCAGATATTCAGAATAATGTTAAATAACTTGGTTGGCTCCGTAGCTCGGGGGTTAGAGCGCTGGTCTTGTATCATGCTAAGTTGCTCAAGATCGCCCAGCTCACGAGCAACAGAACTGAGATTTCATGATCAACTTTCTAATGTGAAATCTGGTCCCCTGGCCATGTTATTAGGTTTACCACAAATAATACAACCTTACTCATCAAGATTAAAAACAAAAGAAAGCCTAAATTTAAAGAACAAACAAAAACCTTATTTCTAATACAGTTAGGAGATTGCTCCAAGGGGTGTGTGTGTGTGTATGTGTGTATGTGTGTGTGTGTGTGTGAATGCACATGCACCTTTAATTGGCATTCTACTATGAGAAATATTTAGCTGTGAAAGGAGATGATACGGTGTTTGATGTAATTAATGAAATAGTCTTTTTTTCTCATGGCCTCAGGACTCTCAGAGAACTTTGCTAAAACTTCTTTCTGGCCTTTAATTCTACCTTCCCCTGTAGACGTCCGTGCAGTCCTCACCTCCCTATTGGGTGGTCAGGGCTCAGTGGGCAGATGGTATTTTGGTGGGGTCCTGGTGCTCCTAGCTTGGGGCTTATTGCAGGGTAGGTGCTCAGTGGCTGTGTGAGCAAAGAATGAATGAATGAGACCAGTGTTGTCGGATTCTGATCCTACCCCCAAAGTGCGCCAAGGTTGAATCACTTCTGAACAAGTCCTCGGTGACAGGTAATCCATTACTGTCCACAGGCCTCTTTCCCTAAAGCAACCTGTGAACAGTGCTCTGTGAAGATCCCTGAATTCCCTCCTGAGCCACTGCAGCTTACCCACGTGGATTTGGTGACTTGCCCCTTCCCTTCCCCTTTACCCAGGCTTTCAGTGCAAACGTCTGATAGGTCTCCCCCCAAGTCCCCTCTGGGTCCTGCCTGCACCCTTCCCCTCTTTAACTTTTTCTCTTGGAAGAGTCAGGTTCAGGGTATTTCCCAGGGCCCGACCTACACCCCCTGAGCAAAGAGACCTCATTCATACTTAGGGAGGGGTCCTCAGTTTTGGAGAGCAGGGGCATTTAAAAAAATCCTCTTTCCCTTTCTGTGCTGATTTGTAGTGTTGACTGAAAAATGGTGCTGTTGTCTGGGGGCCGAGCCCTGGGGGATAGAAGGAGCTGGCCCCTGCGTTTGTTTGTGAATGGCTTGGACCTTTTGATGAATTGGGAGTCTGGTACAGCTAACCTCTCGTGGGTGGTGGTTCAAGGAAAAGGCCTTTTCTTTCCGTGTCCTTTTTCCAGGGAGTTTTAGTGGATTTGTAGGCTTTAGTGAGTGACTCTTTTGTTTAATAGGAAGTTGAGAAAGGCATTAAGGACTTTTCTAGCCCATGGAAACGATTTAGTGATCCTCAAAAATACAGCTTATTTCTGTACTTCTAAAATACAAGTTTAATGATCCTTAACTGTGGTGGCCTTGTGCTGAGAGCTGGACCCGGATTTTCTTATTCTGCCCCCTTGCGAGCTCAGTATTCGCCTCTGGATTACATTAGGGACTAGGCATCAGTTTTGAGGGTTGAGCTAGTTTATGGGGATGAAATCATCTCTGTAATGTGTGTATGAATGTATACATATAAACACACACACCCCAACATCTCAGTAAGAAAATAGGCCAAGAGAAAAAAAGTTGTGTGTGTGTGTGTGTGTGTGTGTGTGTGTGTGTGTAGGCTTATTTTAATACGTTTTCTTATTGGGAAGTTGGTTAGGAGGCCAGTGTTCCCTCATAAGTGTGCTGTTAGCTGATGCTGATGGTAGCAGCAACGTGAAAACAGAATTTAGAAGCTTATGGTGTTTTGTACTTAAATTCGGAAAAGAAAAGAAAAACATGCTCTCTTTGATGGGACTATCCTCAACAATAATATAAAATCAACAGGCAATTATCAGGAATGAAAAGGCATCTGAGCAAGAGCCCTATTTCCACCGTGGGCCAAGGCTTTCTTTTGCTTCTGTTGAGTCAACACTGCTTAACACGGTGTGGTACGTTAGCTGGGGAGTGGGGACTGTAGGGAGCCAAACCAGGTAATTTATTTAAACAAAAAATCTAGATAGCTTCTACTAGCTTACTCATTTGTCTCTGTGGATTGAACCTGAAAGGGTATGCTTATGCTTCCTTAAAATTTCAGCAACAGTCCCCACCCCTGCTTCACTCAGAGAGGGAATGAGAATTTCACACACTTTTTGAATATTCATAACGTTTTCGTTGGCAGTGAATTTAGCCTCATCCTAAGCATAACTGTGTTCGAGTTTTCTAGAGCTCTTTGGAAAGTATAGAGAAGTGGATATGCGTTTAGTCCCTTGTGCTCATTTTCTCTGGTGTGTGCTAGCTTTGTTTTTATCATCCGTCTTAACTGTTCTCTTCCTCTTACCTGCTTTTTATCTGTGAACCGGGTGCCATGGGCCAGGGGGCAGTGGTGCTCATGCTATTACTGTCTCAGAAGCTGCACTGTCGGTGTAGGGTCGGGAGACATGAGTACTGCATTGTGCTGTCTGCCCTGCACGTTGCAGAATATCTCGCAGCTTTGCCCTCCACCTGTTAAATGCCAGTGGGGACCCCCAGGGACAGTGGGGACACTCAGGGACCGTGGCAACTAACAATGGGCCTCCCATTTTTCTGCATCCCCTTACCGGACCATGCAAAGAAATTATACCTTCTCTGGGGAAGCAGATAAGAACGTGCCTTTTGCTAGTATTCAGAAAGGGACCCCTATTAGAGTGATGGCAGCATCTTCAGATGACATGAGGGTTTTGCCTTCACGTGGCCTTTAAGTGACCTGCTAGTGACGTCAAATGTTCACAGGCTTGACATTTGAAACATAGTGTGCTAGGAATCTGAATCACGTCTCTGAGTGTAGTTTGACCTTGTATTCAGCTGACATCAGGAGATGTAGCGGGCTCCGAGCACAACTGCCGACTTGGGGAACGCCCGGCTTTCTGTTGGAGTCAAGGGCAAAAGTGCCTCGTTCCGTATGATCATTCGCAAATGTCTTTTAGTAGTAAGTCAGTAATAGTAATCTTAGGATGAAATAGCCTCTTGCCGGGCCCTGCAGAAAGTAGAGAGGTCTGGCGTGACCACCAATGTGTTTATATACAGTCTGACATTTTGTGGTCCAGATTCATGCACAAGAAGGAAGCTCAAGATTTCAAGTATTACATCAGCTCATACCTCAGGTGGACTAAGCCTGTAGTGCTGCTTGGAGATGCAAGGATACTTACATAGAACAGAGATAGAAAGGAAACTGTTCTACCCCATAAAAATCATTTGAATGTGTGCAAAGAAAACCAACTAGAAATTTGTGATTTTCCAGACTATTTAAAAATATTTATTGTTTATAAAAGGTTTAAAAACCAATGTACCCAAAACGTTTTAAAAATTATCCCGAGGCAGAGCAGAATTATTTGGGATGCGTTGTAATTCCAAAAAGGCAGATTTTACTTAGTAAAGCAAGAAAGGAGTAGAAAGAATTATACTGCTGACGTTTTCCTGATTTTCTACAGGCAAGCCGTTTTTGACTCATAGAAAAAACAGATCCAGTTTTGCATTTAATCTCTTTGCTGTTAGAGTTTTTCCTTTCAGGATTTCAGGGGGCAACTGTTTTAAATAGCAGTGGGAGACTTTCTGGAAAGGTAAAGATGACAATGTCAACTAAACCCCGGATCACCTCTTATTCCAATTTAACTTTTTTTTCTTTTTTTCTTTCGTTGCTTTTCTCGTCAGTGCATTCATATTGGGAGCAGGTAAAAAGGAAGAGTTTGCTGCCCCCAGCATGTCTTGCGAGGTTGTCCTCAGTTGGAAATAAGTCAAGTGATTTGGTTACATTTAGTATTTCCTGAGAATCTTTATCCTAGTGTTTTGTTAACCACATGCATGCCAAATAAACTTTTTTTTTTTTTTAGAGATGGAGTATGTCCTGCAAAAAAACAAAAACGTAAACAAAAACACACACATAGGAACTGTGCTCCATGGGAGCAAGAAGATGAATAGGACCTAAATACCCATTCTCGGGCACACACACACTGCAGTGGTTTATTCAGCTCTTGATGTCTGATGCCCAACATTGATGCTTAGCAAATACCTTCTGAACTATTGAACCCATAGATAGGAAAGCTGTAAGACAGGATTGTGCAAAACATAAGTAGAAATTAGCCAGCAACTTTGAAAAGAGGCCTCATATCCAAAGAAACATATGGAAAACTTGAAAAAAAAAAAAAAGAAAAAAGAAAGAGGAATCTAACATATGAAAACCCAATCCCACTGGAATGTTTTTTCATACACAGTATAAGTGCCACATAAATAAAACCACAAACCTCTGCAGAAGTACATGAGAGGACTTGAGCCCCCAGCACTCTCCTGGTAGGGCCTCCTTTGGGAAGTAAACCCTGGGTGAGCTTAAAGAGACAAAAGCTGCTTAGAAATCCTTCCGCCTGGGAACAGTGGACCTAGTTCGAAGGGGACTTTGGACAGTCCCTTGGCGTAGAGTTGTGTGAAATAATCCTAACGAAGTCTCTGATTCAGGTTGTAAGGTTCCGAACTCTGGGGGGACAGTGGATGGTGAACATCTTTTAAGGACGGTGATTTTCTGGTTTGAATGGAAGAGTGATATGTAACTGGGGCGATATGTGTAAAGTTTAGGACTTCCTGGGGAAGAGTACTGGCTATAAACTGCCCTGCAACACACCCCAGTCTCGCCAAGTTCTGTTAACATTTTCACGTGGAAGGTACGGGGTCCCACTGTTGGTCTTGTTCCCTCTGTAAATCTCTGGTTTGAAAACTTTGTAGCATTCTAGGCATTTCAAGCTTGAGGGCTGAAATGTCACTTTAAAAGCGGTGGTGGGGGGGGGTTAAAAAGGTCACACAGCTGCAAATAATAATAGCCCAATGAAATTCAGATTCTAGCTGCAGCACACTTCAAGAATAACACTGAGACAGGAAACAAGCCTACCAGATCTTTTTACCAGTAAGGCTATGTAAGAACACATCTGATAAAATGTGTGTGTGCGCGTGTGTTCACGTGTGTGTGAGACACACAAAGACAAAGACATATATAACAAGACAAATAGAGACACAGAGCAATAGGCACCCAGAGTTTTTGAGAGCGAAGATACACACACACACACAAAAAGAGATACACAGAGATGCAGAGAGGGATGCAAAGGCACACAAAATAATTGATTTTCTTGAACTAAAATTCAAGGGTGTTTATTTTTCTGTTTGAAGTTACTATATTAAGGTGAGAAAACTAAAGGTATATTTGAAATAAAAGGATTTACTTTCCTGTCATTTTGAAGTTAGCTTCCGTGGATTGCTTTTTCAAATGGTGTGTCTTTGAATGGTCTGATTTTTCAGTGTTTTACTAAAATGGTCCTGTTTTACAGATGAGTGAATAAGGTAATGAAAGATACAATATCCCTCATAAAGAAAGAAAGTCTTAGCCCCAAAACGAATATATAATTCCCTTCCAGGAGCTAGCCATGCGTTGGGAGAACCATCCGGCCTCCTTGCTGTTAAAGTAGAATCAGGCATCTTAGAATAAAATAATTTAGAGTGTGTTTTTGGTGAATTTGTTATTATCGTGTGGGGCTGTTTGCCTTTCTGACCAATACATCGAGAGAAATATTTGCCTTTTTCTCCCCCAGAAACACAAAGTACAAATTTGCTATGCACTTAACTAATTTAGTTAATAAGCAACTTTCGTTTCTAGAAACAAAGGCTGATCTGGACTCTCACACAGTGTGACTGACTCCAGATGCTCCTGTTTGTTAGCTGTCCTTGGCACTTTAGGAAGATGTGTTTCCCCCTGTAGAAACCCTTCTGCAGTCTCGCAACCTCAGCAAGGTAGCGAGGTCTCTTTCATGTGAGTCCTGACAAGCAGGCTCTTTCCACATTCGTAGTAGGCCAATAAATGCTGACAGATGTTGTTAACATCATTCTTAAAATTCGAGCCCCCGCCTTCAGATCTATCATGCATTCGTGGTCAGATTAACAATGTCATAGCTGACGGGGACGTATCAATATTATTATTAGTGCTCGTTTATATGTACAACTTCAGTTTGTAGCTTTGAAGTTCCCATAAATTTCTGTGTTGATAAACGTGCACGAGGATTTTCAGGTGAAAACAACATTGTTAGTGTCTTAATATTCCAAGTCCCTTACCACTGTATGAATCCGTCTGCTGTTATTGGAAGACATTTGTGCAGTCAAGGTTGGAGATCAGAGATGGGAGTTCGTTGGTGACTAACGATCGGTAATGGCTTCCTGTGATGCAGACAGGGAAGCACCACTCTTGGCTGATTTCAGCAAACCGAAATGATGGAGGTTTTTTCCCTTTGAGCTCCGTTGTGGCCCTTGTTTAAAATACATATTTACAGTATTTTGTGCAGACTCTCCAAGTTTTTCGTAACATTTGTTTTTTGCAATATTTGCCTTTCATGAAATGGTAATTCCAAGTATATCTCCAAAGGCCTGGCAGAGCATCTGAATGGATTGCATCAGCCATTGTGGAAGATTTCCCATTTTAGACCAGGAGGAATTTGTGGGGTCAAACGCTGAACAATGAAAGAGATTCTTGCTCATTTCAAGGCCGAGGAATCCAGTGGCAGTTGAGGGTTTGAATTGTAAATCAAGCCTGTCATCTCCTTGTCAACTAGGAAAAACCTCTACTCACTTTATGCACTATTAGGGTTTGTTATTAGGGTTTTGTGTTGTTTTCCAAAAATTTGAAGGGAAATTAGACTCGTAAGGCATTTGTTCTAAGTGAGCATTGAATCTGAACTTTGGAAAAGCAGAACAAAAAAATAGAACTATTTAGAAACTCTTAATGATTAGACAGTGTCTGCCACAATTATGACTGTATCTAACTAAATTTATGGGGTCACTCAGTGTTTCTCAGTGGGTGCTCTGTGGGGATCATAAGGAGCCAGCACATCGCTGATATTCAGCGGCTTCACTGTCTATGGCAATATTAACAGACTGACTTTATAATGAATGAGTACATTTACACGTGAAGTTTAGTGAAAACTAGTCTCATCTCCTTGTTCTCACCAAAAGCCGTTTCGACATTTTTTCCCCCCCACAAACTCTGGTGAAATTTCTTCTCTGGTCATAGCCGAGAATGGGGGGAATATAGTGGTCTTCACAACCTCTTGCTTTGCTGAAAACTTGGTTCTGGGCCAAAAAGTTTGAGAACCATTGCCTTAGGAGTGGAGAAAAGGCAAGCTGTTTGGGGTGGTTTATTATGATGATTCAGGATTCATTATCCATTCCACAAATATTTATTGAACGCCTACCATGTCAGCTCGATGCAGTGGAGCCTGGGGTATGGCAATTGCCAAACAAAACTCGGTTCATTAAAATGTCCCAGCTGGTAAAACAACAGAGTGGGAAATAAGAGGATGAGGCCTGACTTCTGCGGACCTAATGCAGAAAAACGTGGCTAAAATCATGTCTGAGTGATTTGCCCCCCTTGATGGACGGTACAAGAATATTTGCAGGGTTTTAGTAGGAGTCTGTTGAGAGAATAGTTATTACACTATTTGCTAGAAAAGAACTCTAATAATAGGCCATAAAAATAGGCCAGTGGTCCTTCACTAATACATCAGACCAGATCGTACTAGTGGATAAAAGTAATGAAACCTGTGTGGTAGAGTGGTGCCATTTAGTGAAACTGTCACGAACACCCACACAGCAAGGAATGCGCAAGGGTGTGCTGTTTGCAGAGGGCTAAATGTGGGAACCGCAGTGCATCAAAATAAAACAGTTGAGGTTCACACACTTATATATACACACCCACTCACCTCATACTTTATTAATCACTTAAGCCTATTTTATTTTAGCCACTGCCATTTTACCTTAGGACTTTTATTCCAACACTACGTTGCCAAAGCATTTGGTCCATGGCATCCATAGCATATAATAAATTGATACCAATTCATTCATGTTTAAAAAATACAACAGTAAAATGACAGTAGTCACTGTGTGGAATATACCGATGACTGAAATCTAAACTATTTGAAAGCAGACTGTGTGTCTCTGATTAGTCATATTCCTCTAAACAGTATCCATACGGTGAGGGCTCAGTAAAACAGAGTAAATCTGTATGGCTGGAGCTTATTCTTTCTTCAAGCATCAACACCGTAGTGTAATTTGGTGGTATTTGCTGCCTTGGTTACAGCACGTGGTAACCAATAATTAAGATAAAGCAGCTCATGTTGATATCAAGCAGAATTGTTAAAGTATTACCATGAGATGTTTGAATTTATGGGGAAAGTCAGCGTTTTGGTGAAGTAGGGCTTAGGGTAGAGTTGTGATTAAGGTGGAAAGATACTTTCTTCCCAAACTTAGCTGGCAGGGCTTGGCCGATCTCTCCCCTCACTTTGGATTTTTAATGAATCTCTTTTAACCTTCAGTAGTGGCATTTCCAGTCGTGACCACTTCTATTAATTAGACATTAATCTAACTATTATCACTAATTACTACTTTTAGATGTGCGCCATAAATGTATTTATATGGTGCTTTCCCATTTTACAGTCAGGTAATCTTAATATTGGTTAGTAATGTTACTAATCTTGGCATTCTTTTGTTACCTTAGCAACTAAAGCTCTTATGTGGTATCCAAGAAAGACCCACCTTATAGCAAATTCTCTTTTATAATAGGGAATGTTTAATGTTAGAGTGCGGTTCCAGTAACACTTGCTCACAGAACCTCCCCTGCCCCACCTCCAAACACTACACACTTAAATGCGAAGACCTTTCTCCATAATTCGGGCGTGTCTTACAGGCCTCCTAACTGATCAGTGTGATATAGAAATGAAGGAACTGGAGATTATATTCATTGGCTTGTTGTAAAGGAGGGGAAATTGAGGCCTGAAGCAGTTAAATGACTTGGCAGTAGTTAAGTAGATCATGGTCACAGAGACAGAAAAGTTCCAGGAAAGCATTTAAAAATTTACTAGAAAGGGGCTCCTGAGTGGCTCAGTCATTAGGCGTCTGCCTTCGCCTCAGGGCGTGATCCCGGAGTCCTGGGATTGAGCCCCACATCGGGCTCCCAGCAGAGCAGGGAGCTTCTTCCTCTCCCACTCTCCCTGCTTGTGTTCCCTCTCTCGCTGGCTGTCTCTATCTCTGTCGAATAAATAAAATCTTTAAAAAAATTTTTTACTAGAAAAACAAGGCATATTTAATTAATGGGTAACCCAATTACTCTGTTGTTTTTTTCTGTCTTGGACCAAAACCACTTTCTCACCCTTTATTTTGAGGCATAGCCGTAAGTCAGCCTTCACAGGGGAGAGGAGAGATGCTCTGTGATAAGTGATGGCAAACTCAAATGAATAATGAGATTTGAGAAGTTATTTTAATGGCTCATGACTTTCCTCAGACAAGGACAAGTGCAAAGGCTTCTAAAGATATTTCTGCTTTTTGCTTATTCTAAATATAATAAAGTAATTTACACAATGTGCCTGGTCCAGGAAAGCTGTAAAATTATGCTAAGTTACTGTGTTGGTAGGTGACCAGTGAGTGGGAAATCATTCCAGACATAGAGTGGAAAGGGTAGTACTTAGTGAAAATTGTATAATGAGGAGGCAGCGTGAAGAAGAGTTTGCGTGTGTAAATTTGCTTTGTTCTGTAATATCTGACTTGGAGTGTTATCTAAGGCAAGTCTTTTTGCTTTGCACTTCAGGAAAGCGAAAGCCTGCGCCTATTCCCCAAAGAAAGTCTGTTAGTGTTTGGGGGAAGGGTATAGTGACAGACAGAATAGTGTTGGGGTTTTTTGCAAGATAATAAAGCTTCCTTGGGGGAAGGGTAACTATTTCTTGAGTAGAAGCAGAGTTCCCTCTTTCAAGGGTGAAGGTGACTCCGGAATTCTTTTGGTAGCGCCTACAGGAATCATTTTAAGGAAGCAAATTCCTTCCTGCGCTTCCGAGCTAAACCAGTAGGTTTTAGTCCCTGGATAGAGCTGTGTCCCACCAGCAGCACATGTAGCTTACTTATTTAAACTCAACTCTAAAATTGGCAAAAAAGAAAAGTATGATTTAGAAAATGGTTTAAATTGTGAAACTTAAATTTGCACATAGTATTTTGTGATGTTTAAAAAATGTTTATGTACCAAAAAAAGTGCGAACTTCTCTGGTGCCGTTTGAGAATGTTCCTATAATAAACACCCTTGTTTTGTCAAAAAAATTTGTTTTTTGGTACTGTGTAGGTTAGTAACCATGAAACCAATGTGTACGTACTTACACCGGTTTTAGGGAGGATTGGTAAAAGTAATTTTGATTACGCTCAAGTTTTGCCTGATAAACTCACCTTAGAACCTAATCCCTACATAAGAAAAGAGCACACTAGAATGTAACATGTGACTGAGACCATAACAGAAGACTTCTCCCCACAAAGCTACCTTACTCCAGATAAGTTCTGTAGATTAGATGGGCAATGGCCTTCATCTAATATTAATTTCAAATTAGCCCGTAAAACCAAATTCACAAAATATCCAAAGTAATGTTTTCTGCGTTTTCTTATTTCTGTTTATCCCTGCGTGACCCGGATATTTTTTGTTGAGCCATCTGTGAATGAGTGAGATGAAAGGGAATTTAAGACCATGGCTCACCACTGGGGACATTTGCTAAGCTGGCTGCAGGGCTATTCTGCATCCTGTAGTCATCCCGAAGCTTGGCAGGGTGATCGTGGGTGAATTATTTGACCGCTGCTCAGGGTTGGTCACCACACTGGTGATAACCCTGTTTACTGCCCCCTCTCTCGCTTTTCTAATGGCCAACTCCGAAGGACAGGTGTGAACTTTGCTTTGGCATCTTCTTGCACAGGTGCGGTCTTACTGGGTAATAACACAGTCCAGGTGGTTTTCCAGAGGCAGAATTTCTGCTGCAACAGCCCCATGGCATTTTTCCTCAAAGTACAATAAATGTGCACTCAAGCAAACAATAGGAGCTCAGACTGCAGAAAGCCTAGTGAACTTGAGCAAGGCGGGACCTGTGTTCGCGTTAATGTTTATCTTGTCTAATTTGGGGATTGGCATAGAAAGGGGCTCCGAGCAATTGCCTTTCTCATGTTTCTTAGGTAGAAGCAGGAGATATTCATGGATTTCTGTTTTCCTTCCTCCCTCTCCCCTGTCCTACAGATTTATGAAGAATCCAAGATGAATTTGGAGCAGGAGAGGCCATTTGTCTGCAGTGCCCCGGGCTGCTCTCAGGTGAGTGTGGGGATCCTTTGGTCTGTTCTGCCAGGATGTAGCTGCCTTTTGACAGGGAAACAGCTCTCACTTGGCAATCATGCCTGCGGTAGGCTTTCTTTCTTCACTGAGATATTGTCAAAGCCCCCTTTACCATTACCAGTACCACCACCACCACCACCACCATCATCATCATCCTCTTTCTCCTCATTATTATTATTTTCTACTTTGAATAGTTTGAACTAGTTCCCTCACAGCCCCAGAAATACATCAGCATTAGCCATTTCCATCCTTAACTTTTCCCCTGGAAGTAAGCCAGATGCATCCTGCCCACCAGATGTTCAGGACTGTTATTTCAGAAAGGGGAGGGAGGATGCTGCTTTTACAATAGTCACTTGATACGGGGCCTTTGGATTACTGGTGAAATAGCTCACCATCAGAGCTGAATTCTATTTTGTTTTGTTTTTCTCTTTGAGTACAGTAAACCTTCTATAACTTTTCTAGAACCCGCAGTTTTTCCATTTATCTAAACTTAAGAGGGGAAGTTGGCATGCTGTGCTAGATTACACCTCTTTGCCTCCAATGGCTCCGATCAAGTGGAATCATTGTGAAGATTAGATGAGATACTACATGTAATTAGTATAAGGCCTGTACATAATAAACGCTCAATTAATGCTCACCATTGTTACTCTTCGGGCTGCTATAATGGTGGACTGCGTGGCAGAATTTCTCAAGCTCGGCACCGTTAGCACTTGGGCTGAGTAGTTCTGGCTGTGAAGGACTGTCCTGTGCATTACAGGGTGTTTGTCAGCATCCCTGACCTCTACCTACTAGATCCCAGTGGCCACTTCCCAGTTGTGAAAACCAAAAGTGTCTCCATGTCCCCGTGGGGGGTCAGAATGGCCCCCAGTGGAGAATGACTGCCTGATGGTTTGCGTTTTGGCTTTAACATTTTTTTAAATCCCTTCCCTTTTGGGGGTCCCCTAATTCTAGCTCATGGTCTCCCACTCCATTTTATGTGTTGCTGTAAGCCGTCTTTTCTCCTTTTTGGAATCAGGCAGGGTATAAATAAATAATGCCACAGACATGTGGTCACTGGTGTCAGACGCTGCTAGAGCCGGGACAGTGAGAGGCTGAGCAGAGGCTGTTGGGTTTGGCAGTTGGGTTCTGGCGGGTGACCTATGAGAGAGGAGTCCGGGTGGGGGCCAGGTTGGAAGGGATTAATGAGTGAGTGGGTGGTGAGGAAGTGGAGGTGGCCAGCATAGAGGACTCTTTCAAGAGTGCTAGGGAATGACGGGAAACAGAGTGATATCATGGTAGCCTGAGAAGGAAGCAGCCCGAGAGAGGTTCTTTTTAAATGAAAGGCTAGCCAGGCGGGATTTAGTCAAGGGCAAGGAGAAGTGCGCACGCTGGATTGAAGAACCACAACTGAAGCGCCGGCCCCTAGAAGACAAGGGTGTAGAAGGTCCTGTGAGGAAGAAGGGGTGCTTATTCCTCTGAGGCAGGAAGGAATGGAAGTAGCAAGCCAGTTCTGAGGTAGTGAAGGTTGAGGGGTGCATTTCTAATGACCTTGAACTCAGGGAAGGAACAGATCATTTCCTTGAGAAGGCTGAGTGAAATGGTTAGACAAAACGAAAATTGAGGATTTCCATACTTTCTTGATTTTAAGGAAAAACTCCAAACTTTTCCCCTCAACTCCTTGCAAAGCTGCACCTAAAACTTGATGTTTTTATTTAAGGTGAAAGTGTTTATTTTCCTTGACAAGTTGTTTTAAAAATATGTGCATCTTTCATTTGAAGAGATACTAGAATTGAGGAAATGTGGTAGTTGGCTAGTGATCCCAAGGGTCTCTGGTGGGGTTTTAGAAAATCACAGTCAAGTCTGTTGTTGTGATCATGGCATTTACCATAGTGACCTTCCAGAGCCTGGGCCCTGCATGGAGAAAAAAGGATGGCTGGGGATTGGGAAGGGGAGAAAATGTGAGTTATCAATGCTTGTGTTACACTGGCAGTGATGGAAGGATGTTTCCCCCTTTTCCCTCCTGGAAAGAAGCTTTGGTCTATTGGGAGTGGTCTACAATACCTGGGAGGTTTTCTGTTTTATAGCTCCTTATAGATTAACTTTGTCCCAGAAGTAAAGAGAAAGAAGCTTCTCTTGCTCTTTCTGAGCTCACAGAGTCCATTGTTAATTTCACTGCTCCTTTGCCCTTAATATGACCATGCTTTGAGTTCCAGTGGCCTCTCTCAGCTGTGTATCTGCCATAGACTGTACATCTTGGTTATATACAGTTTGCTTCTCTTTTCCTGCTAAATTAAAAAAGCCCCATGATATCCTGTATTGTCTCTTTGGGGAGGTATTTATAGTTAATATGACATATTATGGAAATTATTGTTATTTATTAAGTAATCTGGTTAATATTCTATTTTAGGCTATTATTTTACAGAACCAAAAAACGGCTTACAAATACGAAAGTAGGATACTATCATGTTGTTTGTTGATTATATATATCCCAATAAAAATTATAATATGGGTTTTAATGGAAAGACTAAGTAGTTTAACCTGTCTCTAAACCACACATGGTAGTGTCCCATGTTTGATGTCGTCACTATAAGGTGTTATAAAGGCCCAAGAGCATAGATGAAGCTGCAGCAAAACCCCACATCTTTATAAATCAGACTTCTGTGTAGTTAGAACTCTGACATAATTACCATGCTTTGCAGATTCTATATGCTCCAATTTATCTGATACAAATCACAGCTAAGTGATATTTATTCCCTAAACTACTTTCAGAATATTCCAAAGGATTTAGCCCAGTGAATTCCCTCATTCTCATGAACACAAATCTGTACTATTTGCAGAGAAGATTTCTACCACAGTATACAATGGCAATTGGAACTTTTAATGACTATCCTGAGGAACTGGGAAGCTCTGAAAGACTTTCTAAATTGTCAAAGATTCAGAAATGTTGAGCAGAGTTTATTGTCTTTTGTTGTGTTTTCATTTGACCTTGATAAAGCAGATGCTGTGCTAAACTCAGTTATTAAAACCTACCAGCCCGAGTCAGGAGAGGCTAGGATCTGCTGCAATAACAAATCACGCCAACGCTTCAACAGCGTAAAACAACAAAGGCTTACTTCAGTTGCCCACGCATACGTTTCTACGGTAACGTATGGCCGGACCTTCTTCATAATCTTTTAGAATTCAAAAATGCTCTTCATAATCCTTCAGAGATGTAGGATAATTGAGGGGTCACTATTTCTAATATTGTGAATTGGCATGTTAAAGGAGAGAAGGTCTTGCCCCAGGAATTAGGCACTGGCATGTGAGTGTCCTGTCACTTCCATTCATGACTCCATGGGTAGAACTAGTCACATGGCCCCCCACCGAGCCACAAGGGGGCCAGGAAATCCAATCCCACTGTGTGACCAGAAGCCAGACAGCTGAAAACATTTGGGAACTGCCTTTTTAATAACTGTAACATCACTCTGAAAATTAAAAATAAAGTGTTGGTTTACTACACTGTACAGAGTATGGAATACTAAAAATGATTTGTCATGTGACTATGAGTCATCTGTATACTTATAAAAGATCACATAATGAATGCAGTGTGCAAGGCCTTCATAAACAGAAACATACTATACAAATGTCACATGCACATTTGTAGGTGTTTATGTCAAACAGTTAAGCATGACATGTAATTCTTTCCCAATGTCTGACATGAATCAAAATTCTTTTCCTACTTCATGCATTTTTCCTGCTTCTGGTTAATCTGTAGATAACGTCTAGCATACTTACTATGCCTTAGAGTATTTTATACTATTTTATAGTATACTATTTTATACTATTATGTAAAACAGTAACTACTAGACAAAAGTTCCAAATAGTTTTGCAGAACTCCAGTGCTACTTAGGTCTAAATTCATTTTTCTATTTTGGACATGGTTTCCTCTCATACATAGGTAGAAATAAGAGAATTTACTTTGTCATGCTGCCACAGTTAGTTTCTTTGTGAATATACGTGAGCATTCATTCAGACACTCTTATTCTTTGAAGTTACAGCATATTTCTATTGTATGGATTACTTGAACACTTTTAGCATTGTTCATTACCGTTTTCTCACTTATTCTTTAACTAAACACAAATTTAAAGTCTTCCCTTAGATGCAAACCTCGAGCTCCTAAGGAAATATCTAGTTGACTGACGAGTCTTCACAGTTGATTGTATTAAAAGACTATTTAGGAAGCAGAGGCCTTTACAAGGAATTCCCAGGGAAGGTGTAGGGAGTCAGAGATGATGGCAGGCAAAGGTCTCCTATTTCTTATTACCGTTCAGCTGGATTTTACTGCAACCTCGTTAAACCCCTGGTAAACTATAAAGGAAATAATGATGCATATATTTGGGTGCAATTCAAAGGAACATCTCAGCACATTTGCTTGCAAAAAATAATTTGGCATTTAACTTAGCATGCTTTCACACTTTTTCAGAACTAATTTTTTGTTTTGCCTGTCACATGTGCAATGCTGAATACATCTTTTTCTTGTGATGGCAAATATATATTATAAAACTGAATGGCTCCTCTCCCCTCTCCCCCCCCCCTTTTTTTCTATTTGTCTGACAGCGCTTCCCAACAGAGGACCATCTGATGATTCATAGGCACAAGCATGAAATGACTTTGAAGTTCCCCTCAATAAAAACAGACAATATGTTATCAGGTAAGGAGCCATCAGGCAAAAAGGCTTTGGGTGAACGGATCAGCCGCATGGGAGATACTTGTTCTTACAATAGGATGATTTCCATTGGCATATTCTGTGCCTTGAAGATGTATATTTCTAAGGTACAACAGACTTAAAATAATGGTAAGCAGAAATGTAATCAGCTAATGTGATGTTCACTCAAATAACCAAAGAGCTGTGATTTCTCATTTTCAGGAATGTAAAATATTTATGACTGTGGAAGTTGGCTCCATATAAGTATTTTTAAAAATCACATGCCCGTAATCACTCAAGCAAACCATCTTCATTGAGCGTCTATGACGCATACTGTGCTGCTCAGAGTACCACGGGAGATGCAAAGATTGGTATACTTCCTGTTCTTGAGGACACCACAGTGTAGTGTACGTGTGAAAATGTAGCTAAACTAGAGGACTGTCTAAGATATCTTTCACATGAGTATTGTAAGGAAAATGCTATGTGGCTTTAGTAGAAGGAGCTCTCTCTCTCTCTCCCTCTCTCACTCTCTCTTTTGCACGGAGGCGATCAGTGAAATTTTTTTAAAGAGACAGTACCCACCTCCTAAGTGGGAGATTAAATGAGATGATAATCCATGGAAACACAGCAAGTGCTCAGCACACGTGAGCAGAAATAAATAAACATTACAATTAATCCATCAAGTAATTGCCATTCCTTCCCATTTTGATAGGTGGTACAAAAACAGAGGGCAGGGCCAGGAGTGGGGAACCTTGAGCTCTAGCATGGGCTCTCTGCCAGATGACCTTGAGCCACGTTAGTGAACCCTTTGGGACCTCAGTTCCTTTTTCCATAAAATGGGAATGATTTTGTCTGTCCAGTCTAATCCACAGGCTCATTGTGAAGATCCAGTGAAAGAATGTAAGTGAAAGTGTTTCCTAATCCCTGGCAGGGTAATCGAAGCATTTCCTGTTACCCTTCTTAGGCTGGCAATACTTCACTGAAGCCACTGTCTCCTTGGCATCTTGAAAGAGATAATACGCCCATAAACATGCTTTAAATGATATCAGAAGAGAAACGGACTGCCCTGGCAGGCCCAGCTCATATAATTTAGCATTTCTATGGCACTTAAATTTTACAAGTATTTTATTATCACTATTATTAGTAAATCCTGTAAGAGTTTTGTCAGGCAGGTTATTATTACAACTCATATTTTACTGATAGAGAAGAAGGGGCGTAGGGAGACAGAGCAGCTTTCCCAGGCTGACCACACAGGCAAAGATGAGGGTCCTTGAAGCCCCCTGACTTGCACGGCTGCTGCATCGTCAGGCTTCCGCAGTTAATATGCAGGATCGCATACTCCTGGGGACAGAGCCATCCACACGTCTTCACAAACCCGCCAGTGACTTGTTCATAGTGCAGATGTGTTGTGGCTTGGAAGAATCGCTAGTTCAAAGACAGCCTCTTTCCTTACCTCCACCACCACCTACCAGCTCTCTCTTAGCCCGTTTGTTTTGATTGACCTAGCTGGCTCTTCGGAAATAGTTTTATCTTGCCTTACGTCTGGAAACAGAGTTGCAGGAACTTCAATCTGTAAGAATTATGAAAGCCCAGGAGGGTCAGGGAGGGTGGTCTGTTCTTTTATTTTATCATTTAGTTTGTTCTATCATTTATTATTTGGTGTAACTTCATAGTTAAACAATGAGCATATATATATAGATGCAAGCAGCAGGGCTATAGACTTTTGCAGTTCCCAGTATTTAAATTTATAAGTTCGCCTTTTATTTTTCCCAAATAGAATTCCGGAAATAGGCTCCTTGGTAGGAGAGTGGGAGGTGGGTGTTAAATCATGTGGAGATATTACTGCTTAGTGGTAAGTACCAGGTAGTATCTTTCAGGTACGCAGCTGGGATGGCTCTACAAGGAGCCCCATCCAAAGGTCTGAAAACAAGGATAAGGATGCGTGAACACTTCTATATGTTGCCTATAAACAGGCTTTGATTAAGCTCTTGTAGCTTTTCAATTGTTCTTACCAGATCTTTGTTAGCTTGAGGCCATTGCTGCCAATAATTGGCAGTGCCCGGTGGAAAATAATTGAGAGGAAAGTCTCTCTAATTTTCATTATGTCAAACTTAGAATGGGAAAATGAAGGGAGAAATAAATATGAGGGAAAAATAGCATTAATAAAATATTGGTGTATTTTCTTCTGCTTTCTCATGCTTTGTGTTGAAGCTAGTACGAGGCTATTTCTTACTCCAAATGAAATGAGGTGCTGTATTTTTAAACTTGCTATCCACCTTGCATGCTTATAGTGTCATAGAGTTTTCTTGCTGGAACAGAAACAGAGCTATCCAGTTCAGCTCATTACTTTGCATTTAGGGAACTGAAGTCTACTATATGTCATAGGCTAGTGTTGTCCACATTACCTTGTAATAGGCTGTAATAGGTAGTGTTGTCCACACTACCTTTTGCTTTGTTACTTTTTTTTTTTCTATGGAAGACTTCGATATGTTTATCTCAAACCTCATGTTAGTTTTAGCATATAAGATTGTGATTGCAAATGTGACTGAAGTTTTACTTGTCTTATATCTTGATTTATTTAGATTTGAATTTATCGAAGGCTCCAAAATCTACTAAAATATCTATTAGCATTTTACTTCCGAATCTACCTTAAGCTTATTTTGTGGCCTATCTTAAGGGTGAATGATTTCATACAGCTTGAGATATAGTAACAGAAGCAATAAAAATACCATAAATTAAATCTGAAATCAGCAAGCATCAGGAGGGCAAAAATCTTCAAGTCCCCCTTGGGCCACTTTTTTTCCCCCAAGCAATATTCAATTACACAAAATTTCATTTCAGATGAATTGGAGTTTGACACATATTATGAAGTATGGCAGATGTGTTCATGACTAATTTCAGGATATCTGGTTAACTTGTATTTTGGAAAATTACTTCGTCCTACATTAATTGCAAATATTACAGTCAGGGAAATTATTAAGATGCCACAGATAGACTTTTTGAAGGTAAGTGTCCAAAGAGTTGTAAGAGCTGAAACAATTTCCTAGCTAGTCCATTTTATTTAGACCAGGTACAATTTACAACTCAAAATGATTGTAAATGATCTTTGACATGCCATAAGGCAGAGTAGTAAAAGTGACAGTCATGATGTTTTATTAAGATGAGTCTGCTCTTATGGATAGACAGTAAACATAAAACCTCATTCCAAAGGGACAGTACTGGTTGGGACGTGAATGGGGCAATGATGGTGGATTCTGAGGGCAAAGACTTCTAGCCCTTCCCACCTTGGTCCTTCCATCCTTATTTGGTCCTTGTGGTACATTTCCAGAGTTCTGATATGATGATGGACTTGAGTCTTTCCCTTTAGCTGTTCTTGTTGTGATTGAAGATAATTTCATGGTGAGGGAAGTGGTGATATCAGAGGTTTTAGGTGCCAAGTTTAAAGGAGAACCCATTGAGGATAATATACTTTCACACACAGGTTGCAAAATTATTAGCTATAATGTGACAAAAGATTTGTTTCATTTGAAAATTATGATCAAATTTTAGTATTAGAGCTAAAGAGTATGGTGTTTGGGTATATTTTAATGGTATTATGGTTAGGTATTCAGGAATTGCCACATCTTGCCCTGTCAGAAATCCCCACCCCCACTTATTTACAGAGTTCCCAGGTTCTGTACAGGAAAAAACAAGAATGGGAATCAAAGTGCAGTTTTATTTAAAGCCAGACAAGCAAATAATCTAAATGACAAGAATGTGCATGCATGCGTGCGTGCGTGCCTGTGTGTGTTGGGGGTGTATGGTGGAAATACTGACCTAGAAGATGAAGAATTTTAGGAAGTGAAGTTCAAGAGTGTTGCACACCTTTCCTCAAAAGGTAAAACCAATCAGCATCTCAGATGGGAAGCCTGAGAAGGAGATGCATGATACCATGCCTTCAAATGTCTAATAATTCACACCAGACATCACAGCCCAATTAATGCTGAAGGCAGCTAGTGTGTGCTTGGAGGGAAATGAGGGCAGGCACCAGCCGAGGTGTGGGAAGAGAGGCTGAAGTCGTCCCTCCACCCGCACTTATTCATTCATTCAATGAACACTTACCGAGCATCTGCGAAGATCCTCGTGCTAGGTGCTGGGGTTGCTGCACTGACCAAGACAAATGAGGTCGCTCTTGAATGGAACTTACTGTACTCTACCGGAGGTGGGAAGGTAGAGATAATCCACAACACCCCTCCCCACAGATTAGTAAACAAGAACATATGAGTTAGTGACAAGTGCTCTGATGAAGATGAACATGACAATGTGCAACAAGTGGCCAGCGAGCTGCTAAAGGAGGTCGGGAAAGTCCCCTCCGCATTAGTGCCATTTTAGCCAAGACCTGATGCTCAGCACTGTGGCCTCAAGTGTCCTTTCTTCCTGTCTTTGGAATACGGTGGGGCTGAAAGTGGTGACACCCCACCACCAGATGTGGGGCAGCTGACACGCAGAAGAGGGGTGGAGAGACTGGCTTCCTCATTCCATCTTCCTACTCCCATCTGACTCAGAGCATCTACCACAAAGGACAACATAGTCCCTCAGAACCCAATTGTGTCCCTGGATTAAGTCTAGAATTAGGGACCATCTCTAGTTCCAGGCTCTAAGCAAGAATGTTGTTCAGTGGAGTAGAACTTTGGTCTCCAAGAGATTGATCATGATTAATCAGATAACCTCAGAACCCAGAGCCATTGCTCATAGCTGTTTGCTACAAACCTACTTAATAATCCATGGACACTTTATTTTTTAATTGTTTTATCATTTTTTATTGTTTTAGAGAGAGAGGGCAGGGAGGGGCAGAGGAGAAGGAGAGAGAGCCCCTACACAGGGCTTGATCTCACAACCTGAGATCATGACCTGAGCTGAAACTGAGTTGGATACTTAACCAGCGGAGTCACCCAGACGCCCCTAATCCGTGGACATTTTAAAGGGGAAGTCAGAGAAAAGGTGACATATCTCACCCCATTTTCTCTTTGGAATGAACTGAAATAAGTTTGTCCGACTGAATAAAGTAAATAAATCTCTCTCTCTCACACACACACACACACAAACACATATACACAGGGACCATATTTACCTCCTCGTCCGTTGATGGTGAAGGTACATAGTGACTTCTCACTATTGGAATTAGTGAGATCTTTATGGAACAGGGTGGTGGAAATGGCTCACACCAGAAGGCAGCATGATGATGATTGTAGCTACCATTTATTGCCTTATCTTATGCCTATAATTGTGCCTCCTGCTTTATATGCATTATGTCATTTAATCCTGACCACTCTTTTCATACGAGGAAACAAGATTGGGAGGATAAGCAGTTTGTCCAAAGTTCCTGTCTGTCTATAATTTTCTCATTATACACCTAGATTTGGTGAGCCACATACATTAAGAACATGTTTTGGTGTTAGAGTTATGTTTGGATATACATCTGTGAACTGTTTTTTCTTCTATTACTGGCTTATTTCTTTAATAGTCATCAAATGGAGAAAACAGTCAAAAGTTTTCAAAAGGAGATTATACTGACACATTAGCATACAGAGGAACAGAGAAGTGTTTTTAAATCAGATTTTTCCCTCCGTTGTGACAAGTGGCATTTATAGGAGTTGTCAGCTTCTCATTCATGTTTCTAGCTGGTCAAGTAAAATGGAATTTTGAATAATTCACCTGCACACCTCAGGGGCCTTGATCTGCAGTACTTTTTATATAGGAAAAACTGGCTTCCAGTCTATTCCATGTGGAAACCAATCCTTTTTGACAAAGAGTGTAGACCTCAGGCAATTGGTGAATAAGTGGAAATGTGAAGCTTTAGCTTCCATAGTCCAGGGCAGGGCTTGATAAGAGACTCACCTTGGATACCTTCTGTTCACCCAGCTTGCAGAGACATGATCTCAGTGTTCATAACTGTTTCCACCAGCTCAGCTCCTCTAACGTGAATTAAGATTGTGGCTTGATTGCTGTTGGAACACTAGTCTAGGTAGGCCATGGCTGACAGTGAGTAGGGGTGGATTATTTATTTGGTTCATTTAAATCTGAATCTGTGTCTTCTGGAGCCAGGTGTCGTAGAAGATGCCCTTGTCAGAGCATTTTCTAGTAGATTCAAGGCCCTCCTAAGGGTATCTAGTCTGCCTTCTCTCCATCTTGACAACCAATGGATTGCAGCATTCGGTTTGTGAGTTCTGCCAGTGTGTCTCATCTCTCAGGGGCCTGGCTCACCCACACCATGGGCAACCCTTAAGCATTCCACAACCATTGTTTAAAAACCCAGAGTTGTCTTGGTTTGTCCCATGGAAGCACTGCCTCTTGGGACCAATGCAGGGAAATAGTAACATCAGTGTTACGGAGAGGACCCTATTGGTTCTTTGTGTATTCACACTCAATAAAAGGCACATTTATTGTAAAGGAGCCTGTCTAAAATTTCAGGGAATTCTGTCAGTTGTTACTGATTGTGGCTCTTATAAAGGATTGTGTGTTTTAAAATTCACTTAATGTAGACTGTTCTGATTAAGACTTTATTAAAATTCACACAGGGATAAGAAGTAAGAGTATTTTAAAGAAAGCATTGCTGAAAAATTCACAGGGTAAATGTAACTATAAAAAGAATATTAAAACTGAGAAAAATGCCTTTTCTGAGAACCCCAACTCTTACTAAAATAGATACGCTAATCCTAATACCTTCTCTATTGATTTGAGCCCCATTCTTGAGGAATTCCATTAAGCTGCATTTTGTTGGTTGAGTCTGAGTCATGCAAATAATAAAAATGCATTCCCTTTAAAAAAATAGCCTATAATTAGAATGGTGACCAAGTCAAGCTGATCTTTCTTATAACCGGTCTGAATTAGTGGGGCTTTTATAGTATTCCCAGTCACTGTCAATTTAACACAAAATGTTGTAAAATTACTTCGTATAGTCCTTTAGTGATACCGTAGTTGAGAATATTAGACCAAGGGGAAAGAAAATTTTGCTTTGGAAGTTTACATCCTTCTTCTCTGGTATATTATGGGAACCCTGCTTTTACTTTTTTTTTTTTAATTGAAGACTTGTCGCCTTGCCTTTTTATCACTGAGGAAAATGAAACATAGACAAACATGTAACTCAAATGCAACTCTGAAACCGAATAAGGTAGCAACCTATTATTAAATGTAGAGCAGACTAAACACTTTTAAAAAGAAGAATCAGGTTTCAGGCTTTCGCTTTGTGCTCGTCATTTAGACTTTGGAATAATCATACTTCCTGGGGCTGAAGCACTTGATGCTTGGCAGACTATGGACTGACTGGAAAACTTAGTGAGGTTTTTTTCCCCCTCTAATAGTTGTAGCCGTGTACTTATTGTCCTTCCCAGATGTAGTGGGGTGCAGGATTTTCTGTCGCATAGCTGATGGGTGAATTTCTGAATCATAATGTCAGCTTGTGGCATTCTTTCAGGTGGATACAAAAGTAGGGTCTCTGCATGGCAAGAATCTTCTACCTAGCTATTTACACAGACAGCAATTCTATGAAAAGGGGCTCCTTTTTCAAGGCACAGACTCCTCATTCCAGGAGGGGAACCAGATATTGAAATACGACAAACTTTACAAGGGATGTTTTTTTAAATACCTTTTGGTGCCAGTCTTGTCCGAGTGGTAAAGAAATCCCAAGGACATATAAGGCAGGTAAAAGTGTCTAAGATGCCTTACTTGCACAGGTCCCAGCTGTCTGGCTGGCCTGAGAAGCTGCTGTGCTCTTTGCAAAAAAGTCCCTGAGAGAAAGCAGCTGCAGGTGTTTATGCAGGGACAATTCAGATTTGCAAAGGTAATAAAAACAAGATACTTTCAACTGAAGTAAAGCCCAAACTCAAAAGTTATTAACTTTTAGTTTTGTTTGAGATTTGGGATTATTTCTTTCTCGCATTCAGATGGTCCCCCCTCAGGTGGAAACGCTGAAAGGGGAGCAGAAGTCCTCCAATGAGGATCTCAGCTCTGAGTTCCCATTGGAGCCAGTTCTTATAAATCCTTGGAGTGTGGCCTCTTACTACTGAACACACCTTAGATATTTTCCACCAATGGCGCACCAGCCGCTGTTATTCATGATATAGAAATTGCTGCTGCCATAGCTGGTGCATGCCCTTGGTTCGAAAGAAGATGTGGTTTATCAGAATTTTAATTTATGGCCATGGATGTTACTCACCTACTTCAGGTCTAATCTCAGCTGGAATACTTATTTGACAAAGCATTTGTGTGGCTGAGAAACTGACTCTTTTATTTAAACTGCTGATAGATTTAGCTGTCCCCTTTTTGAAGATTTGCACATTTCCTGGCTTACCTGGAACTGGTACCAAGTGGGATCAAAGACAGCTAGAGACCTTGTATTAATTCTATAAATGTTAAAATAAAAGTTAAGCTCCATATTCTGGTTCCTGTTGTAACTGGAAAGAATAGCTCATTCACAAGAAGAAAATGAATTAAAAATTAGGAACAGCGTGCCTTATCTTTTCCAAATGTAGATATAGATATCTGTTTTGCTTTTCTCTCATTATATCATACAGCAAAGAAAGTCACATTTAGTACCAATGCTGTGGCCTCCTCCATCTGGGTCTTCTGCTCTAGAGATAGTAGGGAAGCAACTCTCTCTCAGGGCCCTTGGCTCCCCTTGCTTCATACATTTGTTTCCCTGTTGCTGTAGACAGGCTCATGTTGGTGGATGTTGAGAGGCTCATGATGGTGGACATTGCCTGTGTTATCCCTGTGCCATGTTCCTTCCACCTCCTTTGCTGATGTTCCTGTGTACATGTGTGTGTGCTGGAATCCAGGGGTAATTTTGCTGAGAGAAGACAGAAGACATTTCTCAACTTTCTTGGGGCTTGGCCTCCAAATGTCAGTCTGAATTCAATTTGATGGCCCATCTCATGAACTCATCTCAGAGTTCAGGAGTCATACGGATCCCTTGGGGCGCCTGGGTGGCTCAGTCGTTAAGCATCTGCCTTCGGCTCAGGGCGTGATCCCAGGGTCCTGGGATCGAGCCCCGCATCGGGCTCCATGCTCCGCTGGGAGCCTGTTTCTTCTTCTCCAACTCCCCCTGCTTGTGTTCCCTCTCTCTCTCTGGCTGTCTCTCTCTCTGTCAAATAAATAAATAAAATCTTAAAAAAAAAAAAAGTCATACGGCTCCTGCTACGATAACTATTCTCTCTTCCTGGAATCATGGCCCTCAGCTTGTAAATCTCCGGTAGAGAAGTATAGAGGAACAGAAGGAAAATTAAAACCTGGCAAACTAAATTCCTACTGATGATCTCGTATTTCAGTTCCATCCTATGTTGTTTTCTCAGGGCTCACAAAATGACTTGCAAGATAGTAGAAAGTCTGTAGGATTGTAGCATGGTGCTGTTATTTGAGGGATAGAAGTGATTCCAAGATATTTTAAAAGAACCAGGGATGGTTAGGATTGATACAATTATGTGACTCAGTTTCTAAATGGGGCCTGGGGTGAGTTTTAGTTTCCTCATAAGTAAAAGGGGGAAAATGATTTTTTACCAAGTGCGGTTGGTGTGAAAATTAATGAGATGGTGCATCATACAAAGCACTAGCACTATGCCTGACATGGAATAAGCACCCAATGAATGGAAGAATGTGTACAGATACACACACACACACACACACACACACACACACACACACACCCCTCCCTTTATTTCCACTGTCAGGTCTTGTCTATTTACTCCTTCTGTTCAGGAAACTTCTTTATCTGTCTATTTGGCCTTTACCTCTGGCCTAATTTCTAGTGTCCAGCCAGCTGTTCCAGATGTTCCCATTAAGCTGTCCTTTAAAGGGTCATGTTTCTTTGACCTACTGACAGTGACTTTTGAAGAGAACCCATTACGGTGGTGATTTTAGGATTCACAGAACCCATGCAACTTTAGAACTTTATTTGAAAGCTGAGGAAAATGAGGCCCAGAGAATGTAGGTAATTTCCCCCAAATCACACAGTTCTCCAATCTAGATTTCTGGGCTGTTAACATTGTCTTTTACACATGTAACAGAGTCCTTCAGACCCAGAGGAGACTCTGGGTAAAGCACAGGATGTAGATTGAGAAGGGGTGATGTCTGATGGTGAAAGAGGACTTAAGAGTGATAAAATGTTTACAAACTGTGACCTTATGCAAGGCACTTATCTCTCCATTTCTAAAATAATATGTGCCTACTTGCCTCATAGGATCTTGTGAGATCTAGATTCTAGACAATGTGGGTGAGAATGTTTGTAAACTGCAAAATGCTCGTAAATACCAGTTTTATCTTTCATAAGCACATAACACACTGAATAAACATATATGTGTATATATATATATACATATATGTGTTATATGTATATTGGGACATAGGTGTATATGTGTGAATCTTAATAAATTAATGAGCTAATAAAACCATTTTCAGTCAAACCCACCTTTTGCATGGCTTTTATCTGTAATGTCCCACTTATGACCATCTGTGGTAGGGGCTCTCTGTGTACTGTAAAGAGAGCTCGGTATCTTGGATGTTCGGCTACGAATGGAAAAGAGTGCAGAAGGAGATTTTTGCTGCCTTGAAAATCCAAGTCAACTAGCTGGGCTCTTAACAGGTAGAAAAGCCCCTTGCCATAGGGTGTCAGGAGACCTTGTCTTAGAAGGGCTGACTGTATGGGATATCAAGCTAATTTTCAGCTTCATGAATATTAAGCTGTTTCTTTGAATCTCAGTGGATAATTTACTGGGATTAACTGCTCTCTGTATGAATTAGGAAAGTAAATACAATTCTAGTTTCTTATCATACAGGTATTTATAAAGAGCATGCAGAAATGGCACATTCGTTTCAACTTGAGGGCGCTCTTCAGTTGCCTGGTGGTGAGGTGTTCGAGAACTAAGCAGACAGAGATTTGGGAACTGAGTATGGGTTGAGGTGGACGAGTGCCATCATCAGTCTAGCAGGATGTGTGCTGTTGGCTTAGGTGGGCATAACACATGTGCATATTGGAAATGGTACTGGGGTCTTGGTTATAATCCTGGTGTCATCACATCTACCTGGGAGACCTTGAACAAGACCCTGAATCACTCAGACCTTCCATTTTCCTCATTTGCAAAATAATTAGCCTGGCCATCTTCTGTTTCTGAGAAAGGGACAGTGTATAGTTGCATTCATGTCAACTCCATTACACCTTTACTAGGGGAGATGACTGTCCTTAGTGATTACAAAGGTGTAATTCTACCCTATTTACCTTCTAGGATCTTGTGCGATCTCGATTATAGAAAACGTGTGTGAAAACATTTTGTGAACTGCAAAGGCTATATAAATATTAAGCCACAAATAGTGGCTTCAGATCCTCAAGTTTCCTAAGTAGTATGCTCGCTAGACAGTCAAGAATATGAAAGAGATTTTATTCCTTTTAAAGAGTTTTCTCAGAACATTCCTTTGGCTATAGCAAAGGAAAATAAAATTAATAATTATATTTTTAATGGATGAAAGCTGAATGTGTTTGACTTGGAAACTTTCATCATCCTCTGTGACTCTCAAAATAAGAGAGAGAATTGCTGTATTTTCCTTTTCCATTAAGAGAAAGGAATTAACGTGCTTGTTTGTTTCTTTTTGTTTGATATAAACATTTACAAAACCTTTTTTTTCCTCCCAGCCCCCTGAAATCAAGCTTAACTCAGCTCAGCAGATTTTTGGGCCTGATTTTAGCTAAATCATTTCTTCTTTCCAGTTTAGAAAAAAAAGTCTTCCCACACATGGTAATGTGTATTCAAGTCATAGGTACCCCAGAAAGTTGACGGTGGCATCTCTGGAGGTTGTCTGGAGGAAATTTGGAAAACCCTCACATATGCAGCGTGCTACACGTTGTTCCTCCTGTGAGATTTGTGGTTTTATTTTCTTCCATATTGTCATCTTATTTAAAAGGGTGGAAGATTATGGATGGCCAGTTGGCATCTTAATTAAGGCGAGGGGAGGGGATTCGTGCACTGAGCTCATGTTTGCTCCTGGCTTTTGAGGAAAAGAACCCACGTGTGATCACTTGGTCTCTGTTTTCAGATCAGACTCCGACCCCAACGAGATTCCTGAAGAACTGCGAGGAGGTGGGGCTCTTCAATGAGCTGGACTGCTCCCTCGAGCATGAGTTCAGGAAGGCTCAGGAGGAGGAGAGCAGCAAGCGGGTAGGTTTGCTTAAATGCACACCTTGACAGGTGCCTCCCCAACCCCCATGAGAATCTTCTGTGTGGAAACTTTGATGGCACTGCAGATCGTGCGGATATGGCCCTAAAACAGTATCTTATCCATTTGCAAGTATTTGTCTAATTTTTTTTGGAAAAAGGATGAATCCCTGATTGTGGTAGAATTCATCATGGGAGAAACAGACATCTGAAATAGGAAATTCAAGCAAAAAAAAAATTTACCTGATTCTTGAACCTTGAGTTGGATAAACTCACAGACTTTTTGTATTCAAAACTAGTTGTTTTACTTTGCTAAATATTTAGTAGGAAGCCTTACATGGGTGTTGCATGCAGAAGACAAGAGTCAAGGAATAATTGTAGCAGTAAGAGAGGGGTGTGTCTGATTTTTGTCCCAGGTTCTCACTGTCCGATTTCCATAATCTTCCCGGTAGACCTCCGCCCGTTTCAGTTACTTCCCGGTCGTATTATTGAACATCTGTTATTGTTGAGACGAATGGTTTAAATATACGTGTGGATTATTTGTTCTTAAAAATGTAGAAAATCCACTTTATGCATGCCTCTAGAATATATTCAGTTTCTCGTAATGTGCTTGCATTTTAAAATCACTTTGCGAGATTAAGGAAAGGAAACAGGGTCACAAGTACATGTGATAATGAAGCTCTTTAGCAATTTTTCCATTGTTACGAGAGAGCATTATTGAATGCCCACAATGTACCAAACAACAAATTAGACACATTCCATGAGCAGAGACTTAAAATGTGGAAGTGGGTTGAAAGGAAGGGCTGGCTAGGTTGTAATGGATTCTGAAGTTCCAGCTGTTCCATCCGGAGAAGATATTTTAAAAGGCTCTGATATTTCAAAACCTTCGAATTCTCCTCTACGTGAAATTATAATAATCCCCCCTCCACCAGATTTTTCATGTCACATTTTCACATTAAAATAACGAAGGGCTTGCACTGAGTCTGTGTTGCTTTCGGGAAAATCATAATAATTGGTGGAGGATACAAGAGAGGCATAAAATTAATTTACACAACCACTTCCCCTATCCCTCAAGTGACATGAAAGGCTCCCCCCCCCGCCACCTTTTTAAATGAGTACTTTCTTAACACTTATTTGCCAGGCACTGTTCCGAGCACTTAAAAATTTAACTCAAAAAAAAAAAAAAAAGAAGGCATACATTCTGTATTTCACTGCGATAGAAACGTATTTTTTTTAAATGAAAATTACAAGGGCAAAGAAGAACCAAAACGTCTAGTAAATTCCCTCTGTTTGAGTTCTACATTTAGCTGTCCTGGTAGATGTGACATATGTAAAAAAACTGAGGGATTAAGTTTGTTCATTCCTCAAGATAGTCAAGGTTGGCTTCTTAGATTAAACTGAACTTAAGAAAGGTGCATAATGGTTCCTATTGGTTTATATTGTCTTCATTTCTGAAAGAATGGTTTTAACCGAGGTATGTGTCCTTGATTTTCCTACAGACATTTACCAAGGACAGCTTTAGGAAGCCCGTGGTAGGGGTGTGGTTTTAGATGTTCTCCTATATGTAGTGCTCATGATCTCCTATATGAAGCCCCATGGGAGGAAATGCTTGCAGATCTGAATTCCAGGAAATCATTTGCTTCCCCTAAGGAACTGAAATATTTTCTTCATGTGGACATGAGAATCATGTAACTGGTTCTGTTTCTCTTTTCGCTTTGACTGCTCGGTTAACAGAAAGCCAAGTTTACTGCTTAACTTTGAGAACTTTTTAGAACAATGTGATGAACATATTTTACTTCCTTCCAGACTAGACTTTCAGTTCTAGTTTTTATATTTCCTCTGGTCCTGATTTTTTTAATTTAAAAAACATTTTTATGATATACATTTTTGTGTGTGTGTGAATTGCTTTCGAGTCCTTTTGGGTTGAGAAAGAGTACAAGTAAACTTCATAAAGTAATCAGGCAAGCAACATTGAGAAAGAGGATGATTACAGTTGTAGAAATACATATTTTAAGTAATACATATTTTAAATACATATTTAAAATATTTTTAAAAAGTATCTTTAGAATGTTGCTTTTATTTTTTATTTTTTTAAATTTAAATTTTAGTTAACATGCAGTGCAATATTGGTTTCTGGAGTAGAATTCAGTGATTTATCACTTACATACAACACCCAGTGCTCATTACAAGTGCCCTCCTTAATCCCCATCACCCATCTAAGCCACCCCGCCCTCACCCTCCATCAACCTTCAGTTTGTTCTCTGTCATTAGGAGTCTCTTACGGTTTGTTTCCCTCTCTTCTTTTTTCTTTTCCCCTTTTCCATATGTTCGTCTGCTTTCTTTCTTAAATTCCACATATGAGTGAAATCATACAGTATTTATCTTTCTCTGACTGATTTATTTCACTCAGCGTAACACACTCTAGCTCCATCCATGTTGTTGCAAATGGCAAGATTTCATTCTTTGTGATGGCTGAGTAATATTCCATAAGATAGACATATATACACACATACATACACACACACCACATCTTCTTTATCTATTCATCAGTTGATGGACATTTGGGCGCTTTACATAGTTTGGCTATTGTTGATAATGCTGCCATAAACATCAGGGTACACGTACCCCTTTGAATCTGTATTTTTGTATCATTTGGGTAAATACCTAGTCGTGTAATCACTGGATTGTAGGGTAGTTCTATTTTAACATTTTGAGGAACCTCCATACTGTTCTCCAGAGTCGCTTACACCAGTTTGCACTCCCACCTACAGTGCAAGAGGGTTCCCCTTTCTCCTCATTCTGCCAACACATGTTGTTTCTTATGTTGTTAATTTTAGCCTGAATGTTGCTTTTCGCCACGTGCTGGTTTTGTGATGGGTATTTGGATGGGGAATCTTATAGCCAGCTTCCCTCATGGTTTTGGGTTGGGCGTCTCTGGAGATCACCTTCTCAAAACCCAACTTCACTTGCACGCACTGAAAGCTGGTCAGCATGCAGACTGTTGAGGTATCCTCTTCCCTTGCCTCTTTCAAACCAGAGCAGTCAAATCCAGCCTTGGCTGGCCTTGGCTTCTTGAGACCTAATGCACAGTTACATATCCAGCAGCCAGGTGGGCTGTGTTGGTGGCTTCTGCCCAGCATTTCTTTGGAAGTCACACTTGGGTAAATGAAAGGTAGGAGATGCTCTCCAATCTACGTGCATACCTTCATCCAGACTTTCAACCACATTTCTCTAACTACCAACATCCTTGGCACACTGCCACCCCCAGCTTCTGCTTCATTTATTCGTCCCCTGCTTGAAAAGTAGGAATACAAGCTCTCTATTAGTGCATACCTTATTATTATTGAATGCTGTCTTCTTCCTTCCTTCCTTTTGCTCTGCATTCAGATAATTATTTCTTTTTAATTCTACATCTTCAACTTTCTTCTAATTTCTTTTCCTGTGAGTCTAAGTACTTTATACAAAAAATATTGGAAAAATTGGGCCTGTCTTTCCCTCCACCTTTAACTTTCTAGCTGCAGTTTGGTCTAGAAAATTCTATTCAGGAGCAAATAGAGAACTGATCCTCTCTTAGCCTGTTTGGCTGTCCATTGGGGACAATTCTGTCCTATAGACTGTCTCGAAACCTGACACACCCAGCTCCTGCTTCATTTCTTCATCCCCTGCTTGAAAAGTAGGAATACAAGCTCTTTATTCAGTATATCCCAATGTATGTATAGCATGAGGACAGACTAGAGGCAGGTCATGACCATGGAAAAAGCCCTAATATCTGTATCTATATTACATATAGAAGGCAACACATTCCACAGTTACCTCAATCTTCCACAGAAGTATAAGCTTGTGGTTTCACAACTCTTGGATAAGAGATGTTTTTCCCTTGGAAAAGCATCCATCACTAGCAGGCATCACAAATCTCAGTTTGCTTATGGCTTAGAAGTCAAGCTAGTCCACGTCCCGAAACAGGTGAGAAACTTGTGTTCATCATTTATTCATTCAGTAAATATTTTGAGTGGTCATCATGTGCCAGGCACCGTCCGAGACATTGAGGAATATACTGTGGACTAAAGCTCACTGAAAACAAAACCCTGTGTTCAGATAGCTTACTTCTCGTGGGCGAGACAAACAATAAACAAGTAAAAACCCTCAAACATATAACATGTCAGAAGGCGATGCATGTTCTAGCAGGGATGGGGCAGAGGCATTGCTGGGGGTGGTCAGGGAGGACGTTGGCGGTAAGCGGACATGCAGCAGAGACTGGAAGGTGGAGAGTGGAGCTCTGCATCAGAGCAGGTGTGTGTCGGGAAGAGAGTGTTCCAAGTGGAGAGAGTAATGAGTGCAAAGACGTAAGGCTGGAGGATGCTCTGAGGGTCGGAGGAATCACAAAGGGGAGGGTTTGTAATAATGCTAAGAGTGGGCACGGGAGGGCAGAGTCTGGAAGGCCTGCAGCCTTCAGATTTTATTCTAAGTGAGGTGGGGAACCATAAACAGCTTCAAGCAGACGAGTGGTAGGATCTGACTTATACATTAGAAAGTTCACTTTGGCTGCTGAGTTGAAAGTAAATTGTTGGGGGACAGTAGCAGAGAGAGACAGACCAATTCAGGAGGCTAATGGAAGAATCTGGATTGAAGATGATGACAGATTGGTCCAAGGTGGAGATGGGGACAGTGGTTACATTCTGGGTCTATTTTGAAGATGGAACCGACAGGATTTGCTGATGAATTAGATCTGGGGAGTAATAAAAAGGATGGAATCAAGAGTGAACCAGGTATTTGACCTAAGCACCAGGAAGGATGGAGTTGCCTGTGGGAGGAGCAGGTTTGAGGGTAAAACCATGGAGACTTTTTTGACTTAAGCGGAGATATTGAGTGGGCAAATGGATATAGTGGTCTGTAATTCAGGAAGAGGTGACCCGTCTGCAGATATACATTTGGGAGTCACTGGCTTATAGGTGGTGTTTAAATACATGAGACTTGACGGAATCACCTGGGCCAGGAATGAATGGGGAGGAAGTTGAAAAAGGTCTGAGCGTGGAACTTGGCAGACTCTTCCAGAATCTCCAAGACGAGAGTATTCAACTCTTCTCAGTACAGAGATGACACAGAAGACCCTGAGGCATGAAGAATCGGGTCAAGTGTGGGGATGCTAGTAGTAATGCTCAGCGGACTCCAATAACCAGCAGTCATCATGCCGAGTTCCTGTCCCACACCAGCGGAAAAACAGAAACAAAAACAAAAACATTTTTAGAAAGAGAAAAAGAGGAAGGCAAATTGACCTTTTACATTTGATTTTTAAAAATAGAAAGAAAGAATAATGCTTGTCTGGAAAGTGGGATATAGCTTCATCATATGATAGCGGTTGTGTGGGAGTGTGTGTGTGTGTGTGTGTCTGTCTGTCTGTCTGTGTCTGTATAAGAAAGGAAGGGCAGTTGAGAGGACTAGAAATGAACTCCTTTGTCTTGCTGAGAGAAATATAACATTACAGCCTAACGTGGTTAAGGACCCTGAAGATGAGAAGCACGGTGTGTAAATGCTGAGTGTTGCTCTTCTCCCATAGGACCTAAATTTGACTCATTATGCTGATGGAGCAATAGCATATGAGGACATTTCCATGCGCTAGAATTCCCACCCAAATGATGAAAAGTGCAGTCTATCCCCAGAGGGCACTGACAGTTGAACACTTGGGAACAAGGGACAAGCTACAATCTTCAGATCTTGGATCCCGGCTCAATAGGAATTACAGAACAGGGCATGGCCAGGTCAGCCTCAGCTCAGAAACGTAGGCTGCTCAATCTGATTAAATTCTGTACCTGGAAATCATGTTACTTGACACCACTAGGACTCGGGGAGAGAAGGTGCAGAGAGGGAGGCCCTCTGCCTTCATACACAGTCTAGCTCTGTCAGCCCCTAGTGGGCACGGCTGCCCTCTGGGGAAGGCATGAGCTACTTCGAATGGCAAAGAAAAGATAGAAAAGATAGGGAATGGAGCAAACTCGCAACAGCTGCTGTGTTAGCATCTTGCTTCTACGACATTTGCGTAAAACAGTCCCTCCCTCTTGCAGAAGACTGGAGAAAAAAAAATCTCTGAAACTTAAAAACTTGGTTTTATTCTGGTTTTGAAAATGTCATCATGTTTGCTAAATCCTCAGGAGATGAAACGATGAAACTGGTTTTGATCTTTGCGTGTTTTGTTTTGTTGTGTTTTGTTTTTAATCAGCACGACTGAAAGGAAACACCCACTAGCAAAGCTAGAAGAGATAACAATCTATTTCTTCCCGCATCTCAATGACTGGAAAACCTAACCTTTATCTTACAAGGATGATTTTTGTCCCCCTATCTCAGGACACGACAAACGTAAAGCTTTTTTTTTGTTTGTTTGTTTTCTCCTTATAGGTTTACATTATGCCCTCAGCTTGAGTAGACTTTGACCCTGGAAGAGAAGTTGGCTTGGTCTTTGCATCCCACTCGGGGGAATGACTAAACCAGTGGAAAAGATCAGAAGCTATTTCATGTGTTTTAGTTTCTGGAATTTAGGGTTATTGTGTACAACAATCTTACTGGAGATTATTAAGAGTTGGTATCTGCTGCCACATATGTCAGCGAATCAAGTGATCTGAGGCTTTACCTCCATTTTAAAATGGAGTGGGAAATAAAAATTCATAGGGTTTTTTGCAGGGGCCCCTGGGTGGCTCAGATGGTTAAGCAGCTGGCTTTTGGTTTTGGCTCAGGTCATGATCTCAGGGTCCTGGGATCGAGCCCCGCTTTGGGCTCCGTGCTCAGCGGGGAGTTTGCTTAAGGATTCTCTCTCTCCCTCTCTCTCTCCCTTTGTCCCTCCCCCTGCTCACCCACTCTCTCTCTCTAATAGTAAATAAATACATCTTTTGTTTTTTTTAAGCTCATAGGGTCTTTTTGCTTTATTTTATTTTATTTTTTTTAAAGATTTTATTAATTTATTTGACAGAGAGAGATAGCCAGCGAGAGAGGGAACACAAGCAGAGGGAATGGGAGAGGAAGAAGCAGGCTCCCAGCAGAGGAGCCTGATGCGGGGCTCGATCCCAGGACTCCGGGATCACGCCCTGAGCCAAAGGCAGACGCTTAACGACTGAGCCACCCAGGCGCCCCTTTTTGCTTTATTTTAAAAAAATTTTTGAAGGAGAGTCTGGGTATCTTCCAAGTGGCAAAATTCATTGTCCGTTCATTGCCTTGCAAAGAATGAGCACCTCATGTCAAGTATATTTGATGTGAATGAGGAGGGAAGGACCATGGTTTGGAGGAATACCGACCAAGAGGGGTACCAGGGGTTTGGTCATCTCCTCCCTTGGAGAATTTGTATATTTGGATTATTTGGACTCAAATGGATGAGTCCTCACCACCTAACTTTCACACTGAGGAAAAAATACATTATCTCTTAAAGCTGAAGATCTAATCTCTAAAGCTAAATTATCTGGCAGTTCATGGCTCTGCCTCCAGCCAGAGTTCTAATCAGAATTAAAAGAGGGTGGTGGCAGTGGCGGGAATTGCAGATAAACATCTCAGCCTGTGAATGGCAGGTTTTATTGTTCTCTGAATTCAGTATTACGCATTTAAGTTTTTTTGTCATAGGTCTTACTGATACTTGCTATCCCATGACGCGTGTCCCGGCAAGATAGAGGTCTTTGCCTGACATCTTTTGGAGAACTGATCACAAGGTTTCCAGAGGCTAAAGTTTGAATGAGAGAGGGTTTGCACTCATTCCGTGCTGTGACGGGTGGTCTCATATGAGGTACTTATGTTTCCACTTGAAGCTACAGAGTGGAAGAGATTGGGAGGCTCAGACCCTGTTTAAGATATAACAGGAAGGTTACGAGAAAGAACTGGGCATTGCTTTTGAGAACCGCTACCTGTGTTGGGAATATTGCAGAATAAAATAGTATTTTCTTGCACCAGTATTTTCTGTTCAGTTGTGACAGGGTACAGCAAAGAACAAAGTATTTATATATTCATGAAGTATATTCAGGCCCATGTATGACATTTTGAACATGCTATTAATGGTCATTTGATTTCGGTCCCTTTAGTTCACAGGAAATAATTATAAGTGATTATACCAGTACCATGTTTCCCATTGAAGTGCAGAGGGATAAACCATCAAGAGAGACAGAGTGTTGCTAGGCCCTCACTGCGGAGGGCCAGCGGTCGGACTTTTCTCCTAACTCCCTTTTTTGTCTCTGCCTCCTTGTCTGTTGGCTGTATCCACTCCCAGGTGGTTTCTGTTTACACCTTCTCTTGAGAAAACTCATAAATTCTGATTTCATAACAGTCAGCTCCGCCGGACAATTCCTTCAATGATACATCTAGTCTTCAGACTTGAATATTGGCCTCCGATCTCCAGTTGCTGCCCACATTTCCATCTAATACACCTTTGCTACTCCCAACTGCCCCCAGACTGTGCTCGGAGCTTTCCTGTGCAAAGTCGCTGCCCGGTCAGTCAGAGGCACGTTTCACCTGCTGCAGGGGTCAGCTCTGCCTTCCCACCCTCCTTTGCCCCCTTCACTAGGTCCCAGAGACTTTATAAGGAAAGAGACCTCCTATCTTCCGTTTATTTCCCCTTTTTGTCTCCTCAAGTCTAGACCATCATCACTTCCTCCTGGGTTATTGCTGCAAATTCCAAGAAAGTTTTTGACTCTTAACCTAACTTTAATGAAATACCTAGCATTAAATCTTGCAATATTGAGTGCATTTTTTTTTTTTAAAGATTTTATTTATTTATTTGACAGAGATAGAGACAGCCAGCGAGAGAGGGAACACAGCAGGGGGAGTGGGAGAGGAAGAAGCAGGCTCATAGCGGAGGAGCCTGACATGGGGCTCGATCCCATAACGCCGGGATCACGCCCTGAGCCGAAGGCAGACGCTTAACCGCTGCGCCACCCAGGCGCCCCTGAGTGCATTTTTTAATACATAAAAACGAACCGAAACGTTTACAAGTCAAAAAAATTGGTTTTGCAGCTCTTTTTCTTCTGACTTGTGGTTAAATCCAAAGTTCCTCCAGATATTGTCATTTTTTTAAAAGATTTTATTTATTTATTTGACAGAGATAGAGACAGCCAGTGAGAGAGGGAACACAAGCAGGGGGAATGGGAGAGGAAGAAGCAGGCTCATAGCGGAGGAGCCTGATATGGGGCTCGATCCCATCACGCCGGGATCACGCCCTGAGTCGAAGGCAGACGCTTAACGACTGTGCCACCCAGGCGCCCCAGATATTGTCATTGTTAAGAGGGAGCAGAGTTGGTGTGAGATATAGCTATAGAAAGGAGTGCATTGGGATTTGTTAAACATAGTCTTGATTCTATGACATTCCATGCATGGAATGAATCTAAAAGGACCAAAGCAGGGATGGGGAAACTCTGCAGGGATGATGAGAAAAGGACACCAAAAATAGCCTAAAACATAGCAGAGCCCCGAAGCTCCCCAGGCACCACCATCCACCCAGACTCAGCCCGTGAGGACCACTTTTTGCCTTGCTTTCCCATCCGGCGGCCTTCCTATAGCTGAAAATTAGCCCAGTTGAATTATTTGGCTGGGAAGCTTCTCGCTAAAATGATTCTGAAACTCAGCTTTAAGGGCCCAGAAAAGGACCTTTTCCCAGCAGGAGACTTTCTCAACAGGGTGATTTTTCTGTTCCAGATGGGGTTGGGTTCTCAGCTAGTTAAATGTCACTCCTCACCTGTCCCGAGGCAGGCAAGCCAGGCTGGGATTTCAAGGTAGGAACCCAGGGGAATCACAACAGTGAATAGAAGCTCTCCTCCAAAGGAATCCGTCTCCAGCTGTGAGTAATTCAGGCTTTGCCACCCTGCCACACAGGCCCTGGGGAGGCGGTGTGTACCTGGGCACAGGGGGCCTCCACATGTGCAGAGGAAGCTCATACTGTCCTCTGGGAGGCCCTGTATTAATGCTCCCAAAGGCAGGCAGGAAAACAGATCTGTTTTCAGGGCTGGATTAAAACAAAATGACTTAAAGATGAAGCTTCCGTTCTAGGCAGAAAACAGCACTCACATTTGGAAAATTGGCCCAAATGTTAGACTCCATGTGCATCTGTAGCTAAGAATTACCTACCTGGGCCCCTCGCAGAGATGTGAGAAAAAAACTGACATTGTAAAAAGAGAATAGGAAAATAATCTAATAGTTGGAAAAGTCTCTGCCTCCATCGTCTCATAAATCCAGGTGAACATTAAGTATGGTCTGGAGCAGGTATGGGAGTAATTTACTCTGGGAACCCTGCTTCAGCATTTGTGTGTTGTTAAGTTATTTCCATATTGATAAGGCTGAGGCCAGGAAGTGGCATTCCGAGCATTCCTCCCGTCCATATTTCCAGCATGTTGGCTGTCAACTCAAGCCTGGGGTGCAATTACTGATTTTAGCCTCACAACGCCCTAAAAGAACATTTTCTTTGTTCTTTACCCAACTATCACCAAAGCCCAAAGGCTTAGGGAATTGTAGGGTTTTTTCCCCCTTGAATTACTTGTACCACGTTCTTACATTTTTGGGATCTAGCTTTTCTGGGGACCTCAGGGGTCACAAGGAGGGGCCATAAACTGATTGGATTGGAGACGCAGTCAGGCTGTTCTTTTGGGTAGCCACGCACAACGTCACCTGCTTGCTCCTTGATATTTGGCTGGGTGATCCTCACACCCCAAATATGACGGGATATCAGCTGCCATCTTTTCCAGAACATTGCTGGGCTTCACTTTGTTTTTTCGTTTTCTGAGATATTAGAGGCTATTTTTAGCCTGTTTGAACCTGTGACTCTTCTGTGTGATGAGGCCAGTTGTCTCATTTGGCTCCAGAGTGAAATGGAATGCTGAGAGACGTTACCCTCAGCATCTCCTCTGAGCACGAATTTTCTAACAAGATGCACTCGCATTGGCAAAATCAGACTGTTGCATATGTCAATGATATTTTGACCTTTGACCTGAAGGCGAATGTGAGCTGTTTCATTTGACAGTGTTGGAGCTAGAAGAAGGGATAGTCCCACCTGCAAGCTCTCCCTTCATTGTCTGGTACTGTGGGGGGTGTCCCCAGGTCTCTCCATGGAGTGAGGGTGAACCCCACATTTTGAATTTAGTGTGGCTGCAGTCACAGCCGTCCCTGGGATCTGAGTGAGGTGCAGAGCACAACATCTGTTATATGAAGACTTGGAAAGTTGATCCCAGTGCCGTCCGAACTCCGCCTGAGTCAGTGCCCGGCACCACCTTTCTGTGTGGCTTTATGTTTGGGCGGAGGCTTATTTGGGCTCTGCAAGCAGTCAGGTCCCCAAAGAAGAAAAGCAGTCGTGTTGCGTGTGGACGTCGGGCTGATTGACTACAGATGAGGCAGCACCGGGCATTGTGAATCGCAGCCGCTCTCAGAGAACCCATCTCCTTCCTGGCTTCTGGGACAATTTGTTATGCACAGAGCTTAGGAACTTTCCCAGAGGATTTACAAATGTGAGGCTTTTGTTGGATTTGTTGGCACGGTGGGCCCAGACATTCCTGTCTTTTCCAGGGTAAGCCTGGCATCTGCAGTGCTCTAGAGTGTAGAGCGTATGTAAGCCCCACCCTTCTTGCCCCACCTGATTGGTCCCCAAGTGGCAGAAGGGAAGAAGACAGCCCGGAATTCTGGTGGCCCCCTGGTGGTATGATCTGCCAAAGTGTGGTGTGTAGTGTGGTGGCCATGTGCTGCTGGTCTATCTGAAAATGGCCTCCCAACATTTCCAGTGCTAACGGCCCAGGCGTGGGCGGTGCAGAAGTAATGAATTCAGGACGGGGGCAAGAAATCCCGACTCTGTTCCATCACTCTCTAAAAGTCATGCATGACGTCCTTTTCTCAGTGCTAAACTGGGCCTTTTGACAACTTTGGAATTACACACACACACACACACACAGTTTGAATATAAAGGTCTGGAAAATAAAAAATTAAGCCCATTCTAGGTAGATGGTGTTAGATGCACACGTCACTACAGCATCTCCCCTTGAACATTCTTTCTGATGATGGTTAAAATAAGTGGTCAAAAAAGGGTCCTGGGGACAGATACTCAAACTCCACATTCACAGAGACAGCACCGCAGCTGTGACATGGCTTCCTGAAGGATCATCTCTTTCCTGCACAGTGGGGGTGGAGAGGATAGTTTTTTGTTCCACATCTCTGCTGGACTTTTTTGTCTTTATTTGTATCATAGTAATGCACACATACATGTACACTTGTTTTAGACAAAAGTGGGCAACCCAGGCTTTGTGAATAATTCCTGGTCATCCCGACCATTAGCTAGAATTGCCTACAGTGCCCAACACCAGCTTTTACAGACATTCAGTGTCAAAGGAGGGCCACCTGCTGCCCTCTGATTGTGAAGATGGCACAACTGAGTCGCCCACAAAGTGTAAACTTGAGAGTTGATTGGCCATTCGTGGTGATGGATTTGCACAGACCCACACACACATGCCCTCCCTCAGACCCCCTTGTGAGCAGAGGCGCATATTGCCAGACAGCTGGCCAGGGCCAGAGTTGCGGGCCATGATTGCAGGGGAGAGGAGCCGCTCTGACCTCATTAGCGCTGTTCTTCTAATAGAGTGCCACGGGCGCAGACTCCGGCTACCAAAGCCGCACTCTTGATACAATGAGCTGGTGCACTTTACAGAAAAACAATCTGCTTACCACCCCAATGGAACAGTCCAAACACCCTTCTCTTTTCTGGGATTTTTTATTTTGCCCCTCCTGAAGTCTGTTGCTGTGTGACACAGTCTCATGCCGCTGCAGCAGACCCGCCTCAATCACGTAGTAGTGGTTTGTTGTGGTAAAGAGTACTGAGGTCTCAGCCACCCTGCAAATGGACATGTCGAGCCGTGGTGCCCGGGAAGCTCAGACGGAACGGGGGCAGATGCGTCTGTGATCTCTGTGTACGGGTCAGGGTGAGAAGGGAGGCCATGAATGGTGCTTTGTGTGCATGCGGGGAATGGCTTGAAAGGGACTTAGCCACTAAAACACTTTGCTTGGATGCTTTGTGGGATTTATTCAGCTCATCCTCCTGGACTTACTGGCTTTTTATCAAAGAGTAAATACCACTCCAACAGAGCCATGCCCTGTGAGTATAAAATGGTTGAGTCAGTGTAGTTTTCAAACATCCATTTCTGACTTACGGCGCTCACATGCTTTGACCCAGTTCCTCCTCCTTCGTTTCGAAGTCACGGCACTTACTTCCCCATCCCCTTGCGCTGGGCGTCTGTGAAGACTTTTTCTTTCAAGTCTGCTGCTGAGACCATTTGACATATCAGCCAGCCGGAGAGTGAGGTTGGAACCGAGATGACTAATATTTGCATTTGCCTTTCCTTTCCATACAAGAGAAGAAAGAGACCAAGTCTGATTTTTAAAGGGGTCCTCATTTTCTACAGCCCCCTGGCAGAGGTGACCTGCACCGAGTGCCAGATGCCTTTCCCAACAGCTGTTTGGTGATTCCGTGTCACCGGGCTCACTGTAAAATCAGGCATATCCTTTTAATTACCTGTTCATATTTCAGCCATGCCGAGCTCCGTGGCACAGAGAGAGGGGATAAGCCTTCATTGTAATGGATTTTTAGTAAGACTATCTCTGAGATAAGAGTCCTAAATCTTGGCAGTCTCTTTAGAGCACACACTTTGTGATTGCACACAAATTCTTGGCTCCCCAGAGCCGTGTTGTAAATGGAGTGCACTGCACAGGGCTGGGTAATAAGATACTGCAGATACATTTGAGAGCAAGGTGCACTTTTGCTTTATTTATGAAGATAGACATGCTGGTTGAGGGCTTAATCACAGCTGATAAATCATTTTAAGAAAGCCTATTAGAACCATATGCTGATTTCTTGCATTAATATAGTGTGTCTGTTTCCAGTCTAATAAGACAGGATTTTCTCGCATGCTCTCTGTGTCTCTCCAGTGTGGACTATTTATCTGTTTAAGTGGTATCACTTGTGTGGGAGCATTTATCTCTTTAAGAGGTACCATTAATAAAAGAAGGTGAAAGGAAAGGGGGAAGGAGAAATGAGTGAAGGCACCCTTCACACAATGCCTATGTGTGTGTGCGCATGCGTGCTTGTGCGCGTGTGCGTGTGAGTGTGTGTGTGTGTGTGTGTGTGTGTGGTATTACAAAGGAAAGAGTCAAAAGCTGAGAACAGGAAACATCTCAATTAGAGTTTCGGAAGACCGTGCATTGGTCTTCATTTGGCATAAGGTAGTCATTTCAGCCCAGGTGGTTATAATACTATAGTAAAAGATTATCTGAATATGGGTGTGTGTGTGCATGTGCGTGTGTGTGTGTGTGCGCACACACACACACTGACATTTTGGTTACCTCACTTCTCCCCAAGCTAGCAGAGGTCTGCCCCAGGAATAGGTCCCAAGGCTCTTTAATGAGAGCCATATTGGGGCTCCAGCTCCGAGCCAAGTTCTGTTTATCACTAATTGCAAGGGTGCCTTGCAGATCTTTTCTATTATTTCCTGATTATACCCCTGCTCTTTTTATTATCTTGCCAAAATTCAAACAGTCATAATTGCATGATTTATTGTTTATTTATAATCCCTTCTACAGCATCAATCGCTGTATTTAATAGATTTTAAAACAGCAATAGCTTTTACCAAGTGACTGGATCTCTTTTCCTTTCCACGGAGAAGTCATGTATTTGTGTATCTCACTCGGCATTCTTCAAAGCACGTCCACGGTACTCCTCCAGAATCCTGTTTCTGACCGTATAAATAAATCCTGTTTTTTTGGTGCACAGAGAGCGCTTGTGCGCCAGGAAGATGTTTTAGGAAAGGATGTTAATTTATCCTTAAGGATTACATCCAGGTTGGGTTGTATGTCTCCTAAGTTTCTTTCCAACTCACGGTTTCCGTGATTCTATGAAAACAGAGTTTATAGATAGAGAAAGTTGAAAATCCCATTTTATACAAATTTAGAAATAGTGGGGAAATTTGACACCAAATTATTAGAGGTGGTGATCAGAAACTAGTAATAGTAAAAATCACCATTCATTGGGTTCCTGCTGTTTGTCAGGCACAGTGCTAGAAGTTTTTTGGGTTTTTTGTTTTGTTTTGTTTTTTAGATTATTTATTTGAGAGAGAGAGAGAGAGAATGAGAGGGGGAAGGGACAGAAGGAGAGGGATAAGCAGACTCCACACTTAGCGCAAGCCTGATGCAGGGCTCCGTCTCATGGCCCTGAGATCATGACCTAAGCCAAAATTGAGAGCTGAATGCTTAACCGACTGAGCCACCCAGGCGCCCCAGAGCGGTGGAAGATTTGTTTACATTATTTCCTGATCATTACAACAATCCTGGGAGATAGATGTTTTTACCTTCATTTTACATTGTAAGAAGTTAAAGCTTAAGAGTTTAAATAATTTGCAGAAAGCCGTGAAGCTAGGAAGTTGCAGACCCAGTATTTGTGTATAGGACTGTCTGCTGGAAAGTTTCATATGCCTCCTGCTACTTCAGATCTCCTCCTCCCATCTTCATTTCCATATGGTACATGTATGTTTTAATATACGTGCTAATTTACTGTTTGAAAGCTGTTCAGTGGGAGCTTTGCAAAACATCAAGCTGTGCTTGACCAAATACATGAGCAAAACTGGACTGGACTCACTATATCCTGGTCTTTGACTATTTTAAGTCAGACTTCCAGTCTCAGCTCCAGATTCTCCCATGTGCTATGGCTGCAGACAGCAGGCTGGCCCTGAAACTTCAAAGGCACGTAGTCCACCGTGAATGCCCTACTCACCAAAATAGATCATTCCAGTTCTAAACCAGGCATGCGACAGTCCTCTCCTCTCTAGGATTTTGTGAGCAACGTCCTCTTGCTGTGGGACATTTCCTTCAATGCCTGGTCCAAGTGACCACTGCTTTTCTGGAGTGAAATGAACATTTGTCACATGGAGATGTACTTGGAATATAAGATTTTAATTAAGTAACATGTGCTTGAACTACCGCCTCTGAGGAGAGCACACGTAGAATGCTGCTGTGGTCTCCCAAGGCATGCTTTGACTTTCAGGGGTTGCTATGCCATTATTTCTGATGTCCTAGGAGTTTTGGCAGTAGGATAAAAAGTAATTGCTGGGATATAGGCTGTGGTCAATATTTCGTATTTAAACATTGGATTTTAAAGGACAGAATTGCTGCGCACCTTCTCTTCGCCCTTAACTTCCATCACTGGAAATGTTTCTATTATGTCCTCCCAATTCGATCCAACAAACTTTTATCCAGGGCTTAATATGTCCCAGGTGCTCTGCTAGATGGGCCGGGTGCCAAGGCTATGTTCTAGTGGGGGAGCTGCTAGCTTTGGGTTCTGGGGGAATGGTGGGCTTTCTTGAGAGGTTCTCAGCCCCTCTGTGACTGTGTGTACAGTAGAAATAGCAGTGACTGCTTCTCAGTTTAGCTGCATATTCTGCATAATTTATCCCTGACTTAATTTATCCGTTTCCTCTTTTGTGTCATTTTTTTCTCTTGTGTCTTTTCTGCTCCAGGAAAATGGACTAAGTTTCCCTTCCCTCCCTCTCTGTGGCTTCCCCACCTTAGTGTGCTTGCCCGTATAGTTATGTCCACTGGGAAGGTTTTCCCCTTCCCCTCTTCTTTGACCAAATCTAACGCAGCCATGAAAGTCTGTGTCCACTGCCACCACCTCTGTGAAGCATTGTGTGGTCTCCCCTCACCTGCTGCAACCTCCCTCCCCCCCCCACCGGGCCCCCATGTTGCTTTCCATATGCTTCTTATGGCACTTCCAGCTGCCTGTCTTGTGTTCTGGTGTTTGCTGGGTTTTCCTGTCTTCCCCTGTACTGTAAGCCATGCTCTTGCACGGCTCTCCCTGCCCCCTTGTATGACGCCCAGCACCATCACCTCACACACACAAGGGACAAGTCTCATAAAGTCTTGTCAGAGTGGGTGGATGACTGAGTGAATGGATGTCCCTACACAGAAGATCACATTGCCTTTGTACCTCCTACCTCCAAGGAGAGATGGCTCTTAGCGTTTCATTATCCATTTTCTTTTCGGGAAATTTGTTCCTTCATGATGACTGAGGATACAAAGTATCCAATAACATGGTTATTAGTTAATAGCCACCCTGTGCAGAGAATCTTGAATTGAAAGCAAGAAGGTTTTGAATGAGAAGTTCATCTATTCATTCAACAAAGCTCTGTATATGTCAGTCATTGAGATACAATAAGATATCACTCAAAATGCCAGCGCATATAATCAAGCGTAACAAATGTCTTGTGCTGTAATAATGTAATAGGGATAAACTAAGGATTTCCTAACCCGTTAGTGTGTGTGTGTGTGTGTGTGTGTGTGTGTGTGTGGTTGGGAGAGTAGTAGGTATCAGTGACAGGTCTCGGTTAAGTAACTTAACATTATGAGCCTTGGTCTTCCCATCTGTAAAACAATGATAAAACCCAACTCTTGGGGTGTTGTTGGTGATAAAGCAAACCTCCTATATAACTTGCTGTACTGTATACGCAATGATGCTCCATGATTCTTGTCCTCCCCCCCTCGCTATGCCTGCACCAAGGGAGCAGAGGCTGCTGAGACGTTAATGCCAAACTGGAATGGGAAATTAAGCAAATATTCTACGCCCATAATTTTTCCTGGATTTTAGGTGGCAATTGTGACTCAGAAGTCCCTTTCACCACTGCAGTGGGCCAAGAGACAGAAGCCTTCCAAAGGTTTTAGTCACAACTCAGAGGTGGGTTTAGGGTCTACGATCCATACGCAGCAGGAGATAGTCTTTCTGTTGTTACAGGTGATTCTTATATAAATCAAAAGTCTCAGGGCTTCTCCAGCATTCCCTTTCACAGCCCAGGTAATGCAGGATACCCGCTATTTATTTTTAGGAAGATTTGGCAGATGTTGGCTAGGCCGACTTCCAGGGCAGAAAAAAAGTCCAAGAATGAGTTTTTCAGAGCCATATAATAGAAATTCCTGTGGGACAATTAAAAATTAAACCTTAACATCTTCAGAGCACACTCGCCTCTTCCTCAGTTACGTCTCTGGCTGACACCATCTCATTTTGCCTTCTTTGGCATTTGAGTCACTTCCGGGAAAGACGTGCCTCTTCCGGTGTCTGGGGTGTTTAGGACTACCAGAGTTTTGGTGACTACAGAGCATTGTTGGGAAAGAAAAATAAGCTCTCTCTTTGGGCACATCCACCCTCAAGGCTGAGTTCACGGTTGAGGCAAATTTGGCCTGATCAGAGAAGAGAGTCTGTGCAGCCATGTGGGCTGGCCACATGGGGAGTTTCAAGGCCAGGTATGCACGGAAGAGGTTCTGCCTGCCTGTTAGTCCCAGGGATCCAGGGGAGAATACTGGTCCACGCACAGGTCTACACTAGCTTGGAACACGGGCCCTGCACCATACAGTTCATTAATTATTGTTTTCTCTTTCATTGCAAATATTACAGACTCCAGGAGGCCCTCTCTTCTGTACTTGTGGTATCTAAATCATCCATACCTTTTTACACCTGTGACGACAGGTGCTCAACGTTTGGACACATACTCTGCACCTCTTACCAAAAATGGGAAAATTGTGAAATATTAAATCTGTGATAGTGGCAGGATATTGACTTTTTCACTTTGTATCAGATGAAGGCAACTCATCGGGAAGTTAGAGCTGAGATATGTCATACACGGGCCCTTTTGTGAAAATCTGATTAGTTGCAGTGAGGCATGCCTACATGGGTCTTTTCCAGTTTTCAGGAATGAGTTTGGGACCACCACAACCACAACTGCTATTATCTCTTCCTAAGTAAGAGCTGAAAGAGCAACTTTCCACCCCAGTAAAAGCCTGTCCTCTTGTCTTTCCTTTTGCTACTGGAACCAAGTATCCAAAGGTCAATGCCACATGCGTACTTCTAGTTCAGTGTTTACCAAAATGACTTCCTTGGAAAATTTCTTCTGAGAAATATGCTGCAACAGCATCACCAGCATCACCTTGGACCTGGCTCAAAATACAAATTCTAGGGCCCCACCTTAGACAGGTTCACTAAGTCAGGGTATAGCAAGTTCCAAAGTGATGCTGCTGCTGCTGGGCTGGGGACCACACTGTGAAAACCACTGTTCTAAGAATTCCCATTGTCAAGTATGTTCACTGTTTGTTTAATCCTGTTCTGGGGACTCACAATATACATTGACATTTTGAAGGCCTGAAAAAATTTTGCCAGAAAGAAACTTAGTTCAACCCATTATTTTTCTGACTTATTATTTGAACACAGAACCCTTTTCTTTGTGTGGAATAGCCGTTAACATCCCACAAAGCCATGACCCATTGGAACCCACTTTGCATGACCGTAACGGAAAGAGCTTGAGATTTCTAGACTTGCAGGTCATATGCCCTTGCCAGGTTACTTTTCTAAGCCTCCATTCCTATCCACCTTGCAAAGTTGTGGCAGGATTTAGGCATAATTACATGTAAAGGTTCTAGCACTTAGAATATATTTAGGGGTGCCTGGGTGGCTCAGTTGGTTGGGTGTCTGACTCTAATTTTTTTTAAAGATTGTATTTATTTGACAGAGAGAGACACAGCAAGAGAGGAAACACAAGCAGGGGGTGTGGGAGAGGGAGAAGCAGGCTTCCCGCTGAGCAGGGAGCCCGATGTGGGGCTCGATCCCATGACCTGAGCCAAAGGCAGATGCTTAACAACTGAGCCACCCAGGCGCCCAGGTGTCTGACTCTTGATTGCGGCTCAGGTCTTGATGTCATGGTGGTGGGATTGAGCCTTGCATTGGGCTCTGCTCTCAGTGTGGAATCTGCTTAAGACTTTCTCTCTTGCTCTCCCTCTGTCCCTCCCCCTCCTCTCTCTCCCCTCTGCTCTTAAAAAAAAGAATGTATTTAATAAATGGAAAGTATGCTTTGTTTAGTTCAAGTCAGTTATGTTGACATTTGCCCCACTCACACTCTCTTTGACATTTTGGATAAGTCTAGAGATTTCTTGAAACTTGAGGCCCTTAGTTTCTGTCTGTCTTCAAGTGAGCAGATCTTCTTAATACGGGTATAATTGAGTCCGCATTCATTGTTCTGTAATTATCAAGGGGCATGTTTTCATGATGAAGAAAAATGACCGGCAGGATAGTTTTTGAGGATGCTGTGACATCAAGAGTGTTTAGCATTTCAATTCTAAATTATGTGAAAGTCATTTATAAGCTTTAATGTGCTATAAAAATGAGTGATTATAATTATTATACCTTAAAAACATTTTAGATTTAAAAAAGAGGCTTGCCATTGCAGAATAGGGTGTTTCTCACTTTCCAAGGAAAAATATGGTATTTCTTTCCCTTCTTTGATCATCCTCTGACCATTATCCTTCTGAGAATCTCTTTGGGAGGGGCCTCCATAACTTTAGGGCCATTCTGGGCCTGTTACTTCATGGTTGGACCCTAGAGAGGCAATGAGAGGATAGAGCATCAAATGACTTTGCAGTAAGTCCCCATAATCAAGGAAACAGTACAGTCGTTCTGAGGCAACAAACCTGGAGGCAGGGGGAATGTGAGTTATGTGGAAAAGCAACGGATTCCTGGTGAAGAACATGGGCATATGGGAGTGACTCTAAAGCTATGGTCTGGAGCATGCAACTGGTTTCTGTGACTGAGTTGTGTGACCAGCCAGCCTCCTGGAAAGAGATCTACTCCCCAGAATGCAGGGAAGGCATGAACAGACTGCGAGGCTCAGTGAAGCCAGAGGCCCAGGGAGTAGATGCCGAGGGCAGGAAGGGAGACTTCTCAGCATGGCTCCCTGCAGGGATCCCTGTTGGCAGGAAGAAAAGGGTGGATCAGGAAAGTAGGAAAAGAAGTGAGGCAAGGGGGAAAAAAAATCACAGATGTCCCAAGTTTCCACAATTTTATCAAAAAATTTTCCATGACTCATCTTGTGACTTTTCCCCAAATTTAATATGATAAAACCACGACTCTAAGTATAATTAAGCTGTAATTACCCAAGAGTAAGAGGGTGGTGCATTTTAATCAACTTCTTCATTCCCTTAACCACCCAATCCAAGGTGGGGAAAAGTACAGAACAAAAATTGTCTCTTTTCCTTCTTCCATCCTGACTCCCCCTGCTCCGTGGCCCTCTAAAAGGGGGAGGGGGGGTGCAAAACAGAAAACATTCCAGAATAATTTCCTCCCTCTCCAAAGTAGTGAAATAAAGTGAGAGCCACATAGAAGGAGCTGGAGGACTAAGGTTTTCTGCTTGTTTGTGAACTGAACCCAACTTCAAGCTATGTTTGATTTCAGCACACTTTATTGTACGTTGATCTGCTAGCAGGTTTCCCTGATGGTGAGGACATTTGGAACGCTTGGTAACAACTCGGTAATAACTGCTGCTCACTGAGCACCTATTATCTGCCAGGTGCCTTACAAACATTATCTCTTACCCCGATAAGAGGTCCGCAAGCTTTACTGATAAGAAACGAAGCTCAGAAATTCAGTTACTTGTTCTTAGTCACCCAGTGGGAGAGCAGGGATTTAAAATCAAGACGGTGGAATTCCCAGAGTCCCCTCTGATGCTGGAAGGAGCAGTGGTGAAGGTAATAGGAACAAAAGCAGTTCAGATTTGCTGTTAGCGCTCCTGAATGCCTACAGACTGCTTGTCACGGGCTCCCAACCCACCCAACGCTGTTTTCCTCACTACACCGGATAAGAAGGGTCATGCTTGACCTGGAAGGTGTTGAAAGTCCTGCCACTGTGTGCAGCTCATCGAAGGGGACAGGGTTCACCATTGCTGTGACCTGGGAAGGTGCTGTGGTCCAGCTGGACCCCTCTCTGGCCGCTCAGGGGTGGCTCGGGCTGCTGTCCAGAGTGCACTAAGCCATAGCCAATGTCAAGGGCTCCTAACGTCCAAGCAGGAAACTGTGACTGAAAAGCTGAAAAAACATATGATCCCATAAAAAGCCGCCTCTGGGGAAACAAGCCATTAGTCAGCCTTATTTATTTATTTTTCCTTCTTGCTGCAAAGTTCAATACATACAGAGAGGAGCTGTGATTATCATATAAAAGGCTATGCAAAATTGCCCTCCCTGTATGATGCTGAAGAAAACTTTACCCTGGCCCTTGGCCATGTTAGCTTTGTTTGTGTTCCTCAGATTCTGAATGCTTTGACCACAGTTGTGTGGAGCACAAGTGTGTCTCAAAATAAACAAGCAGAGTGGGAACTCTCCAGAGCCCCCTCTCATCTCCACCCGCACTTTTTCCTTTTATCCTGTCTGATGACAGAGGCTGGAGGAACAGGGTGGCGGTGGCCTTATTAAGACAAGATTTTCTGCGGGGGGGGGGGGGATATGTGCTTAATGAGCTTAGGAAATACCTTGTGGTCGTGAAAGAGTAATAAAATTTCCGCTTCCTTGGGTGAGATCAGGAAACCTTGACCGTCCACTCAGTTTTTGCCAGTTTCACTTGGGAATGTACTTTTGGAAGGTCAAAAAAAATTTTTTTTAGTGCATGGCAGGAAAGCAGAACAATATAATATTTTGAGGAAAGGCCCATGGTCCATCCATGGATGCAAGATAACCACATCTCCTGTCTTTTAGCCATCTCTTGGTATTGGAGATGTCTGGTTTTGTTTTGTTTTTTTTCTCTTACCACCTACATTAGTTTGCTGTCACTACTGTAACAAAGTACCACACACTGGGTGGCTTAGAACAACAGAAATTTACTGTCTCACAGTTCTGAAAGGCTGAAAGTCCAAGATCAAGGTGTCAGCAGGGTCACTACCTTCCATGAGCTGTGAAGGAGAAACTCCTGCATGCCTTTCTCCTAGCTTCTAGTGGTTTGCTCTACTCCTGGGATGTTCCTTGGCCTGTACATGTATCACCCCAATTTCTGCTTTCATTGTCATCTGGATTCTCCTTGTGGGTGTGTCTCTGTCCAAATGTCCCCTTTTTATAAGGACACTAATCATATTGAACACTATTCTGTCTTAACTCATTACATCTGCAGTGACTCTATTTCCAAATAGAGTCACCTTCTAAGAGATGGGGGCTGGAACTTCAAGAAATGAATTTGGGGAGGGACACGATTTGACCTCTAACACCATCTGACAGACTTATCCAAGTTCTCTTTTACATAGGAATTCTGAAAGTAGTCTAATAAAGAGGGGTGTGTACACACTAACTAAAAACTGAGGTTAAAACTCTGTTGGTGGAAAGGTGACTGGCTGGCTCAGCTGGGGGAGCGTGCAACTCTTGATCTTGGGGTTGTGAGTTTGAGCCCCATGTTGGGTGTAGAGATTATTTAAATAAATAAATAAAAACCAAAAAAATTTTATTGGTGGAAAATTACTGGTTTAATTTGAGACTCCAGTATTTGCTTGTGAAGCAGGGCATTGTAGGGTTTGGGGGAAGGCAGTGCCATGCTGTGAGGACAGTCAGATGGTCCTAAGGAGAGATCCATGTGGTCAGGACCTGGGGCTTTCTGCCAACACAGCTGTATAAATGACCCATCTTCTTGGAAACATCTTCCAGCCCCAGTCAAGCCTCAGATGAGAGCAGCCCCAGCCAATGTCTTGACTGTAATCTCATGAAAGGTCATGAGCCAGACTACTCAGTTACATCACTATTGAATTCCTGACCTAGAGAAACTGTGAGGTTACAAATATTTATTGTTTTAAGAAATTAAGTTTGGAGGCAATTTGTTATGCAGCAGTAGAGATTTAAGACAGTACCTGCTACCCCAACCCTGGAAAAACAAAACTCTATTTACTTGGTGAAAAGTAACTTGAGAAGTAGGATTGTATAATGCTAAGAGCACAGAGTTGTGAGCCAAGCTGTCTATGTTCAAATCCCAGCTTCTACCAGCTGTGTGTTCCTGGGGAAGTTGCTATACCTCTCAACTTTAGTTTTCTCATCTGTAAAATGGAATAATAATAATTGTACCCACCTCATAGGAAATAGTTAATATGAACAATAATTTAGAAATGTGTTTGCATGTAGTAAGATTAATTTCCTATTTTTGAGAACACAGGGGTGGGAAGATAACACTTAGAACATTAAATGTCTTATAGTTGAATTAGGGTGCATGTTGAAAGGGGCAACCTTTCAGAACTTGCAGAATGAAAGTAAGACTGGGCTTTTATAACCTAACTTCCTCAACCTTGGTGAATGTATGAACATAATAAACAGTAGGAGGAAAAGTAACTGTCCCTTGTTACAGAAGAGATCTTGAAACTAGATAGCTTATTCAAGGCCATAACATATGAAAAAACAGTAATTGCCACATCAGTCCCAACAAAGTGTCTGTCCTTCTTTCCTTTCAATTATACCTATACTTTACATGGAGATGGTGACCCAAGTCATAAGGTCAAGAATTCCTATCAGAAAGTGCCACAAGGACAACATGTCTTAAACCCCACTTGATAAAGAAGTTTCCCATTCATAATTTCTAAAAGGCTAAAGGATATTTTTATAGGATTTTGAGCTCTGCATTTTACATGACATTTTCTAAGGAGTCTTCAATGGGCTTGATCCTGTACTGGGAAGACAGCCTCCTCTTCTGTTCTAAAGGACCTTGAAATTCTTACTCCTATTTTTACTTCTTGGTAAAATAACCAAAGCTGAGTATATTGTAGGGTACCCATCCTGAGTCAGAGCTCCAAGAGATTTGTCTTCATCCTCTTACTCCTCCCTCCCCTCCCTCTCCTCCCTTTCCCCCTCTTCTCCTTCTCCTCCCTCTCTTTTCTTTCTCCTCTGTATCCTCCTCTCCCCCTCTTCCCCTTCCTCCTTCTCCTAAATGATGCTACTATATAGGCTGGGTAAATATCTCTTTTAAAAATTAAAAAAACAAGTGTAAACATTTATGAGTTACAATGACAGGTCACATTTGGGACTCAACATTTGCTTTTAACACAGGGTTTTTCAGTTACATTCTGGGGACCCAGATCCTGTCACTCAACCTTGGAAAAGCCAATCTATATCTGCTTTGTGAACAGTATTATCCTGACAACTTCTGGTGAAAAGAATCCTAGACCAACAGTGCCTCAGCCCTCAGGGATAGGAATTTTGAGAAGAAAAAAAAAAGGAGAAGAAGAGGAAAAAGGCATTTTGATCCAGTTGCCCTTCATATTATTGTCTCCCTGTTCAATTTGCTAGAGAATTTCCCACTGGCTCTTGGCTTGTTCTCAAACTGGAGTGCAGTCTTTCAGAGATTATTCTGTATGCTAAAAGACAAGGAACTCTTTATTAAACAGAATGGGGAGGTCCTAGCTTCTAGGAAGGGCAGACAGATGCTCTGGCCTCCCTGTCATAGCCCCACCCTGCTCCCCCCTCCAGAGCCCTCTCCAGGCCCTTCCCTCTCCCAGTGGAGGGGAAGGACGGTGTGGACCCTTTTACTTAGGGGAAGTGAAAACGCTGTTGTAAGCTAACTAGCAATTAAGGTAATCCCTCCAGTAATTGGGGGGCCTCTCACAGAACTATTACTGCAGCAAGGTAACATTTCCAGTCCTGCGTTCCAGTATAAGGCATTTGCGGGGGGGGGTACTCCTTTTTTACCCCCTTTTCTCCAACTTCGAGAATTTTTAAACAAGAGTAGAGTTCTCAGATGATACTTTCTTCTCTTCACGTCCACTTCCTCTTTCACTTCTCTTGCTTTTCTTCACTTAATGTTAACGAAAAGGCCTGGATTTTCCAACACCATCTTCATTATCATCACAACCACCATTTCCATAGTGCTTCTGTATGAATTCATTTACTCCTCACAACAACGCTAAGGAGGCTGGTGCTACTGTTTCCCCCAATTTGGAGATCAGAGAACTGAGCAACAGAGAGACCGAGTGCTTTTCCCAGAGCCACACAGCTCCTAAGTGGCAAAGTCCACATTTGAGCTCAACTGGTCTGATGTCAGAGTCCGAGTTCTCAAGGCCCTGATGTCTCACGTCACTTCCCTTTTGTTACTTATTTCTTTTTAGAAATCCATTCTTCCCTAACAATTTGTTTCTTGTCAGAGGGCTTCTGTGCTGCAGCTCCCATCTGAGGTTCCTCCCAGTCTGGGGTGAATGAGTTAGATGCTGTGAAGCCTCTGGGATCCCCCGTCCATCCCCTCTCCACAGTCATGCAGTAGCAGCCCTGCCAGGAGCGCTGGGTCACTCTGATTTGATAACACACACGGCTCTCTGCAGGAATACTCATACATTTGGGCTAACTGGTGTAGGCTTTGTCCCCTGCTGCCTCTGTAGTCAAGCTGTTTTCTTTAGGAAAAGAGAGGAAGGAAGGAAGGACAGAGGATGGAAAAAAAAAGAGACAGGGAGGAAGGTAAACAGTATGGGAGGAAGAGGAAAGAGAAAGGAGGAGAGAAGGAAGAAAGGAAGAAAAGAATAGTCCCTGACATGGTGACCATGAGTTTCTTAGGAAGGATCTTCTTTCTGCCCTTCTATGCCTGGTCATTTCTGTAGCATGCTTCTTTTTCTCTTGGGTTGGGCCATACTGACTTCTGTCCCACCGAGATTTTACATTTGGAAGCCTGGTCATGTTCTTTAGGTTTCCTATCTAAAAAGAAGGAATGAGAAAAAAAACAAACCCAAACAAACCATGAGAAACATCAGATCTAATCAAGGTTCCAAGCCCGGAGCTGTGAATGGGTCCCTCCAACATCCTGAGTCTTTTTTCTGGGAGCCAAAGTGTTTATTGTCACGATTCACTGCTCACAGAATGTCTTGATTCCCATCTGTGTTAACAGGCAGCCTGTTGGCGAAACCACCAGGCCAGCACTCGGAAAGCACCTGGAGCCTATGGGGCATTCTGTGTAGCTTCCCTCTTTCTGTTTCAAAGACATAGAATAGTTTCAAGAGAAGAGTGGGGACTGTGTGCCTGTAGACTTTCCAGAGACTCTCCAACATGGCGTCCGTATTCCTTGAGCCCCTCTGGGGTCTGCTGCAGCTTCCTTGGCTTCTCTTGACCTCCATCGCGAGGTGCGTCTCTCCCTGGCTTGTTGTCTTCGCTGCCTGCCTGCCAAGTCCTGAATTCCTTTCCAGCTTTGAAGCTCAGTAATTCTAGCAGTGGGAACTCCATCTCTGCTGTTTCCAGGCCTGATCCAGCTCAGACCTCAAGTTCCTTGCAACAGGATTTGACAGCTTGTCTCACCAGCCTGAGGTTTGTGGAATCACTTAATGAATAAGGTTCAGTTCCGGCCTTCCAGTTCAGAGACAGTCATCCATCTTAAATTATTAACGTTATTAATAGTATTAACACCATTAGGAAGAGTACCTACCACTGGGTTTTTAACATTCACCGGGTGCGGAGTGTATACGAATTGCTCGAGAGTGTTAACTTGTTGCCCATGTAGTAGTATTTACAGGTAAAGTCTTGTTTAGTCCTAAAAAGTAGCGGCTTCATGCCCATTTTACAGATGAGACTGAAGCGCAGGGCAGTTCAGTAACTTGCTTAAGGTCAGTCCACCAACAAGGAGAGAAACGTGAAGTCTAACTAGAAAGCCTGGCTTGTTTTTCTCCGAAGCCAGTACTGCTGTTCCTGTGTCGTCGTACCTCCCCAACACTAGCTGCGTGTGTCATGACTGTGCTGGAAGCTTAACTTGTACACTTTGATTTAATCCTTAGAATCACCTTGCAAGTTGGGAGGATTAGCTCCATTTTTCAGGTGAGGAAGCTGAGATTTAGAGAGGTAGAAAATGACTACTCTGGTATATTCACTGAAGTCCAATAAATGTTTAGAACAGCCCTGAGTTTCACCACCAAACCGCAAAAGGAGTTTCTATAACATGCATTTAAAGACTTTCTGTTTTTCAGCATAGCAGAGTGTCTGCATTTATTTCGAGCACATGGTCGTGGAAAATTATAGCCTGAGACAGCTTACCTGATGTGGATGCCTCAGAAGGGACATGGGGAAGATGCAAGCTGCTGGGGTTACTTGGAGGGGGTTGAAACACAATTTAAGGATGGGGTGGGCCAACGGAGGCAGAACTGAGGATCCGTTTAACGTTCCTGCCGGTGAAAAAGAGGGAAAGATTAGTGAGAGAAACATGAACTCACAGCAAAAGGGTGATGTTTACAAATCTTGAGAATTCACAACTCATCTGCTGGACACAAAAAGTATGGATAGCAGTCTGTCATCAGAAAGGAGAGTTGAATCTCAATTTCAAACCTCCTACGTCACACTCAATATATTCCCATCCTTCTGTTTCTCATTCACTCTTTGTTTCAGGTAAGCAGTTTGGGGTGCAGTTTGGGTTCCTAACCGTGCATCGCTTACCTTGATGTGCAGGAAGGTTTAGACCTTTCACTGATAAATCCCCGTAAATGAATGTGGCCAAGTTCACGTGAAACATTTTTAAATGTCACTTAAAAAATACTAGGGAAAAATCTATATGTCACTTCCATGGTTCCTTCACTCATTTCAACTAGGCCCATGGACCCTGTCCTTGCTGCAGTCTCTCACACTGCTGTTTCCTGAAAGTATTTGTAATGGAGCTAACATCATTTGCTCAGCTGTAAATCCTCTATTCTGGGCACTGTGTAAGTATTCAGAGGGACATTTTGGTTCAAATGCCAATGTTTTGCTTTAAAGAACGGTGAGCAAAAATAGACTTTGGTTTTTAAAATTTTAAGCCAAGATAAAGTTAGAGGTGATGATGGACTGAAAAAAGAAAGATGCCTGACAGGTATATCTTGTTTTTATCGAGAGCTCTTTCTATGTGCCAGTTACTGTTCTGAGCGCGTTTGTGTTACTTCTCGTAAAAGAAAAAGAAAAAGCAAGCAACAGAGAATACCTCTAAGAAAGATGCTGCTGTCACCCCCATTTTACAGATGAGGAAACAGAGGAAGAGACAGATGAAACAGCATGCTCAGAGTCACGTAGCTGCTCAGTGGTAGAGCTGGGATTTGAACTGAGGTGAGCCTCACTCTAGACGGGACACTGTCTTTACCGTGAAGGAAAGAAGACCCCTGTATTGTTCTGGGCCACCTCTTACTGAAGAAAATTTTATTTTGCAAGCAACCCATGGGAGACAGCAATGCCCCAGCCTCAGCTGACCCGTGGCGATGCCTGCATCAGTTTTCTTTTTTTTTTTTTAATTTTTATTCTAATTCCAGTTAACATACAGTGTAATATTAGTTTCAGGTGTGCGATACAGTGATCAACACTTTCACGCAACACCCGTGCTCATCATGACAGGTGCTGCATCAGTTTTCTAAAAGACTTCGTGCTGACTATGAATAGGTTACAAATTCATAGAATAATCTAGCCTTTGGCCCCTCTAGCATTTGGACAGAGCACTGAATCTGGAACCTGAGGGCTTGTGTTCAGATTCTAACTCCATCCATCGCTGCCTCCTGGAACCGTGGACAGATCATCTAAATTGTTAACTATCAATAACGTGGGCAACAGTAATAGTACTGTCTACTTCACAGATTCACCCGGAGATGAAATGAGAACTCTTCTCTGTAAACAGACTCTAAAAACTCTCCCATAGTCTACAGAGATTGAGGGGAAAGAGTAAAGTCCAACATCATCAGAGTTCTGAGACCTTATAAACTTTAAAGGGATCTAGATGCCATGTCTTTCCTTGACATTTAAGAGAAAACTTAAAACTAATTTACACTCATTGGAGCTAAAAAGAAAACTTGGCTTTGGATTTTAATTTCCTTTTAAGTAAAATCCAAGTATTCGAAGGTAGATTTTGCCACAGACAGGGCATCATAAGTGTTTCTGTCTGCCTGAAAATGCTTGCAGCTACTGCGAATAATGATTCCATAATCATATTTTAGCAGTGGCCAGGTATATTTATACCCCTCCTTGGCAAAACAACATCTCCAAACACTGGGGAAAGAATATATCTTCTGTCTCCATCTGTCAAGATTTTTTGTGTTTTTGGTGTCAATTTTATAAATTGGGATTATCTAGGAACTTGTCCCTTTAAGTAAAATTTCAAACTTATTGGCATAAAGTTTTAGAAAATATCCTCTTTTTATCGTTTTGTTGTCTGTGGCATATGTAAGCAATGTCCCCCTTTTTATTCTTGATCTATTTTATTCCTTCTTTTTTTTTCCTTGAATAGTCTGGCTAGGAGTGGATCAATTTTATCAATGTTTTCCAAGACTCAAGCTTTTGCTTTGTCAGTTTTCTTAATTGTATGTCTGTTAATTTCACTGAGTTTCACTTTCATTTTCATTAATTTTCTTCTACTTCCTTTGAGTGTAATTTGTGCTTTTTTGGTAACTTCTTTTTTTTTTCTTTAAAGATTTTTTTTGAGAGAGAGAGAAATAGTGAGCCAAGAGTTCGATGCTCAACTGACTGAGCCACCCAGGCATCCCATTTTGGGTAACTTCTTGAGATGGATACTTACATCATTGAATTTTTAGCCATTCTTCCTTTCTAATTGCTCAGAGTTACACAGTTAAAACTATGCATTTCCTTCTAAGCACAGCTTTAGCTATATCCCGCACGTCTTGATATATTGTATTTTTTATTATCTTTCAATTAAAAATATTTTCTAATTTTTACTGTGATTTTATCTTAAACCCATGAGTTATTTAGAAGCATACTATTTCAGGTCCAAATGCTTGGGGATTCTCTTCTTATCTTTCTGTTATTGATTCTAGCTTAATTTCATTGTGATCAAAAAGTGTATTCAGTATAATTTCAGTTCTCTGAAATATGCAGACACTTGCTTTATGGCTTGAAGCTCATAACCTGCTATTGCATTTTACTTGAACAATTTTCCTCTGCTATCTTTTAGTACCCCTACTGGAAAAGTTATTGTATATACCACTGGCAAGTTGCTTAACCTCTCTGTGCTTCAGTTTTCTGTCTCTAAAATGGAGATAATAGTAGTGTCTTCCTCAAAGAGGTTTACATTAGATTTGGTAACATATTAAAAGTGTTTAGGATGGTACCTGGCCCATAGTAGGTACTCAGTAAATGTTAGCAATTATTAATTAATTAATATTATTGCTGGTTGTTGTGTTTAATATAAACATCCCCTGGCTGTCTGTAGCGCACTGAGCCTGTCTGCTCTTATTTGCTGCTAAACTGTAAGGCGTGTGTTTTGAATAGTATTTAAGTCTCACAGCATTACAAAGAGGTAGGTAATATTATTATAGGTACTATTACTATCTGTGTTACAAATAAGAAAGTTAAGTGCAAACTAGGTAAGCGACTTGAATGGAAGACTCTGTTTCTCAAGATATTAGCAGGAGCCTGTCCTCTAATTCACATCTATATTCTTAGCTCATATTTTAATTCCAAACCAATAAAAGAAGTAATAATTTTGCAATCAAGCATTTCTGTGATTGACATTTTTGTCAGGTAGGTCTCTTCCCCAGTTGGTAAGTTAACCTCAACTCAGCCACTCAGTTTTAGTCTGAGAAAAGGCAGAGTCCTGGTGAGCTGAAAATATGTCCAGGTTCCCAGCCCTGAACATCCTCCAAAGGCAAGCCCACTGTCATCAGCTTGTGGGAACTCAACAAATGGTGGTCAATGGGCCGTCATGGTATCGTTCTGAAAATAAGCACAGACATTTTTGGTTACCAGCCCACCATCACCCAAGTCGTAAAGCAAGTGAAATCAACATTCTTTCCCATTCATTGGGCATAAATTGTTATGGCTGTTTCCAAGGATGCATGGTACACGTGTAATGTGGGGGTGTTTCAGGAAAAATTTGACATCAAGCTGAGTCTTGAGAGACCAGTTTGTATTTTCAAGGAACACTGAAGACTTTAACATATTTTATAAAGGGCATTTCCAAAACCCTATTGGTGCTAGTTTCGCAACCTATTTTATAATATGGAATACCTAGTCTCTTACTTAGCATGATTTCAGAGGGGCTGGTATCATTCTTCTGAATCTCCTTGGATGCCCTTTAATTGTGTAATTTTATTCCTTTAGCATGTCACCTTGATACTTTGTTTATTGCTTCTAATGTACAATCCCTTGGGAAAGATAACATTAGATTTCATTAATTGTTTGTACTGCAGGTGAATGAGTTTTGGATTGGCCCCTTAGAGCGTGTTATGGTTTAGGTTGAGAAGGGCCAGAGGAGAGGGGGAGGATATAGGTAGAATGGGCACCTGGGTTTGGAAGGGCTGGGTGAAAGGATTCTGTAGTCCTGAGGCGGGGCATGTGATAGCAGCGGAGGCTTCATTTTGCCAGGGGCTCCCACTGTCCACATCCTACCACACATCCAAATGCCATTTAGTTAGATAATTGTTGTAAGCCTCTAGCAGTACCACCATCACTGTCATGTCACTACATTCTGTGTTTATATAACAAACTGCTCTTCTTCTGGTTCTCTGACGGTTGCACACAGGTATTCCTTCCTGGCTTTAGATAGCTCTTCGGGTTGTATCTGGTGTTAATGGCAAAGAAGGGTTGAGGACAGGAAAGTGAGGTGGGATTTGAAGAACGTCAGTAAGAACTGTTAAAATGGTGGAACCTACGGCTCTTTCTCCCTCTGCCATGATACTCATGAGCACGTTGTGGAACTTCTCTTGATGGACCCAAACTGAGACCACCTGGCAGACGAGCTGACACTCTTTGTTCTCTCTTTGAAACAAATCTGCCGATGTCCACGACACCTTGAAGGCTTGCAGCCCCCAGCTCTTTCGTATGTGCACCAGACATCAGTTGTGTTTATTTTCAAACTGTCGGTGCTGGTGGTTGTATCTAGTTTTTAATGTCATAACTTAATTAAATAATGTATACATGAAAAAAAATATGAGCATGAAAGGAAATCCCTAATTGGAATGCTTGCAAAGAATACAGGAGAATCTCTTAGAAATATTATCAAATTGAGTATGGGCAAAAACTGTAAGAGACTGTGAATGTATTTATGGAAATACAAACAGATTCTGTACTCAGGCTGTTTCTTAATGGTCTTTGAGCTCTTGCTGTACTGTTAAGAGTCTAAAGCTAGAAATCTTCGACTATACATTCAGGGTGTGGTTTATGCAAGAAAGAGTATGCCGAACTCCCCCAGCAGACCCACACTCAGAAAAGGCATTGGCCCTACATCAGAAGATTGGCAGTGCATGTGTGTTTATACATTTTAAGTTAACAAGATGCTTAAAGCATACGCCTGTCGTTTTTATGGTCCTTCCCCCTTATTCAACTTTTTAATCAACTACTACTCTCAATGGCTTCTACTGTAGTTAAAAAGCTCCTTGCTATTCTCTTTATGTTGAACTCAAAAGTTGGCATTATTTTGATCCTTCTTTCTAGTTTCTCCTGAGAATCCTATGATACAACCACAGTTCTTCAATTCTTAGTGTCTCTCTTAAGTCTATTGATAGCTCTTGCCTGTATTGTCAAATACACTTATTTGCTGTTAAATGTGATAATGCTGCTGGCACTATACCAGTAGCAATATTTGACAAGGGCTCCGCTCGTGTCTAGACTCTGGACTAAGCACTTAACTAATACTGTCTCACTTACTCCTCACAACAACCAAAAGAGTAGGTCCCATCAGAATTTCCATTTAAGAGGCAGATGAGCACAGAAAGGGAAGGTAGGTTGCCCCAAGTAACACAGTTAGTAGAAGGTAGAGCCGGACTCTAACTCAGACCGAATCCATATCATAACTATTGCACCATCTGTTCTTAAGTGTCTTAAGTCATTGTTGCTGCTTATTCTGTTTATGGCTCCTTTTGGGAGGCAGGGGTGTTGGGGAGCAAAACTGACCAACTGCCCATGTTCCTTTATGTCCAGAAGGTGAACGAACCCTGGTTGCTGCAGACACTGTGTTATCTGTGAGCAGTTCTGTTCAATCTTGAGCAAGAGACGCTGTAGAATGTGCAGCATTATGCACTTAGACCAATAATCATTAATGCAGACGGTCACGAGTGCATGCTCTTGTGTGTGTGTAAGCACATGTGTGTCTATGTGTCCCCTTTCTCTGCTGCTAATGAGGAACTGGCATTTTAGTGCCCTTTTGTGCCACTGTGCTTTTAACTGCTGTTAAGATAAGGAGTAATGTCCCTCCAGCTGTACATAATAGTGTTGTAATTCCATCAAGGGGCTTTGATAACTTCATAAACCCTGACAGAAAAGCTTGAGTGGATTTTCATGTCACCATAACACCAAGATGGAATTACAGCCTTAATTTACTGGGTGTACATTTTGGGGGGTACATTACTTAATGTTTAATCCTGTTAAAAACAAATCAGCTGATGCCATCTGGCTATTTCCACTTCATAGCGGCATCCCAGCCTCCCCACGATTTTGGATCTTTGTTCGTCTTCAGCCTGCTCCTTCGGATTATTATTTTCTTCATTCTGGTAATTACCCTGATCAGCATCATGACAAGTATCTTGTGTCCATACGACTTTCTTCTTCGTTTACAGACCAGTTTCTCAGACACAATCCTGTTGGCCTCTTAAGAACCTCAATACTTGCTTTCTTCTTTCCACTGGAACATCTGAAATTTAGTTATTTGTGTTATATGGAACAAATGTCTGTTGGCCGTTTTTTAAGAATAAAAGCAATGTGTGCACATTGAAACTTTCAGACAGTGCAGGAAGGCATAAAATGAAAAGTAAAGTTTCCTTTCCTTCTGCCTTTCTAGAATGCCTCTCCCCACAGGTGATCCCTGTTAATAATTTCCTTTTACATCATTCCAAAAAATTATTCGTATACCATAATTCATAGCATCCCAGAAAAAACATTCTGCATTTGTTTGTCTATTCATTTATCTCTCTATCTCTCCCTTTTCTCTTTATCCAAAGGACATTGTTTGTCCCATGTCATTTAAAAATAATTATATATCTGAGGTATCGTTCCACATCATTACAAGCAGCTTTCCATCACTCTTTGTAGCAACCACCTAACAGTGTCAGTCACCCAAAAGTCTGTTTTTCAGATATTATTTTAGGTCATAAAATGTGTGGGTAAAGGATATCTAAGTTTGAAGAGAGGGGCTTTCATTGGCCCCATCTTGGTCAGGACAGATCTCAATCCAATGCATCAGAAGAACAGGAAATAGATTTTTTTTTGTACTGAAAATGACTTCCTGTATTTTGTGTTTACTATAAAAGTGGATCATTCTGAAACTGTCATGCAATATGCCACGTTCCTGTGTGACTAGTAGGAGTTGAGACAAGAAGTGTGCAAGGTGTTCAGGGGGGCACTCTGGACCAGATGCCCGGAGACCAGTCATATAACTTGGAGCCTTTCTGGCCTCCATTTTGTTTTTTTTGGGTGTGGGAGGGTCATTTAGCTAGGCCTCGGTTTCTCCATCTGCAAAATCAGACAGTTTAGTAGATCTAATAGAGAGTGAATGGAGGTTAGGAGAATGGGTGTTTTTTAAATTCTGACTCCATCAGTGAATTGCCATGTTGGGCAAGTTACTCAAACAGATCAGAGCTCAGTTTTCTCACCTGTAAAGTGGAATTAGTCATATCTACTTCATATGGATGCTGTGGTCATTAAGTAGGGTGATTATTTTTGCCTTGATAAATGGTGAGTTTTATGAGTACTCTAAGACTGCTTCACCATCTTTAGCTGATGAAGTAACTTTCCTTGGAGGTGGCTGGATTTTTAATGGCTATTATCTTTCCAGGACTTAGCATTTATTGTTGTCCCATAGATTTCAAACTTCTAATGTAATGGAATTGACTTTGAAAGGTGACTTATAGGAACTGGGCTCTTTGTTTTATAGTTGTAGGGTGTTCATTATTTTCTCTTTTGCAGGCTGGCACATGGGGATGTTTTGTAATCCTGGTCGATCCAGAAATCTGTGAGCTTTGGCTGCTGTGTTGGAATGCTAGTTACAGGAGGCTTTCAGTGCATTCCTGACTTTGGGAGAAAGTTGTACACTCTCAGATGTGTGTTCCAACTCACCTTCCAAAACTCTAGCACTTTCTCTTTTTAACAGAATAGCAGTCCATTGCAGATTTCCTAGCACGCATGCCTTTTTAATTTAACTTATGCTCTAATAGACTTCCTGCGAGGTGATGCATACTCCATAAAACACAGACACTCAGCAGACACTGACACACTTGCCCACTACTTTGCAGTACGTTAAAAAAAAAAGTGGCAATATATTTTCTTAAGAAAACAAGTTTCTCCAGAGGATAGGTCTTCTGAGATAAACAGTGCACTCTGGGGAGACATCCAGGATAATGCCCAGGCTCGTCTCTGCACAGCCCCGAGCCTGCAGAGCTGTCATTTGGAAAGTACACTGTTGCCTCGGAAGATACTGCCCACACTGGGAGCAGAGAAGGGAGTGGGGGTGGGGGGGGAAACTCCATTAACCTAGCTGGTGTGCAGAGGCGGCAAGACACAATATAAATCTGGAAGCTGCTCTGCTTGGTGAATGCCCCTGCAGGAGTTAAGAGTAGCAGACAAATTAGCATAATGTAATTGGTTGGCAGGGTCAGCCCCTCTCTGTGAGCATTAGCTATGGGGATGGTAGGAAGAAGCAGATAAAAGATTGGGGGGCAGCATTTTGTCTGTCACGGTGAAGAAGGAGCTTTCATTTCAGCACTACATAGATCAATTGCCATCGCCGAGACAGCCGGATTCTTCAAGTTAGTGAAGTTCCCATTTTTGAAAAATTCCTTCCTTCACAACCAAATCTGAAAAGTCCCGTTCACTCCCCCCCCACCAAAGCCAAAACCCAAATCAAACAAAATCAAACAATGTAAGTTAAAAAAAAAAAAAGATATTCTTTTTTCTTTACTATCCTATTTACTCCACTGACTTTTGGAAGTTTTTTCTGGAACTTTGAGGACTACGTATTATCTTTTGACTGATATGTCTCTGGGTGATTAATTTGTTTAAATTACCTCACTCATTGCCTACTTGTTGTGCAAGCACTACCCTATCCTTTCCGGGGGAAGTGAAGATCTATTTCTTTTTTTCTGACCTAAGCATCACACCAGCCTATGCAGAAAAGGAGGCAGAAACACTTTCTTGTTCCCACAGCAGTTTATACCTGGGCCGTTCGGCTGCTCATGTGATTTTCAGAAACAGAAATATAGAAGGCCATTCACTGCTGCTGCCATATACTTTTAAATTTTTCATTTGCTTTCTTCATCTGAAAGCTTCCTTTCCGACTTCAGGTGCTGAGTTGAGTTAATCAACATTATTCAGTAATTTCTCAGGTCAGAGTACTTTGTCATCACGGGTTTGGGAAAATCTCTTCTGCTTTACTTTCTCTCCTTTGTCTTCAGTTCCCACACCATTCACCTCTCCTTCATAGCCACCCACTCCAAAATATTCATCATATGTTCTTTTTTTGTCAATTTTTTAAAAATGATTTTATTTATTTATGTATTTATTTGAGAAAGAGCACATGCATGAGCATGGGGGGAGGAAAGGGACAAGCAGACTCTAGGCTGAGTGCGGAGCCCAATGAGCAACCCCAAGATTATGACCTGAGCCGAAACCAAGAGTTGGACACTCAACTGACTGAACCACCCAGGTGCCCCTTGTTTATTTTAGAGAGAGAAGGAGAGAGAGTGCACGTGCACATGTGATGGGGGGGAGAGGGAGAGATAGACTCTTAAGCAGACTCCCCACTGAGTGCATAGCCTAGGCGGGGCTCGATCTCATGACTTGAGCGAAAATCCAAGAGTCAGACGCTCAACCAGCTGAGCCACCCAGGTGCCCCATCATTGTATGTTCTTAAATCTGCATGTACCCTTGTAAAAATATAGTTGTGTGTATGTGTGTTATCGAATGGTAATGTGCTATAAATCTTCTGCTGTTCCTTTTCTCATGCACTGCTGTTTTAAAGACCTATCCTTGTTGCACACTTTTTCATTGCTCCTAACTGTTATATAGCATTTCATAGCATGAACCCTCTCGTTTTATTTATTCATTACCACAATCAATTTTCAAATACTTTTGTCACCTCAGAAAGAAACCTCATGCCCATTAGCCATCGTTCACCATCCTCCATCCCCTCAGTCCTAGGCAACCATAGTCTACTTTCTGTCTGTATGGATTTGTCTATTCTGGACATTTCATATAAATGGAATCATATAATATGTGCTCTTTTGTGACTGACTTCTCTCTGTATGATGTTTTCAAGGGTCATCTATTTTGTAGCATGTATCAGTACTTTTTATGGCCAAATAATGTTTTACTGTATGGATATACCATATTTTGTTTATCTGTTTATCAGTTGATAGACATTTGGGTTGTTTCCACTTTTCAGCTATTTTGAATAATGCCATTGTGAACATTTGAGTACACATTTTTGTATGGACGTAGTCCTTATTTGTCTTGGGAATATACTTGGAGTAGGATTGCTGGGTCCTATGGTAACTCTATGTTTAAGGTTTTAAAGATCTGCCAGACTGTTTTCCAAAGTGGCTGAACTGTTTTACAGTCCTAACAGTTCGGGGCTTCCAAGTGGGGTCCATAATTGCAACGACAGACTATATTGCTGACCTTACATGGGGTCAGTGGTGAAGACCTGGTTATTTGAAAGATAGGGGATCTCCGTGGAGCTTGTACGTGGGCTTCAGTCTCTAGGTGGCAGCAATTCTCATCTAGGGTCACCTTTTCCCATCTCAATAGCTCAGTTTTAGGCTTATTTTACAGGTAGTTGTCTGATTAATTTTTTCCACTGAAAATCACTGAGCTGCTCAGGATTGGGAATCAGGAAACATGAATTCAGGCTCTGATTTTGCCACTTACTCTGTTTCTCAGTAAATTGTCTGGGTTCTGGCTTCTTTGTTTATAAATTACATGCATGTATATGGCACCACCCTTAGTGCAGATAGTTCTAGTGGTTGGGAAGAAAAGAGGAGCAGGTTGGGGGCCAGAGCTAGAGGCTAAAGGTAGAGCCCCAAGGAGTTGACAATTGTTAATTCAAACCTGGCCTTCCAGGCCGTTATGATTGTACATTTGTCAAGGTAGGAGGTGAACATATTTATAGGTTGATTTGTAACTATAAACAATTTAGTCATGTGGGATGTAGACCTCCATTTGTATACTTGCCTTGTACCCTACAAATAGAAGGGGCCTGGGTCATGACCATGATCTTTATATGGCCCTGCATGAGAATATAGGGACATATAGCCCATGCATATTTAATTTCCCTAAGTTGATCCTGGGTGTTTTCCAGAATGACCACAGAAATGTACATTATGATAGCATATGGTTCCTAAATCCCTATATCAGCACCAACACTAATAATAATCCACGTTTCTATTTTTTGCTGTTCTCATTTTACTTTGCATTTCTCTGATTACTGGTAAACTAGTTTGAACAGCTGTCCATATATGTTTTGGTCATTTGGGCTTTCTCTTTTTTGAATTCCTATTCGTATTTTGTATCCATTTTCTACTGGGTGTACTACGTCTTTTTTGTTTATTCTCAGGATATATGCACGTTATATATATATACAGAGAGAGAGAGTGAGAGAAAAGCCAATGACTTTTAAATTGTAGTGGAGTCAGAAAAAATCAGTAGCTTCCTAAAAAAAAGTCAGGATTACTTAAAAAAAAAAACAACCCTGTATCTATATCCATACGTACATGAGAAGTATGTGGCAAATTGTCTCCAACATAGCTTTCAAGCAGTCTACTCTTTATAATTACATAGATTCAGAATGTATCTTTCTAGATTGCTGCCTGTTTCAGTTAAGATTATGTCCTTTTTTCTTAGGAACAGCTTTGAGACTCGTCTCGCCTGAAACCCATGTGAGTGTGGAGGAGATCTTCCCTTCACTCTCTCTTCTTTGTCCCTGCTCTTGGGGGAGAGGGTTTGCATGGGGTGGCAAAGAGGCTATTGGATATTGTGGGGCATTGCTTCATTCAAATTGGTGGAAGGAAAGTGAAGGCCAAGGAAGCTGTTTGCCGTGGCTGTGTCACCTCACCAGAGAGGGAACAAGAATTCTTTTGACATCTTGAAGTTCTATGTTTGGCCAACATGACATCCTCAGTCTCCCCTTTTGGAATAATATCTACTTGTAGTGTTTGTCTCTCCCATTTTATCTTTTCTCTGTAGGTCAGGGGGCCACATCTTGTTTTAGTTTATATTGCTTCGTCCTTTAACAGTGAGTACATCCGTGATTAATCTCATCCCCATGGAAATGCTACCTGATCTCTAAGGCCCCTCTTTAGTTCCTTGTTGAAGAGCTCCCTGACTGCTCTAACCAACAACCACTTTTTTTATCTTCTTGTCTTAGTCAGGGTCTTCCAGAGAAACAGAACCAATAAGGAGATATATATCTACATCTCTGTCTCTATCTCTGTACAGAGAGAGGAGAGAGAGAGATGCGGGCAGGCAGGGACTAGAAAGTCTGAAGCTTATATAAAGCAGGCTGGCAGACTGGAAATTCAGGCAAGAGTTGATGTTACAGTGTTGTTATTGTTGTTAAGGTTTTATTTATTCATTAATTTATTTATTTGAGAATGAATGCATGTGTGGGGAGGAAAGGGAAGGAGAGGGAGGAGAGAAGCTCCAGCAGACTCCACCCTGAGCACAGAGCCCGATGTTGGGCCCGATCCCAGGATCCTGAGATCATGACCTGAGCTGAAATAAGAGTCTGACACTTACCTGACTGAGCCTCCCAGGTGCTCAGTTGTGGTTGTATATTTTAAGTCCAAGATATTGTAGTTTTGAGTCCAAGATCTGTAGGCAGGAAATGCAGATAGGGTTTCTATATTGCAGTCTTGAGGCAGAATCGCTTCTTCTCTGGGAAACCTTAGTCTTTGTTCTTAAGGCCTTCAACTAATTGAATGAAACCCATCCACATTATGGAGGGTGATATGCTTTATTCAGTCTTTGGTTTTAATGTTAGTAAGATTTTAAAAATGCCTTCACAGCAACATCTAGTCTGGTGTTTGACCAGACAACTGGTCACCATTGTCTAGCCAAGTTGACCATAAAATTTACCATAACACCTCAGGACTCTTGAACCACTCATTTGGCCTATAATCATATACAGGCTAATGACATCTCTGGCATTATCTTCTTTTGACATTTAACTTTTTAAGTGTTTAAGGTTTGTTTGCCAACTTCTTGAAGACAGGGATCATATCTTATACTTCTTATGGGTTTTCCAGGGTAGCTAGTGGGATGGTACACATGTTGCCCTTAATAAATTTTTGTCAAAAAAAAAAATGAGCAGGGCGCCTGCGTGGCGCAGTCCTTAAGTGTCTGCCTTCGGCTCAGGGCATGATCCCGGCCTTATGGGATCAAGCCCCACATCAGGCTCCTCCGCTAGGAGCCTGCTTCTTCCTCTCCCACTCCCCCTGCTTGTGTTCCCTCTCTCGCTGGCTGTCTCTATCTCTGTCAAATAAATAAATAAAATCTTTAAAAAAAATGAGTGAACAGAAGTGGCTTTTTGAAAATAACATCAAAATAAAATATTTAGAGTTAAGAATTGATCTTTAGTATTTTGTGTCCTGTTCTTTTTACTCCCTAGTTACAAACCAAAGGACCTCAACAAAGTCTCCAGACAATTTTTGATTGGAATTTTAGTAGACTCAACTTTTCCCCCAGGCAAGCATTTCAATTCCCTCCTCTGGGTATCAGCTTGAGTTTAAACTCTGAAACTGGTCTATGAACTCCATGCTGTTCTCTTGGTCTTTTTCACGCCTGAAACACCTGGTCATTGGTGGGACATTCTATGTCTTGAAGGTTCCTTCGGTTCATGCATTTCCATCATTTCTAGCCTTTGTTAGCTTCCTCTTTCGGACCCTTGACAATTAAATGCATCCTGCTCCAGTGTATTTTGGGGCATTAGATCCTAACTTGGGTGAAGTGCAATGGACCTGAATTCTGTGCTTTTCTTAGCCATTGGTGAAATGTCTCCTAGTTAAGGCTGTATATCTCAGACTTAGACAATAAAATGACTGTTGTCAGTGACAGATGACATTCATGGTGCCACCCTAAAACAAAGAATAATTACAGTAAGATAATTGAGTGCCAGGTCATTGGTGGGGCCAAATCGATATATAGAGAGTTAAACATACAGTCTTACATGTGTTGGGAACTTGCCAAAATTCAGAGCATAGAAATCCCCATGATGCTAACTAGCTCAAGAGATAAAGCTTCCAAAACATCTGAATTTCTACTGCTCTTTGGAAAACATAGCAGATTCTTCTTTTTCTCACATGGTCAGCTGTCCTGAGGGCTAGTTAACCCAAATTATGTTTTTTTTTCTTAATTAGTTCTTTGTTAAATATTACCACACATTATTTTCGCTATCTGTTTTCCCCAGGCCAGAGCCTCCCAAACTTTCTCGGAATTTAGGCACTGTCTGTGTTTCGATATTTTTTTCACTGGACGCCTTGGCCAAAAGAGATAGATCATTCTGCTTAGTAAGTAGTTAGGTCCAAGCAACTTAATAAGTATATAAACATCTCAGTAGCTATTTGAAATAAATAATAACAGGTATTGAAATGAAAAAAAAAAAGAATACTTCTGTTTCATTTTAAAATAACCATAATTACTTGCTCATAGGATGTGTGTACCTATTGGGCTCTCCACATCTTCCCAAACTGTCAAATCAGAATGGACAACACCACCCTTGTTTTCTGTTCCACAGTTATTTTTGCATGGTATTTGCTTCTTATCACAGCAACCGCCAATAATCCAGCTTTGCAAAATTGTGATATAATCCAAAGGAATGCAGTATGACCTAATGTTGAAACACTGACCGCCTCTGAGTTTTTGTGTCATGCCATAGATGTCAAGTATTGCCATGTTTCCCTCAATCTTGAAAAGCTCCATGCAGCACCCAGGGGCAATGAGGCACACAGTTTAGGAACTGCAACTCTAGACGTTAAGTGTGAATTATTGGATCAAACGTGAAAATCTGTCAACTCTAGGAGGAATGGGAATTTCTGATTTGTACTTAAGACTGAAATTTCTCTTCAAGGGACCACATTCTAAGACTTATACCTGTGCACTTAGCTGTGCTTTGCTTAGGAAACTGTATGCCTGTGTTCAGGACAACATTTCTCCCCTCTTTTCATTCTCTGTCTTTTGAAATACACACAACTTGCTATGTTTCTCTTTGGTTCTTTGTCAACAGTCCTATTTGCCAAAACATTGCCTGGTGAGCAATGTTGTTTATTTCACTGAATGCCTTTTGTTTTTGCAATGTCAACTGTCTGTTTTATTTTGGTTATTAATTAGTATTAAGTCTCCTGAGCATGAGAAACTTAGTGCAGCATCTCCAGATGGGGAAGAGAAAATGCCGTTCTCTCACGGAGGTTACACACCGCAGTTCTTGTCATTTTTGATGGTTTGCTTCCAGCCTTCAGCCATCCGTGAGCCAACAAAGGTCACATGAGCTCAGACCAAAGAGTGCATCAGCCACTTGGTTGGTTTCTCGTGCCTGTGCTCCAGCCTCTGTAGTGGATTTTAATACCTTGGCCTTTGGCTGCTTTTCTGAAGAAGTCTCATGACATCACTAAGCTTCAGGATTGATGATATTTTAGCCTCACTTTATGTCCCGATTTTCTCATAAAGATTTTGCTCCTGCTGCTTCTACCGTTGTTGCTCTTGCCATTGTTTCTCCTTCTTCTCGTCTCCCTTCTTCTCTCTTCCTCTTCCTCCTGCTCCTCCTCTTCCCCTTTCTTGGCCATTTCCTCCTCCTTCCCTGGCTTTAAAACATGTCTAGGGGCGCCTGGGTGGCTCAGTCGTTAAGCGTCTGCCTTCGGCTCAGGACGTGATCCCGGCGTTCTGGGATCGAGCCCCACATCAAGCTCCTTCGCTGGGAGCCTGCTTCTTCCTCTCCCACTCCGCCTGCTTGTGTTCCCTCTCTCTCTGGCTGTCTCTCTCTCTCTCAAATAAACAAATAAAAATCTTTAAAAAAAAAAAATGTCCACTCTTTCCCTTGCAATACCTTAGCCCCAGAGAAGTGAACACCCAGCTGTTGGATGAGTGGCTACTGCAGCAGGAGGTCAGCGCTGTCTCCCAGGTCCCTGGATCTAGAACATTTTTCCAAAGGACAGGGAGGATAGGAATAGGAGCACTGCCCTTTCGCGGAGGTGGCTTAAATCAGTGTTGGAATCAAGATGGCCATCATGAGAATTTTTTTGCTTTCCAATTTAATAAATAACTCTGCCAGATGCTGACCCAGTTCGCTCGCCTCTGTCCCTTCTGCCTTCCCTGACTCCTCTCCTGGAGCGCCAGCCCGTTCCCTCTCTCCCACCAGTCCCGTACCACCTCGATGTCTCCACTTGAATTTCGCATTCCACTTTTGACTCCAGCCTCTAAAATGTTCTTGTCGCCGTCCCCAGTCAGGTGGATGCTGCCATAACTCCTGTGTGATATCAATAACCCACGCTAGTGAAGCCAATGAGGTAATTTTCCCTGAAGCTCTAAATATAATTTAACAAGTTAAACACTGTAACATTGTGGTGAATGTGCTATTAAGGGACTGTAAATTGCTTACAAAGCATCAATAAACACAGTGCCCTAAAGCGAGGGGCTGTTAAGACTTTATAATCTAAAGCAGCACTTGGAGGATCACCCCGAGGCTTTAGCTTCACGTCAGATAAAAACAAAGCGGCTGAAGACTTTAGTTGATGCCAAATGTACGTAGGAACACAACAAGCTTTAGGGGGTAATTACTTTTTGAGTGCTTGATGTGGATTTGCTGGGAAACACATCTGTTATCAAATTTGCCAGTGATTGATATGATTCTTCCATTTCCCCAGAAAGTGGGGGAAGTAAAGTTGCTGCTCATAAGTGCCCAGGTCGTTGGTATGTGGCCCCTGTAGCTTCATGCTGTGTCATTTTCTTGGGATAAGAACAAGCGTGTCAGTGTAACCTACTGTCCCACCTTGGGTTATACCCTGTAGAATTATGTGTATAGAAAAATATTTTGTGTACTTGAATTACCTTTGGTGTTGTTGAAAGGATGCGGAGTTTTAAAAGTTAAATGGCCTCTGTTGGAAACGAGATAATTCATATTTTAGATTTTGCAAGCCCTGAAACTTCTTTCCCCTTCCTTTTCCTTCCCCCGATGTGCACCTAACCATAGTCAAATCCTTTCACAGAACACACTCCTTCTGCAATTCCTTCTCAGGTTCGTACCCTCAGCCAACTGGTGACTAACCCTTTTTTGTGTTTTAACTGTTATCCACAGTATTTGGTCTAAAGTATTTGCATTTGAGTTCTGGAAAGCTCTTAGCATTTTACAAATGTTACCTCATTAATCACACAGCCATCAGACTGACAGTGTTTGCCTTATATTAAAAGTGGTGGAAAAAAGAAAGCTCCGAGTGGCCCAGAGACCTGACCAAGGTTGCTTGGTGAGTCGGGGGCGAGAAGGAGAGAACTTGCCATCTCAGTCACTATTCCATCCCCTAGCCCCCACACTCTGTCACCGCCCAACCCCACTCTCTGCGGTAGGGCCTACAGGTCTGTGTGATCTCAGGGTCACCTCTGTGATTTCTAACTGTTCTGTTCTTTATTTCTGACTGGCTAGCTGAGTTGTATCTTCAGCTGGGACGCAAGCCCCTGAGGCAGATTAAAAAGTTCCTTTTCTTTCTTTATCATCAGGGCTATCCCAGGATTATGGGACTTTCTACTTTGTGCCCTTGGGCTCTAGTATGAGATACTAATTTCCTGATGTCAGGCAGTAGCTGTGAGGGAAAGTAGCTGTGATGTCAGGCAGTAGCTGTGGGGTTCAGAACAACTCGCAGAATTCCTTCTGTTCATACACTACCATGGCCAGTTAGCAACTCAGCTCTCAGCCTGCCCCTCCCCCTTTTCAGTCCCATCCTTCGGCCCCATGCCATGTTGTCTTGGGACTTTGCCCATCGGGTTGCACAGGGTTCCTGCTGCCTGGGCTCATCAGTATGAAGGTGTTAAGATGGTGGAAGGAGGGAGAGGATGCAGGAATATTTCATCTGGGCCTCCTAGTCCACTTGGGATGGCTCTGGTTGGGCGTTCATTCTCTGTGGTAAAGTGTGAGGTGACCAGGATCCAGGAGATACTTCTTACACATAGATTACTAAACCTGTTTCCAGCTGGGAAACAGGTCACTGTCCAGAAGAAGTTTCCACTGATGCCAGCCATCCAGGCTCACTAGTCATATATCCCCAAGCATGGCAGGCATGATCCAGTTTTCTTTCCCAGCTTTCCTCATACCTATAGGATACACTCAAAGTGAGCTACTTACATCTTGACAACAAATTATAAAAACACTAAGATCAAACAATTGTCTAAACAAGAACAACTTCATCTTACTTCTGAGTGGCTTTAGTTAATATCCAAAATCTATAGCACTGTAGGACACCCCCTTCTCACCCATCCGTAATTTATTTCTTAAAACATAGTCCAGATATATCACGGGAGATGCACCATAACTTTCCTTTCTTTCAAGTAATGCATTTTTGTGTAAACACGTTGTTTATGAAAGAACCTCTTATGGATGCTTTGTGTTGCCTTTGTGTTGCTCAAGAAAATACATTTTAAAAGAATTCTCCCCAGCCTGGCATGTAATGTTTCATTAGCCGACATAACCTTGTTTATTTGCTTTTTAAAATTTTATTTGGGAAAGGAAATCAGTTTGCACCCCTGACATGCTGCCAGGTTCCTGTTTATAAGCACACAATAGGCAGCTTGGAGGGGGCAAAAATATATAGTTTATGATTTCAGCATTAAGTATGACACAATCTGTGTATGAAACCACAGAAGCAATAGTGTTTTCCTGTTCCTGCTGCCATGCTCTGCAGTCTCAGCTTTTTATCCAAGTATTATCCAAGTGTGCACAGAATAAATGGTCCTAAATGTGCTGGGCACTTTAAGTGTGAGGAGGAATTGTCAGGACAAAAGGAGCTCTTTGCTGGTTTTTGTTTTTGTTGAGAAAATACTTGGAGCAACTGGTTGAGACTCATAACTGTGCTGTGCATTGGGGAGGCTTGACGGGTTCCTCCAATGCAGTTAAGAGCGTCCTCAGAGCTTCTGCTGCCAGAGACTCCGATCCGTTGCAGGGAGACTAGTCGGTGGGGCCTGAGTGCCGGTGTGTCCATTGTCAAAGAGAATCTCTTTCCCTTCACTCTAAACCCTGAGTGGTCATTCTGAGAAGATGGGCATCTCTGGACTTGACCCTAACTCTTGCCTCTTTTGGGTGCCTGTCAGTTTTTTGCATCCCCAAGATGAAATAATTACCTTGTTAGTCCAACATATCGAGATCTGATTTGAACATGAGATAAAGTCATTCCCTCCACTTCACAGAAATAAAACTCTAGAATCATTCATCATAGCCAAAACATCACTGAATGAGGAGTCAAGAGAGCAAGACTCTTGTCCTGTTCCTGCCTCCACTTAGATGTGGGCTACTCTCCCCTGGCCTCCATTTTCTTGTTTGTCAAGTCAGGGAGTTGGGATTAAAGGCTCCCTATGACATCTTTCAAATTTAAAGTGCTGAGAGTAGGTACTCAGAAGCTTCATTTAAAAAATCTTTTCCTTGGGGCGCCTGGGTGGTTCAGTCAGTTGGGCATCCCACAAAAAGAGTTCTTGGTGATTTTGACTTCAGTAAAAGGAAGGGAAGAGAGGAAGGGGAAAGAGGTGTGTTTTAACCTTGACAGCACTTCTTCAGACATGGAGCCTAAACCTTTATAAAAAGTGGAGGTATGGGGTCACATATAAGACAAGGCATCTATGAGGGCCCTGAGGCTTTGGGGACTGCTTCTCCTATGCCAGCAGAAGGGAGATCAGACTTTCTGCCTAAATGTTGTCCTTGTTTCTTAAAAAAGAGAATGGAGAGTGAACTAGGTACCCAGGGAAGTCAGTATTTTTTTAATTAATTTATTTATTTTAGAGAGAGAGAGAGAGCATGAGACAACACAAGTGGAAGGGGCAGGGAGAAGGAGAGAGAATCCCAGGCAGGCCCCGCGCTAATCGTGGAGCCCAAAGCAGGGCTGGACCTCATGATCCTGAGATCAGGACCTCGGCTGAAACCAAGAGTCAGACACTTAACGGGACTGTGCCCCCTGGGCGCCCTCCAGAGAAGTCAGTGTTATGCGTAATTGCAGAACTAACTTCTAGGCAAAGACGTTTAGCCAAGGTGGAGATAATACAAGAGATTCAAATATTTCGTGCTTCATCTTTTGTTCTGAACAGGCCTTTTACCAGTGGTTACTAGCCTTTAGAATGGCTTTTCATACTCAGATTCTATGTGACGTTTAAAAGCAGAGTTAAATTTTTAAATTCATCCATAAGAGTTTGAAAACTATTTCATAAAGTGATTAGTAAAATATAGGTGTGGAAAGACATCTGAAAAACATTTTTTTATACATAGGCCTGCCGTTGGACTTCTTTAAAAGTAACCAGACAACATTCATATATTTGAAAAAACAAAAACTTATCTGTGGAGCAAACACACACACACACACATATATATATATTATCAGCTTATGGACGTATCGATGTATCAACACATAGGGAAAGAGGAGAAACCTTTTGTCCAAGGACTCACTCACTGAAAGCTCCAGCAATATGGGCGTGGCTCTTATGTGGGTCCCTGGCTCCTCTAAGATCTCATCCTATCTTTATTTTGGATTTAGAAATATTATTTCTTAGTCTATCAAATAATCGGTGATTTGTTCCTCCTTGAGGTTGTCAGTAGAGCAGTGGCACAAGAGGATGAAAATGAAGTCAAGATGGAAAATAGAGGACGTTCAGGTTGCCAAAGACCAAGGACCTGGAGACTTGGCATTCTACTACAAGAGTGAGAGGTCGCTGGGGGAGATTATCTAGCTAGAGACATTTCATTGGCATTAGTGCTTCTGTTTAGCAAGCCAGCCCATAAATCCTGACTGTCTAGAGTAGAAAAACGCACCTTCCACATGCTCTCACTTTCCTGTCATCTGACAACTTCGGCGGAAATGAGCATTGAACTCAGCACTGTTCCGGCTCAATGGTACACCAGGTGCCAAATTCTTCCCCCTGTGACTCCCACATAGGAAGCTGTTCTTATTCCAAGCTCGGTTGTTTCACCAGGAGGAATGTAGACAAATTGGAAGCTGTGTCCTAAAAGTGAGACCTTGTTTTGAGGGTGTGTAACTGGGTTCAGAGGAGCCATGCTTGCCCCAGAGCATCTTTGCGGGGCGGAGCTGTGTTGCTTGGGCGCACTGTGGGACAGGCTCCGCTCTGCCTCGTATTGTTTTTATCAGTCTCATCAGGATTTGTTAAGCACACGGATAAATGTAGAGCAAGTTCAGTTAGTGACAGTCCTGCCCTTACGTGGTGTAAATTAGAAAGGAAATAAACATACAGATAACATTTTTTTTTAAGTCCTGGTAGGTGAGGTGGAGTGCAAACTGTGTCACTGCAGCCCAGTGGGGTTTCTGATCTTCTGAATCTCTTGCAAATCATCATGTATGTATATATATTATAAAATGTGGGTCTATATACTTTAATGTATGCGTGTGTATGTGCTTGTGTATAGAGAAAATATTTGGAAAGATAGAGTAAAATATTAGTTTTTACTGGCATGTTGGGATGATGGGTGATTTTGTTCCTTCCACTAATTTTTTTCCTCCTAAATTTTCTCTAATGAGCAAGTATATTGCTTGTGAAATAAAGTAATGCAAGTTTAATAAAAACATACTTGTACTAGATGTTTTCCATCCAAGCCCGTTCTTCCCCTTTTCCACTTTGCTCTGTGCCCTGAGACGCTGATCTTTAACCTGTGTTTTCCTATTGTATTTGGGCCAGTGGCCACAGAACTACCACAGCAGGGTCCAGAGAAGGAGAAAAGGGAGCTTTGGTGTCTATTCTCCCAGCTGCTTTGGTTAGTTGTCTTCTTTGACCAAGGTCCTGCCAGGTGTCCTATCCACACAGCTCTGTCCTCCCTGGTCTCCTGCTAATCTCTCTCTCCCCTGACTGAGGTCTGGTAGCCTCTCCCTTCTCTCACTTCTATAGGCCTAGGGACGCTAACAGCTCCCTACTGAAATTGGCCTCAGGGTACTGTGCGTTGGCTTGTGGCTTCCCTGCACTCTGCCCACACCTTTGCGAATAGTTCCTTTATTAATCATGCCTCAAATTATGCAATTTGAGTGTGCTGTCTCTTTCCTCCTGGCATCCGGAGTGATACAGTAGTCAAACTCTCTCATTGAAACTGTGCATGTACCTGCAGCAAGTCTGCCCAGACTAAAGCATCAGTTTCTTTCTGTTTGACTAGAATTTTATCAAAGCTGTGAGACAGCAGTGTCTGATGGTACAATACAGTGAAATGAGATTTTAGAAATTAAGGAATGTGAAAGCTTCAAAAGACTGGTATGAGAAAATGAATTCATGACTTTTAAAGAAGTATTTGTAAAACGTGGTATCTCAGGGAAAGAGAGATTAAAGAGATTTCTGGTGTTTTTTTAAAAAATGGAGTCATTGAATTTTCTGTGTTTTTTCTTGTCTTGCACATTGTTTAAAAGCACAGGGATCAGAAGTGGTTTGGTGCTTTTGCATCGGAGTAAGTGAGGGAGGAATCGGTGTCATAAACGGGAAAGGATGAACTAAGTAAGGGAAATGTGGATTCAGGGAAGCAGAGTTGTAATCTCAGAGTTGTAATCCCAGCCTTAGACGTAGGGCTCATTGGGAGGTAACATTTGAGCAAACATTTGGAAGAAGTGACAGAAGGAACTGTGAGGATAATGAGAAGCAACCTTCCCACTGTGGGGGTGCAGCCAGTGCCAAGGCTACTGTATGTTAGCACAACTTTAGGGAGATCAGCCCATGTCTAAAACAGCACGAATAAGGTAAGGAAGGACTAGTATGAAATGAGATCAGGGTGGCAATATGTGGTATCATGTAGGTTTGAACATGTACCTTGTATGCCTTGTAGACATGGAAACCATCTTATTGACCCCCATTGCACTTTTCTGGACGCCTCAGGATCCAGAGAACCCAATTACTGGTAGGAATTCTTAATTTAAAAGTTGCTCTTTCCAGAAGCTTCTTGGAGGACTGTTGCATCCAGTAGTGTCCAGTGCCCCCATGCTACACAGCAAGTGCTGTTTAGTTTGGTATGGTCAAAGTAAAAATGTTATCTCTTTCTATTAGGATTTCATCAAGTAAGACAGACTAAATCTCTCATTGATTCCCTATGTTGCATTATGTAATTTGGTTTTTGGTCTCAGACTTAACAAACACCGGTAGCTATGATTCAGTTTGCTTGGAAGCAATGGCGATTGAAGTGAACTTGTCTTCCAATAAAACATCCACTTCCCAGGATAGAAATATGCTGCTTAATTAATATTGATCATTAGCACAGCATAACAGTAACTTGTGTTTGTAAAGGACCAAACAATTTACAAAGCAAGGCCATTCATGGCAAGCCACCTGACGGGTTCCACCAGAAGTGATACGAAGGGCAAGCACGCTTATTCTCTATTGTTTCAGAGGAGGAAGTCTATCTTGTAGCACATTTTCCTTCCCACTGAAGATCACATTTCTATTTCATGTTCAGAGCGTGCTATTGCCAAATATTCAGGAATGCAGATACCCAACCAATGCTCCAGGCAGGGGAGTTTTCAAGCAAATTCATCTTAGCGGCCAGCCCTACGCTCCAGCTCTTTTGGCCTGGAGAGAGGAGCTGAGGAAGGGGGGCTTGGGGGAGGGAAAGGCAAAAAATCGCTTCTCAGATCAGCAGCATATCACTAGCAGCTTTCAAAAGAGTGCTACATTTGTATTTCTGGTCATTAAATCAGTGTAAGTAAGTATTTGGTTCTCTTTGAAACACTGAGGAAACAGACCCTCAGCGTCCTTGTGGCAGTTGTAGGTGCACTTTTACTTTGAGTAATTTTACATTTTCTGGGAAGGAAGGAAGAGAGAGAGGAGTTTAACAATTCTAGAATGGGCCTTTTGCGTTTTGTGTGGCTATACCAGGTTCTTAGTGTGCCTCCTCAGCATTTCCCTGTATGCTCAGTGCCCCTTCCAGAATATTCAAGAACCTTTTCTTTCCTGTGCCATGCAGAAATGTGAGCCTGGTAATGCCATCGGTGCCATTCACGTCCTTCCCCATCCCTGACTTGGGACCCCAGTTCCTTCCTTGTTTGTCATCACTTCACTCTGGCTTTTCCTGTCTCTTTTCCGGTTACTTAGGGAAGCCTGTCTTGCCTCACTTCAAGCAGTGATTCGAATTGACCAAACATAGGGCAGTTTGAGGAGAGTGTTGCTCTGTTTCTGGCCTTCGTTGATATGACTAATGAGGATTCAAATCAGCAAATATTATCTCTTTATATCTCAGGCTTAAGATGACCATGTGCCCAGCTCGGGAGGGCGGGCTGGAAATTGTAAATTGATTGCTCTTTATTCCTGTATCATCACCTCAGAAATCATGATTCGTTTCTCCATTCGGTCATTGGTTGCCTAGTTCATTGTTGGCACTGAGCTGGGCGCTAGTGATAGAAGAGAAAATGAGACAGACACTTTCCCTTCCTTCCAGGTAAGGGAAATATGTATGTAACTGGAATCAATAATGATATATATATATATCTCACTGGAAATAATCATGATAAACATTGTACCTTATGAACATGCTATAAAGGAAAGGTTTGGGGTGCCAAGGTAGAAAGTAATAGGGGAGTTTCTTTAGTTAGGAAGGTGACATTGAGAAGGTGATACTTAAGGTGAACCTGAAATGAAGAGAGGAAAGCAGTTTTTCCAGGCATGAGGGGATGTCAAAGGAGAGAAGAGCACAGGAGGTGGGATAATCCATAAGCTATTAAAGCTCTTTTCAAACCCTTACTGTATCTTTGCTTTATAGTTCAAAGGAAGCAAGGGCATACTATCCTCATTTGTACTTGAGAAAAACACTGTCTATAACCTTTTTTTGTTGTTGTTGTTGTTGCTTGTAAGATGGGACTTAGCTACGCAGAGAGCAAATTCCAGGCCTGGAGACTGTACCCATAAAGGTGTGAAGGGGAGAATTTGAACTCCTGAGTTGTGTAGTGAGTAGAGAAGTGTGGCTGGCATGGATGGTTGGCACAGGGGACAGGGGTGAGAGATGAGACTGGGTATATAGGGCCTTTGAAGGCAAGGCTAAGAGTGGGCTTTAGCATTGTAAGCAATGGAGAGCTCTGGGAGGTTTTAGAGTTAAGTTATGGCATTGGGAAAGTGCTGATTTGTACCAATTAATTGGACCATGAGGTCTGGAGTGGTCTGGGAGGATACAATATTTTCAGTGGTATTTGACTAGTTTCTAACTTCCAAGATATCTGTAGATGCATCAACCACAGAAATGTGCTCATCTGTAATTCTAGCAACCTGAATGAAGAGGCATCATTTCCTTCCTTTTAACCCATATGATTATATTTAGAAGAATTAACCAAGACAATAAAGCGAGAGGTAAGAGGGGAGACACTGACAGTCCATGGCACCAAGAATCTGAACAGGAAGGAGCAGGATCTTTGAGAGACACCCAAAAACTGTTTCTCACAGTCAAGGGTGGCACCTGAGAAGACATTTATTGTCTTGAGCATTTTACTACAATATTAAATGAATAGCTATAAAATTCTTACAGGGATGGTTCGGGGCTCTGTTGTCTAAACCCAGTATTAGAAAGGATGACAGAGGTCTGGAGTTGGAGGAGAGCACAGTCCGGTCAGACGGATCTTGCTGCTGTGAATCCTGCAGACTCGAGTCTAGAACCCACTCGAAGGCGGGGCTGCCTACTTCCCGGAAACGGTTGAGTTGCTAACGGCCACGGAGGGTCACATCAGTGTGCAAGCTGCCTTTCTACCCACTGTGGGGGAAGTTGCCTTGGAAGTTGAACTTGATCCAAACATCAGAGAAATTATCTCTTTCTCAGCCTTTTCTTAACTCTGGGAATTGTTGAAGAAGGTGAATTAACATCAAAGAATGAGTGAGTGAGGGTTGGTTATTTGTTTTGGTAGTTTGATAAAAGTATTGTTCAACAGTATTTGAACAACGGCTTTCTTCCCTAATTTTAATCTGCCCTGTTCAGTGTAAATCAGTCTAGAAAGACCTATGCAGGCAACATGACATTAAGACAAGGATCACTAATCAACACCTTTGAAATGAATTAATGGTGTATTCCCAGGCTTTTGTAGGTATGAAGATGGTGGTGATGACATTGACCCTAGTTAGTGGTATAATTCTCAGGATCTCCTACCAGCATTAATAACTTCTTTTAATGTTCCTGGAAAGGATATTAGGTACACTTTATTTTTCGCCATATAATTTTCCACTAGAAAATATTTTTATAGCAAGACTGTAGAGGCAGGATGGCCTAGTAGGTAAGAGCCTGGACTCTGAAGCCAAATGGCCTAGATCTGAGCTCCTCCACTTCTTAGCGGTGTGACTTTGAGCAAGTGACGTAACCTCTCTGCTTCAGTTTCCTCATCTGTAAAATGAGGATTAGTAATCCTATCTACCTCCTAGACTGATAAGGATTGAATGAATTTTCTGGCATATGGCAATGCAGTGTAAGTGGTAGCCATTATTAGTATTAATTCTATTAAAATTGGTCACAGGGAGTAGCTACCCAAAATGAGCACTGCTCTCTGAGCTCCACATTTGGAACTATACACTATAGTAAACAGAGGAAAAGTACATGTATGCAGTCGGCACTGTGCCAGGGCATCTGTCATTTCATATGAGACTCACTACAACCCTGTCCATTAGAGGATTATCTCTATTTTAAAGATGTGGAAGGTATGGCTCAGCGAATTTATGTTCCAGGTGATATGGAGCTAATCTGAACGCGAGCCCTATTCTGGTGCTCACATTTTCGTTCTGTACCATGGTTCGCCTTAGGACTCTTCTGGGATAAGTAGCAAACTCTGAAAAAGCAGAATTTAAATGTGCATGTCACAGCTGGGGTTTTCATAGAGCTCAGTACTCTCTTCTCTCTTCCCCCTTCCCCCCTTGCAAAGGTTGCCTGAGATGGTTTCTTGTCTTATGTTGTTCCTCTTTCACTATGCGGCTACACTAAAGAGAATGTTATGGAAAGAGAGGCAGCTGGCATGACCCTGGTCTTTTCCCCAGCCCCACCATATTCCCTCTAATACTTCACTGTCTCCTCTGTCATGAGCAGCTTATCCCCTTAGTAGGATTCAAAATATTCACACTGGTATTCCATCTCCTAGAGCACCAGAAAGGAAGAGTCGGAATCCTTCTGGAATCCTTCCTAGACCTCCAGAAAGCTTCGTCTCTTCTGGAAGGTTAGAACTTTTGTTATCCTGTGAATGTCTCAGACATCTTTTGGATGCAATTCATGGATGTTTACATCTGGGAAGTTCTGAAAGTCTTCGTAACTGCCCGGGCATCATTAAGATGCAGACAATTCCAAGATTGCACAACTCGACTTGTAAACGCGTGTCGGGATGACCCTGGCTCTTTATAGAGAAACCCATAAAGTCTCCACACCTTGGCAGTTGGACAGAATATAGATTTGAAGATAACATTTTGGGACCTTATGGGAAACAACAACCTTTTCCTTGTATGCTCCAACTTTTACTTTCATTTGTGGTCCACTGCCCTTTATCCCTCATTACCACACCCTGAAATTATAGGTATTTGTAAGAACATATATTCATATACATCAGGTTGTTTTTTTGCATATTGTATTCCAAGCCCATGCATGCAGAAAGACAATTACCACTCTACCTCAAGCTCACTGAGTATGCAATCAAGGCTCATTATGCCCCCGGTTCTCATCCCATTCACACCCTTTATGTCTCAGAACAACAGTGAATGGAGAGCAAGACATATTGCAGGATATGAAGGGAGGAAGAAGTCAAGGGAACATGCAGAGAAATTGGAACCAAGGTGAAAATAGTTTGTGGAGTTTTCATCTTTGAAGTTTGAGAAATTTTACTTTGTGTTGGATCTGATTCTTGAATCATGATCCCTTGGGTCTGGCATAAAGCTATAATTTTCGGAAGGCTCATTTCTGCAAAAGCTTATGGTTATGGAGAAAAATCAATGTTTGTAGGCCCATGAATCAGAGTCTAAAAAGTCTGTTTGGATATTTAAGGCCTCATAAAATGTAACATAGAAAGAGACTTGTGGAGTATCAGAGCCGGAAACAATCATGGAAACCAGGTAGTCCAGCCCCCTGCTTTTAACAATGAGGCAACAGAGCTAAGGGAGGTTGAATGATTTAGGTTACATGGCTAGAAGGAAGGGTAGAGAGCCAGGACTAGAACAGACCTCCTAACTCCTAAGCCAGTGTATTTCCAACATTATCACACATTACTAATCATATGGAAGCACTGAACCAAAGTATGAACCATGGATCATAAGTGAGAGAATCTTAGCCATAGAAGAGACCTTGAAGGTCATGTAGTGCCATCTCCCTCCTGATGCAGAAATCCTCTTGGTGACATCCTTGACAGATGGCCACTAGTCTCTACTGGCTTACCTCCGATGGCAGAAAGCTCAGTGCTTTACAAGGCAGCTTGTTTTGTCTTTGGGCAAAAGGTTAAATTTGTATTTTTAAAGGATCAGTCCAGAAGGAGTGAGGGTGGCTAGCGGTGAATGACATATTTTTAGTGATAGTGAGGAATTTTACTCTCTTTATCATCTTAAAATGAGGATAACAACGCTGACCCTGTAGTGTCGTTGAGAGGATTAAAGGTGCGGTTTATAAAGCATCTGCCATAGTGCTTGCTTCAAAATAAGAACTCAAATTATAGTCATCGTTGGCTTTTATCATCATGATCCCATTTTTTTGAAATTATGTCCTCTGGAGTAGCATAGACTATGTCTAATCCCACAAATATTTGAAAGCAGTTAGCATGACCCTCTAAGTCTTTTCTTCTTCAGACTAAATATTCCCTGATTCTTCTACAGTTCTTCCTGTGATGCATTTTGGATGCCTTCATGGCTTGCATTCCCTCCTATTTGTCAATTTCCCCCTTAAAATGTGGTGGCCAAATGTGGTCAGCTCAGCATGCTCTACAGTGCAGTAATTACTTCTCTTGATCTGGACATTGCACTTCTCCTGCAGCAACCTAGATTTATGTTAGCATTTTTGGAGGCCAGATCACAAATTTGGCTCAAGTAAAACCTGACTCTACTACCCAGAACATAAGCTATGCCTCCCAACATTGTGTCAGCTGTGGATTTGACAAGCATAATTTTTACATCTTCATCCAAGCTGTTGACAAAAATGTTGAACAAGAGAAGGCCAAAGGCTGAGCCTCGAGGAGCCTCTCCGATCCTTCCCTGCCTGTTGACACCCATCCACTGGTTTGGTGACACTGTTTCGACAGCTCCAAATCTCTGCACCTGTGCTAGCAAAAATAACTCCACAAGATCTAGTCACTCGTTGTGTTTTTGAAATTGGATATTTAATTTATCCAGAGATAAAATGCCATTCTTTTATCAATGAAGACAGGTTTTGAACCCATAATTGGGAAAATGTGAACTCAGAAAATAATTTCATGTTTGAGTTACTATGTAATGCTTAAGGGAAAAAAATCATCCTCTCTTAATATGAAATGATAATGCTTGCCTAATTGTTTATTTTCCCAAAATGTTTTGAAATTACTCTCTGGGTCTGGGGCAAAGAGTGGGGGGAATTTGTGGATTTCATGGGTGGTGGAAAAAGGAGATTATTGAAGAATTAGAATACAAGTTTTAGGAGCCTTTTTCATCTCAGGTGGGGGTCACAGAGACAAAGAGATGTCTTAAATGTTGGTGGGAGAGGGTGTGAGGTATAGTCCTGGATAGTTTTTAAAATTCTTTTTAATGATTCTCATTAAAGAGGTCATTCTTTCTTTATTTAACATGTTTCCCTCTGAGGAAATCAAACCAACTTCTTTGTGCTACAGTACAGATCAGTTTTTCCTGGTTTTCATGGTGGAGATAAGGAATGGTTGTTGCCAACCTTTGAGCCAAAGTGCTCAAAGATTCAGAGCTCACCTTTTGGTATCTGCCTCCACGGGCTCATTTAATACTTTCTCAAAGGCTTTACTTTCCAGTCTACATTCCATGTTTGTGGCTTTCTTCTTAACTCTGGTCCTTTCTATTTCTGTAGCCCATAATCAAACAAGTACCTTAATATCTAAAACTCTATTACTGTGAGCATACTTTGAGATCTCAAGGTAAATAGATAACAAGTTAGCACTCTCAAAAATTGACCAGGAAATAAAAGACCTCCTCATAATGACTATTTTAGGAATGTCATTTTATAGTTTACTCACTCACTCAGTCTTTATTGAGCATTTATTATATGCCAGGCACTGATCTAGGCAACAGAGGCAATGGGGAGTAAAGTCAGATTTAGTCTCTTCTCACACTGTACTTGTGTTCTCTAGGAAGAAACACATTAATCAAATCAAAACAATTGTGAACTTGTAAAAAGTACTGTGAAGGAGAGGGTACCCATCGCTGCAGAGGTCAGGGAAGTCTTCCTCATGTGATGCTTAATCTGAGATTTGAAGGTCGAGTCAGGGGAAAGGCACAGGTAGCAGAAAACGGCATATCCCAAGCCCCTGTACTGAAATGGAGTATGGGCAGTATGAGGGCAAGAAGGTGCTAGAAAGGTGGAGTGAAGAGCAGAGAGCAAGAGTGAGTATAGCATGACATGAGCTGGGAGGTAGGAAGTGTCCCCTATAGGCCTTGTAGATGACAAAAAGAGTGCTCTCAGTGTCTTCTGAACCATGAAAGCCATCTGAGAAGCTTGTGGGGTGTGGGGTGGGGGATGTGGTTGGGTAAGGAGATTTGTATGATGGTGATTAGTTTGGTCTTTTGAAAAGATCACCATGGCTGTATATGGGCAAAAGGAGAAAGGGAAGCGAGTGACAGACCAGTTAGGAGACCAGTGCTGGTTGGGTGTAGGTTGGCGGGAGGTGAAATGGAAAGATAGAAAGAGATGAAGGACGTGTAGGTTGCATTTTGCAATACTCGGGACTGCATATGGGGGTGATAGAAAAGAGGTGTCAAGGGTAACTCAAAGAGGGTTCATACATTTTATAGCCTTCGTTAGCAATATAAAGATTGTTTTAAATTTTAGATTATGTAGCTCTATTCATAATCCTTGATAGCACAGCACAACAGAAGTAATTCTAAAAAGAAAGTTTGAAATCCTTCTGTGCCTCAGCTTTATTATTGTAAGTAGGTGACTGTAAGTAGGTGACTGTGAGCAAGATGAAAAATTATTGAGTATCTCTGAGGATCCAAACAACAGAGGAAAAAAAAGTTTCTAATTGTTGTCTTCATCAAGGCCTTATTAAGACCCAGGGAAATATGTTTGTTAAGGCTCACTTTCAAAAGAAGTAACACAATTATTTTCATTATTATTTTAGTTCAATTCTCTACGCCTCCAGATCCTATAAAAAGAATTTAAGCATATCCCTACACTGCCCCTCCAACACAAATCACCATTTCCTTTCATCTTGCTTTAACCAACCACAATATTTCCCCGTGTCAGAAAACCCTTCCAGTGTATAAGAGGAGCCTTCGGACCGCGTGTGTGTATATAAGCCTGTTCATGCCTCTGGGATCCCACGATAACACAGTCGGCTCACAGTCTAAGCCAGGTGCCCAGTTTCCATCTGGACTCCTGACAAACTGTATGGTCAGGATTTAGAAATCAGAAATCTGGGAAAGGTGCAATGTGATGGACACAGCCACCCCAAATACCATATATGTTATCACCATCATTTAACACATAGTGCAGGAAATCCTGTTCTTTGCAGAAGAACTTCAAAGAACCACTTCTGGTTCTCCTGGGTAACATTTATTTTTTTCTTTGCTAACCCCAAAGCGCAGACAGATATATATTTTCCCTCTAGTAAATTGCTAGTGACACTCCATTTCTTTCCTGCCATCCTCAACCCATTGTCCAACTGACCTCTTGAATTTCACTACCCTTCTAGGCTGAAGAGCTGTGCTTAGCTGTTTACAGAGGCCCACTTACTTCCTTGGCTGTACCCTGCACGTTCCCTTTCTTCTCTAGGCTCTGAATTTCTCACCTTTTAGCTCTGCTACGATGAGACTTCTTCTGCCCCCCTGTGAATCCTCTTGTTTTGTCCCAGTGACTTTTTTTTTTCTAGGAAGCGCTGTCTTTTAAGATAGCTTTACCTTGCATGTTTTACTTCCCTTTTGCATTTTAAACAAAGAAACCTTCATTCAAGTCATCAGAAATAAGCACAGGTTATTAGTTCCCTTTAGTGACTCAGATGTCTCATTTATGCCTTCACTAATTTATTCACGCAACGTCAGTTTACTGAGGGCCTACTGTGCTCCAAGCACCATGAGAGAGTTACGACGACAAACATACTACTTTCTAGAAGAAGACAGTGAACAAGTGAATGAGCAAGCAGTTGTTGTTCTGTATTCCATGATTCCATAAAAATTGTTAGAGATTGATTTTATGGAAATGCAGCAGAAAATTGAAACTTTTGCTCTCGGCATTGGATTCCAGACACCCAGTCATCTGTTCCAGTCATCTATCCTCACTCTCCAGGTAGTAGGGCTTGGGTACCCAGATTATGATTTGGAAAAGTAGTCGTTTCCTGGGGGTGGGGGGAAAGTAGGTGGTTGGCCACTCTCATAGGACTGAAAAAGAAACAATAACCCAGTGTGGTGTCATTCAAAGCGGCAAGCTAAGCAGTTCTTCACTAAATCATAGTATTGTGCACTTACTGCGGAAATAATTTTCAAATGCAGTGTATATCACATCAAGTCAGAGAAGAGATGCAGCAAATGCCCCTGATGCACCAAATTCAACCCCGCACGTCAGGATGGCGACAGAGTGATTAGTGAACTTCAAGGTATTTTCTTACGTGCTTTACTGTTAGGGTAAATAGTTATTTTTCATCTGCTCATAGTTGTAAGTTCTAACAAGATGGATGGATCCGTGGCTTGCCAGAAGACATAACTCTTTATTTAGTTGACATAACCAGATTCCCAATTTTGTCCTCTGAGAGCTTGAGAGTACAGTAAAACATTGACTTCTTCTGACCTTCCCCTCTGTCTTCTCTGGGCAGAATATCTCGATGCATAACACAGTTGGTGGGGCCATGGCGGGGCCCGGAGCTCACCAGCTTGGCAGCACCCGGATGCCCAACCATGACACCAGCGTTGTGATTCAGCAAGCCATGCCGTCACCCCAGTCCAGCTCTGTCATCACACAGGCACCTTCCACCAACCGCCAGATCGGGTAAGGAGACCTCCTCGGCTGTCTCTGGGGCCTGGCTGGAGCTCAGAGAATGTTCTGGACTTTCTCCTTGTTTCTGGTGCTCAGACTGGATGAGACAGATGTTGGTGTTCCTGGTTGCTGTGAGATCACCTGGCACTTAGAGTGATGCTTTTAATGGGAGAAGGGAGGGGAGTCTCCATCTGGTGGAAACTGTTTGATCCTGGACTTTGAGGGGGCAAAGCAAGTCATTCTTGTGTCATCGTTTCTTTAGACAACATTTGTGACTGTGGAAAATGCCTTGGGTGTTATGGAGAGCAGAGCATGGTTTTCAGGACAAATGCTTAAGGATGGTAGAGGGAAGTTTCACCAGCCCACTTTTCTCCCCAACACAGTGTATCCCCTTTTTCCTAAGATCTGCTGATCTCATCCCCTGGGTCTTTTGTTCATTTCCAGTCCTTCCTCTGATGATTCTTCCTTGCTTCTTTTCCTTGATAATACCTCTTTATTAGCTCTCCCCTTCCTCTGTATTGGTCCAGGCTCATTCCTGGAGTAGACAAAACAAAACAAAACAAAACAAAACAAAGCAAGTCCTTTCCTTCTCATTTATGTAAAAAAAAAAAAACCAGTACTGCGCTATGGAGCAAAATTGGTAGAAAGGTCCCGTCAGAATCCCAGACGCTCTGTATTACGGGATTTTCACTTCTGAGTCTCAGGCGACAGCTGTAGCCCTTGGCCACACAGAGTGTGGTCTGAGGACCTGAAGCTTGGGCATGACCCACGATCTTCTCAGAAATGCAGAATCTCTGGCCTGCTTCCTTATCTTCAGGATAATGGTGGTGTGTCTTCTTTCCACCCTCACAAGAGCAGAGTGAAGAGGAAATAAAAGATTTAAGAGCAGTCGGGTTCTTAGGAAGAAAAGGTAGTAACTTAAGCCAAAGAGCTCTGATAAATTTATATTGCTGGAAGCTGAGAACTGCTTGCTGTATGTTTCCAGAATTCTCTCTTTAAAATAGGAAAGGGAGCTTGCGGTGTTTGGTATGTGCCTCAGAATTCAGTGTGACTATTCAGTTGAATATTGGAGATTGTGATTAAAAAAAAACAACACTAGAAGCTGACCCACAGTTTGCCAGTGTGTCTTTCCCCCTTTGTTTTTGTTTTTTGTTTTTAAGATTTTATTTTTAAGTAATCTCTGCACCCAACGTGGGGCTTGAACTCACAACCCCAAGTCCGAGAGTCACATGCTTTACTGACTGAGCCAGCCAGTATCCCCCTTTGTTTTTAATTCCTGTAGGAATTTCAGATCCAAGAGTAAGCACTAGGAACAACATTGGCTTATTCCTCCTTAGAATGTCTTAGAAGGAGGGTGCCTTGTCTCTCATGTTTCTCAGCTTACCAGATGGGTTGTGATTTGTGAAGACCAGTTTTAACAAATGAGAGCTGTGGGCAGTGACTGTTTTGTGAGTCTGTCATGGGTACATTTGGTTTCCCATTTAAGAAACAGAATATTAATCTGGCCATTTGAATGCCTGGCTTTGTTGGAAGAAGTCAATACTAAGTTAGCTAGGATCCCTGTTAAATATTTCTTTTCTCTTTAAATGACTATGGGAGCAAATATTGCCACCATCTAAAGCAAGAATCTATAATATGCTAAGAGGGTAGGGTGGGTTCTTTAAAGACAGCATCTAAATCTCCAGAGACTCCTTCCCTCTAGTGGTTTGGCTTTGGGCAGACAATTCACAGTTAGGCCAGCTAATTATAATTATTTTATTTTTCTTTCAAGGGGAAAAAAACATAAAATGTGTTAGAGTTTACTAGCAGTTTTATAACATTCCTTCCCCCCTGGAGTTCTCCTGCCTCTCCCTCACCCCCACCCCAACTACCCTCTTGGAGGCCCTTAGTATTCCACCATTGTTTAGTACAATGCTGGTTTTTGTGAAACAATTTTTTAAGGGTTAGCACTCAATTCTAAGATGGGTGTTGACTCTGTCAATAATTTACCCAGCTGGCCCAGGGCTGTATAGTTGGGTGACATTTCTAGGCTGTGTCACTGTGCCTGGATGGGTGGGAGTGTTTCTCTGGTACATGTGACTTCCCAACCCACTCCATCTTCTCATTTACTCCCAATCCTGGGGTGTTGTATGTCTCTCCTGGTGTGTTCTAGGAGATAATTGTCACTTTGGGGACTCTGTCTCATTGCCAGGCTTGAGGGAGGCTGTTTCTTTTCTTCAGATCCTTCCCTGTCGTGCTTACCATGTTGATTCCAACCCACACATCCTGTCATTTCCATTTTCTCCATGTGACCCATCCAAAACCTTGCCCGGATGGCCGTGGGGGCTCAGCAAGGAACAAACCAACCCATCTCACCAGTAGATTCAGAATGAAACTCTAGGTGGTAACATTTGGGGATGGTTGACTCTTTTATTTCTCCCAGCAAAGAGGAAATGAGTACTTATTTTAAAACATGAGTTCCCTCTGGAGACTGTGTCTTTAAATGAGCATTTGAAATTGCAGATAGTTTTTTTTTTTTGAGACTGCACAGAACCATATTGTAGTAATATTCTGATTTTTATCACAACCTCAAATATTTAAGTGTCAAAATCTGGCCAAGCCACCTGCAAATGTTTGCCATGGCTACTGGCCAACAAAAACAGCAAACAGCAATGAAAGTCTTCATTCAGGCTCAGCGCTTAAGCTGCATCCAGGCAGGGAGGCTGGGACCCACCTGTGCCCACGCACAGTGCTTTTTTGCTGTGGCCAGTGGGTGTGTTCACGACTGGAACTTTGTGGGAGAGGGAGGGGGCCGCCTGTCTCCTGCTCCCCCTTTTTCCTTCCCTTCTCCTGGTGCTTGGCTTCTGCTGCCAACCTTACTTTTGCTTTCTTTTCTGCCCCTTCTTTCATACTGTATTTAAGCTTAGAGGCTTGAATGTATTAGTAGTGATGTGGACAAGGAAGGGCTTGGAAATGGGAACAGCACTGTTGTTCGGGGAAGATTTTTGGGGACTAAATGTATGCATTTTTGTAAGCATTTGATTTTCATACTTTCTGAGCAGACACTGAGCCAATGTAGACCAAAATGGGTAGAAATGCAAAAATCCAAAGAAACAAATGTAAAAGTAGGTAGATAAGTAACACAGGCAACTTCCGTGCCATCCCATACCACCCCCCCCACCCATGCCCTATGCCCGGTTCTGTCAAAGTAATGCTGTTATCCCAATAGAAACTGGAGGTAAGTATAAATATCCCAAATTGCACTCGTGTGGTTAGGCAGGCTAGAAAAACACGCGGCGCTAGAGAGTGTGGGAGGCATCCCCAAACTAGAGTGTACTTGTGCTTAGTCAGACTGGCAGACGCTGTGTCGGGAAGAGTGTCTTTGGCTGATTGATGGTAGCATTTTAGGAGATAAGTTTTCCAGATGGGAAAAAAAAAAGAGTTGAGCCATGGGCTGTGGGGGAGACAAGTGAGACAGAAAACAAGCATGTGTTAAATATAGATGAAATCGATTCAGCCTTGGACCAAATATGTGGCAGATTCCAAGCAGTATCTCTATTGCAGTCATTTTTATTAGATATCATGTAACAGGCTCATTAATTCAGGATTAAGTCAGCAGAACCTGGGGAAAATGGTAGATGAGCATGTAGTGGTCGCTTAAATTCCCTTTCTCTGTCTCTTACTCTCTCTTTTTCTCTGTCTCTCTCCACATGAGACGTTTTTGTAGGAGCCGATAAGTAGTTGAGGAGGTGGCTGTAGTCTTAATAGATCCCAGCTTTCCTAGAGAAGCCAATTTCTCTTTATGGAGTAAGTGTGAGCAGGTAATTCAGGCTCAGTAATTCTTCATGCAATCAAGATAGCATGGAATGTGGAGATCCGCGAGGGTGAACATGACTAGAGAATTCTGTTAGATTGTGGGAGGCACTGCCACTGTACTCCACACATTTCCTTCCTGTATTCTTTCTGTATTCAAAATGTTCTACAAATTTAGTCCTCTGTAGGGATTTGGGCAAATAAGCAAGCTTGCGAGGTGATTGGTGAAAATTATTCGATCACAATAGTTTACAATACAGAAATGTTCTATGCCTAATATCGAAATATACAAGTGTTCTTCCCAAGGCTCACATTTGGACAGAAGTTATCTGGCTAATTGTGGAATATTCTAGTGAAGGTATCAGGAAACTTGAAAATATGGTCACCAGCATGCATCTCTAAAGCCATGTATGTATGAAATTCCTCCTCGATTTTACATCACTTATATTCCTGGCACATAGGTGTCCATGTCCGCGTGATGTCATAAACCCTATTTGCATGGGGTGGTACCCAGGCAGTATAGACCTAATACTTAGCCAGAAATTTATACAAAATGCCATAAAAGGAAATCTTGTTTTATGTAAAAATGAAAAGAAGCCAATACTCATCATAAATTGTGCCTCTTCTCACCCTTTCTGTGCTTTATCCTCTCTTTTCTCTTTGCAATCCCTGACGTTATGTATCACACAGAATATCAGGTGTAGCTCCATGGACGTGATCAAGGAAAATCATAATCATAATCATAATCATAATCATAATCATAATAAAAGCTTGTTACATCTCAGACGTGTTGCTGTCAAAAGCAATGCTACCTTTTCCACCAGAGTCACACGGCTTTGTTGTGGGAGTTGGAGTTGCTGTTCAAGGTGTCTGTTGAGATGGGAATGGTAATTGATTTGAGGATTTCTGTGTCATTGTTGCTCGGGGTGGGATGGGGGGGGGAGGGACGTCCCTAAATGATGCTGTCACAGGAAAGCAACATTTAAAGAAGACTTCAATAAGATAGCTTATAGTTCAGGAATGTGCTTGCTCTGTAAATGCGTTGGTGTGTAAAATCACTATTAAGAGTTTTCTTGAACTGAGCATGTTTAAGACCATCACTGCCCACCACAGGCTGATGCCAGTGACATCAGGCCAGCCTTCTTTCTGCTGGAGGCAGCAGACCAGCAGGTCCCAGGTTGTCACTGGCCCACAGCCCTTTGCCAGGATAGCTTGAAGACCCCCTTGAGGAATTCAGAAGAGAAGCCATTACTTCCTGCTTTGTGTTTTGCTGAGTATCATGGCTATGAACATTGCTTTATTGTTAGAAAGTTGCTGGAGAACATTTATGAGGGCCCTTCAGGGCGATGCTTTCTGGGAGGGTTGATGGACTTAACCATATGGCTCCCGTTAAATCCCATGCAGAGCCTTGAGAAATTACCTCTGACAAGGGGGCCAGCAGCCTTCCACTCACAGAGTTTTATGTGTGGAACGAAAAATTAAGTACTGATACTTGAGGAAATATAAGGTTTCTTAACATTCAGAAGTTGTAATACCACATGGTATTGTGGCCAGATGAAGGGGGCAGAGCCAGAACACCAGAGCACATGGCTGTGTATTCCAAGAAGCAGAAAAACATCCTTGCTCTTGTCTCTGAATCTGGCTCTTGCCTGGGATTCCTCAGGCAAGCTTTGTGCATCTTGGTGCTACAGCTCCTCACTGGAACACAGCAAGGCTGTTATCTTGGTCACTTTGGAGGGATAAAACAAAATACCACAGACCCGGTGGCTTATACAACAGACATGTATTTCTTGCAGTTCTGGAGGCTTGAAGGTACAAGGTCAAGGACCTTGGTCAGCAGATGTGGTTCTTGGTGAGGACTCTTCTCCTGTCTTGCAGACAACTGCCATCTTGCTGTGTGCTCGCCTGGCCTTTTTGTGCTTGGTGGGGGTGGGGAGGGGGTGAAAGAGTTAGTAAATTCTGGTATTTCGTCCTCTTATAAGGACACTAATCCCATTATGGGAACTCCACCCTCATGACTTCATCTAAACCCAGTTACTTCCCAAGGCCCCACCTCCTAATACCATCAGATGGGGGGGGGAGCTAGGGCTTCAGCATATGAATCTGGGGAGTACACAGCACACAGCCCATAAACGGCTAGTGTAGTTGGAAGAGAAACTTGGAGGTCACTCCTCAATGGCTCAAACTTTTTGTTAGAAAAGCTCTCAGTTATCAGGCTGATAAGGAAGACAAGGAAGCTGACATTTATCCAACATCTACTATGTGCCAGGCACTGATCTAGCATTGCCTTTGGTTTCCTCTCATTGTCCAAGAGCCCAGAGACGCAGACATTATTTGCTCCAGTTTTATTGCTCAAAGAAGAGGAGTAACTTGTCCAACATCGTTCAGCCAGTGAGATGAGCAGAATTTTGAGTGTAAGTCTGTTGGACTACAAAGTCTGTTGCTTTCCCTCTACTCCTATGCATAGCTATCCCAGTGCTGTGCAAGACACACACACAAGAGCTTGGCTGACGATTTGGGAGACTCATCTACCCACAGGGGTTGAATAATGCTCAGTCTGTCTGGTTCCAGTGTCAAGAGTTTCTGTGCCACACCTGCAGGGTGGTTAAGGGTAGAGGGAGACACCTTGAGTTGCCAGTAGCTGCTTCAGTCCTCCAGGAGAAAGATACAGGAGGTCCCTGGCCCTAAAGAAGGGATACAGGGACTATCTGGAGCGCACAGAGGCACAGAGTTGGTCTCTCCTGGGAGAAACCAACTGGCCAAATGCCTTCATTTGTAAGAAAACAAAGTCACCACAGAGAGTGACTGCTCTTTTTTCAACCATTTGGTTACTCCACATTTGGTTTCTTGGTCTGAAGGAAGACCCCTATTCCTGGCCCAGATGAAGTATGACTTCCAGACTTATTCTGATTCCTGCTGCCAATAGGAGACTTTGCCTGTGACCTCCTCTTGGAGGAGGATTTCATTTCCGGATCTTAACGAACAGAAGCCCTGCTCACAAAGTTCCAGAATAAGTCTCTCCGTGTGTATCTCCCCCCACCCCATTTTTAGAAGCAGATAGGCACCGATGAGGGTCTGCTTCTAGAGCAAATAGCCCAGGATCATTCAGTTTGGGTCCATTGTAAAACTGCTCTTTTCTGTAGCGTATCGAAAAGATATGCCTGGAGAGCAAGAGCTTGCTCAGAGCTAAACTATGTTAGATCAGAGGAGAGTCTTGGAAAAGTATTGGCTATGATTTCAGAGGCCATAGGTTTCAGATAGTCCAGGCTCTGCCATTTATAGGGTTTTCAGCCTTGGCCAAGTGCTCCACTTCCCTGGGCGTCAGTTCCTTCATCTGTATATGAAAAGGTTAACCAGCTGATTGCAAGTCAGTCCCAGCAGCAAACTTCTCATGCAGTGCTTCTTTTCTGTCTCAAATTAATTTTCCCTTTTGGTTTGTTTTCTTCCAGGAACTGAGTGTGGTAAGAGTTAATAGGTTATGTGCTCACGGATGTGTTCACGTCCCGCTGTGGATGAGATCAGAATAGGGCTTGGGAATGCTTGGGAGGAGGAGGCCAGTGCAGTCGAATAGAGGAGTCCCAACATAGGCAGCCAGAGAGATCAGATTTCCGGGCTCAACTCCTGAGTGAATAACAATAATTTTATAATGAACATACCCATTTTACATTTGAGTTGAGTGAGGTTCAGAGATTACGTGACTTGCCCCAAGTCATACTAATAATGAATGGCAAGAGCCAGAACTAGAAGCCAGGCCACCTACACTGCACTGTTCCACAGGTCTAAATGAACTTGACTTCCCCAGTGTTTGGTTTCTTCAACTGTAAAAAGGGGGGAGGGGAGTATCACTAGAAAATCCTGAGTCTTATTCAGCAGTAAAAGGGTCATGATTTTTATAACAAGTTTAATTTTGAAAACTACTTGGCAAGACGGGTTCTTTGGGGGGATAGTGCTACATGCGTGGCTATGTGTAGTTTCCTCCTTTGCACTAATCTTATCAATAAATTTTTCTTTTATTGTCACTTTGCTAAACGTATCTTACTGTTGGAGTTCTAACAAGAAAAACACCAAACAACAGCATGATAGTGAAAAATATGGAGCAAATCCAATGCAAGAAACCTGTACAGTGACCTTGCCAGAAGCAGCTCTGTGGGAAAATGCAATTCACTGTCTTCTTTTCTGTCATTATCATCATTTCGGGGGTTACTTTGTGGAAGACTTGAAACATAGGACTTTAGCTTATGTCAATATTTAGTGTCTTCCTAGAGGTAAGCCTTGGATAAGGCACCAAGTAACTAGACAATGGGGGTTGAGGATATATGTTTCCCATAATACAAAATGCAATAATTAACTGTACCTCTCTGTACTTGTAGTAGTTTCTAATGGGGATTGGCTTAGTATTTCCTGTTTTCAGGACCAGAAACATGGATGCCTAGCTGGCTCACCACTGTCCTTTTACATGGGTGGTGTTTAAAGAGAGTCCCGCGGCTAAGTGTAGTCATTCCTTGGTGAATGCCAAAAGGGGTATTAACATGGGGAAATGATTAGTCTTTGCAGGGCTCTGCAAGGTAAGCGTGTTAGGAGAAATGAATCTAATAAAGCAGGTCTGGTCCTTTGTAAGTGGGAGGACACTTTGCTCTTTTGAAGACTGAGCATTCCAACTAACGTGGCAGTGTCTCGGTGGACATTTCTGATCATATTGTGCTTTTCATATTCTCAAGTACCGTATGTCTCCTAAAGCGTGAATAACTCATCTGAACTGATTGACAAGTATTTTCTGAGTTAAGAGGGGACTGTTCTAGGAACTTGCAGATAGCCCATGATGCCCGTTGCATATACCAAGTATTTATATAATTGGATACCTTGGGATTCAAAAGATAAATGATTCAATAGGTTCTCTCATGTATATTTTTCATAATATCAGATCAAATGATTTTCTCTACCACCATTTTTTATATCCTTTCTAATGAGGATTGAATTAAAGATTACATAAGTTCTGTGGACGTTTTGCCTTTGGTGGGATGAGAATAACACATAAACAAACATCTAATTTGGTCTTGGGTTTTGGATATAAAGGGAATCCTTGATATTAAGTTTCAGTTACATCCAGATGGAATTCCATTTCAGTGAGGCACAGGGCAAAGCCATTGCTGGAGACCGAAAGACATGGGTGGTGGTTCCTACTCTACCACTCACAAGTTCTTTGAAAAGACCCCGTGACCTCTCTGGGCCCTACTTTTCCATCTCATAAAAAGAAAGAATGAATCTAGATTGTCTAATAAGTGTCCTCTTCTAGCTCTTAGGAACAAGTTTGTTTCTTTACCGTGACTAACACTCTACTAAAACACTGCTTGGCTGATACGGATTGTGGAGGCAGAAATTCCATAAAATAGATACATTCAAATTTAGTAGACAATCTAGTAATCTATTTGCCTTGTATGTTGTGCTTTTGGTAAATATTAACGTGAAATTCCTGTAGAGTAATAAACATTCTTAATGGTACCAGACACGTTTAAAAGAATTTGGAGTTTTATAGTTTCACCCCCTTTGGCAAAGTGCATTTGGGCTGGTGAATAGGCCGGTAAAGTCTGTAAGACGATAGGACCCTTGTGAGTGTGGGGTAGAGACACGCCGGCATGCGCTTGGGTTGCTTTTGCAGGGTTGCAGAACTTTGCAGAGAACAGATGGCCCCCAAACATCTTTGAAATGCCAGAAATGACTTCCCCAATAACTGCAGACCTATCGTATATTGGTTCAAATATGGTAGTTCACAAACCAAACGCCCAACACTTCACAGCTGACCTCAAATCTGTTTTTTTCAGGAAACATTTTGACACAATAATCATAATGACAAGTGCAACAAGAGACACCCATCACCAAGTCACCAAGCCACTGAACATACGTTAAATGAACAGTGGTGTTCTCAGAGTCTGTAGGGGCTGGGGGCCAAGCATTTGGCAGACTCTCAGGGATCACTGTGTAGCATGACGTTTCTTTCCACTTTTCCCAGCGTCTTGCTTAAACTGAATATCTGAAGAGATAAAGTGTACGTTGTTAGATTAAAGGGAAATAGAGGCTGCTACCATTTCAGTATTGTTTGGAGAGTTTGAATGGAGCCATTTTGATGAATCTGTAAATTCATGAAACCAAAGTCTACCTCTAAATTCTTTCTATAACCCTATGCTGAGTCAAGGTATATTTTTAATGACAAAACGAAACAAAAATACAGCTTTATAGATGCGTATTCCAAATTACAGCCTCTCAAAAACATTGGAAGAATGAATTTAAGAATAGGGGCACCTGGGTGTCTCAGTTGGTGGAGCATATGACTCTTGATCTCGGGGTTGTGAGTTCGAGCCCTACGTTGGATGTAGAGATTACTTAGAGATAAAATCTTTAAAAAAATAAAAATAATCCCAACTAAACTGTACACTGTTAAAGGAGAGGGGTGACTTTTAACATCCAATTATAACCAAATGAAAAGTGTGTGTGTGTGTGTGTGTGTACATTCATTTTATAATGTTTTGCTTTACTGGACCATAATTTAGGCCATTTGACAAGTATATTATCTTTTTTTTTAAAGATTTTATTTATTTATTCGACAGAGAGAGAGACAGCCAGTGAGAGGGGGAACACAAGCAGGGGGAGTGGGAGCGGAAGAAGCAGGCTCACAGCGGAGGAGCCTGATGTGGGGCTTGATCCCATAACGCCGGGATCATGCCCTGAGCCAAAGGCAGATGCTTAACCGCTGTGCCACCCAGGCACCCCAACAAGTATATTATCTTATTCAAAACCCTTGAAGAATTCTTCTGGGTGTATTCTGTATATTCTACATAGCATGGGTTTTCATAATGCCCTGAATGTCCCTATCATCTCCCCCTTACATGACAATAAACTATACCAGCACCTTGGAACCACTTTTAAAGAATAGCCCCAGTGACTGACAAGTATAAGAAGATTAAAAAAAAAACCAAGAACAACAACAACAGCAAAAAACTCATGTAGATTCACATTAGCCCCTTTACCTAATTTTCAGAAAATTGAAACAATTTCCTCATTATCTAGAAAACGACCATTTGGTTGATGGATTATGTTTTCAGGAGGAGCCACTTTTTATTTCTCTGACACCTTGACATCATTGGCATGTGGGATGAGATACTTAGGTGCTAATGCTGATGTCCCTGGAGGGTGGCGACAGCCGAATCTCAGAGCAGGGGAGGGAGAATCAGAGCAGGTGGTGATTCCCTCCCTCTGAGGAGGAGGATGAATATTTCATAGAAAATTGGCTGTGATACTAACCATGGGCTTGGGGCTTCACCAAAGAAGGCTTTGATTTACCCAGAGATTCCAATTTATAGTCCCAGTAGAGTGGGGGTATGAGGGTACTCATTTAGAACCCTGACTTTCTCTCCTTTCTCTGCCCCTCCTTCCCTCCCTCTTTTCTCCCTGTCTCCCCTAGAAAGAAAGGAAAATACATCAAGTTATTCATGTCTGCCATTTGACCATGGCTCTGGCTAAAAGTCTGGAATTGGAGAAAGTTTAAAATTTTTAACTAAAAGAAAAATGAGAGAGAGAAAAAGAGAGAGAGAGAGGTGTCAATTACTAGACATGTCCCAATCCACCCTCATTGTGTGGATAGCTGCTATTTATTTAATTTAACTCTGTAGTCAAGCACTTTGCAGGAAACAAGAGGAGTGAGTTTGTCCAGATCTCTTTTGGCAAATATGTGTGTGTCTGTGTTTGTGTGTGGGAAAGAAAGAGAAGGAGAGACAGAGAGACAGAGGGAGGGAGGGGGAGATAGAAAGAGAGAAACAGAGAGAGGGAGAGAAATTTTTATAAAAAGAGTGTGTGAAACTTTGGCTGCCCCACCAAAGCCACAGACAACCAACCTTATATTGGGTCCACCCCGTTCCATAATTATTACTGCCATTAGGAATAATTATTATTTGCTTCATTGAGTTGGCAGTTTGGAGCCTGCCTGAGACAGAGGCTTTTCACAGGAGCTGTAGCGCATAAAGGACCAAGCAATCACCCACAAGTGCTTCAACATGTTTGGACGACGTCCTTCTCTTGGTTCACTTCATTGGGTTTCGTACACATTGAGCTTCAAATTGAATGAAAAGTTCATCAGATACAAACCCAGCAGGAATGAGCGCCAGTGCTCAGAAAGCTTTTTTTTTTTTTTGGATGAGGAATTTTTGGTTTTTTTCATGTCTGGAGATGAGAGTTCTCTTCATGCTGCTGTGTTCCTTTAATTAAAAATAGAAAAATAAATAACGAGTTGAGTCTTCAGTTAGAGGCTGGGTTGGAAATGGTATGAGAGGAAAATGTGGAAGAGCAGGAGAAACACCCAACGGAAAAGCAGCGAGCTTGTTTAGGATGCAGAATCGTCACAAACTTAACGTTGTTTTCTCCCGATTTGTTTTCACTCCTTGCGTGGAAACTCCAGATTCCAGATTCTGTATGGTTTCCTTTCCCCTTTGCCATATCCTTCTGGAACACCTGTGCTGTGGGCATCCCGCATACCCCCCTTAGGGATTGCAGGTAGAATGTGGCCAGGTATTTTGAACAAGTGGAGCACTCCCAACAGAATCTGTGCCTGGCAAAGCCGCACCAAGTCATTAAAGTAAGAAGAGCATGACAAGATGTTCTTCCAGACGTTATTTTTCCCATAAGACTTCATTGGTTCCTTGCCAACGTCTGTACCAGTCACAGGCCTGCGGGCACTTAAAGAGAACAGCACACGCCCTCAAGTGGGGTGTCTGTCCCTTCCCCTTAACCTCTTCCACGTACAGTGGCTGTAGCAAGAGCTGCTGATTCAGACCCCTCAAGAGCCTCCCAAAAACTGCTGATTCAGAAGAAGAAAAAATCCCCAACAGCTTCCATTCGACACGTCAGACCCAACACAACTGAGTAAATGTCAGCTTTGTTTCTCCAGACACCCAAACAGTCTGCCCTCCATCCCAAAGCCAACCAAGATTCCTAGGCAGGGTCAGGGAAGACCCGGACAACCTTGCTGGGTAGGTGGGGGATGCCATGTCTGTGTAATAAATACCCCTCAGTAGGTCAGGAATGGAAGCAACTGGGTACACACCTTCTCCCAGATGTTGTGCCCCAATGAGGTGAGGAACAGTAATCCCCTTCCCTGTCCTAGGCATTGAAAAGTGACTTCTGGTATAACACATCATTAAATGGGCTCCTTGGGTGAACGCCCCTGTGTGAATAAGAAGCAAGTAAGTTTCACTGCAGTGATTTCCAGGGATTTGTGATCCTGAACATGATATGTAGGAAAACTATTTAGAGGGAAAATTTTACAAAGGAGCATTCCTGTCTGGGTTTTCATAAAAGATGGCAAAATAGTACTGTAAAGAAAAAGAAATCCAGCACTTTCTTCATAGTAGTAAAGTTTGTCCTCGTAAGGTTTCTTGCTAGGGTAGGACTGCTGCTTTTTCATTTGTCCTTTGCTTTAGGGATTTAGGGGAGAGAAAGACCAGGGAAATGGTCTTCATTGGCATGGAGTTCAATAAAGGTGGAACCTTAGTTTGTTCATTTTCAGTGGTAAACTTCACAAACCTTTACAAAGCTGTGTGGAGTGTATTGTTTCTATCAGTCCTTAATAAAGTCCCATTGTTACCTTTTTTATTCAAAGATCCTGTTGTACCAAGTCTTACCAGAGGAAATGCTTATTTTAAGGATATTTCTATAGAAAGCATTTGATCCCTCGTGTTTTAATAATGGATTTCTCTGGAAAGATGGGAGTTTTCTGGAGTAGCATTTTGAAATTGGTTTTCATAGTGATGGGTCCGATGTTTCTCTATTGAACGCTGTCTCTCCATCCATTGACTTAATTTTAGGTCCTTTTCTACAGTCAAGCAATGAAAAGAGCTTGCAAGTTTTATTAATCATTCCAGAATGGGGTGTGTGGTGAGTTTTCAGGGAGCTTCCAAACAGAACTAGGCACCATCAGAAACGACAGTCACATTAGATGGCCGACCCCAAGGGAGGAGAGGTGACATCACAGTCTGGCATATGACGACACCAGGGAAATAGTTGTTTTCTCAGCTGCACAGAGATTTTTCATTAAAAAAAAAACAATGAAAAACTGACTGCCTACTCTAACAGACGAGCAGGTAGACCCCAGTACATTATAATGTGATGTTTATGTGCATGTTATGAAGATGAGTTATTAGAACAGAAGCAGCTAGAACCGATTGGCCAGGTAGGCAGGCACAGCATCTCCCAGGTACCCCTTCACCCAGAGCAGCTCCACATTTTTTCACCTAGTCGTGTTTCTACCTCATCATTTCTTTGAATAAAGACTCCTGCAGAAAGAAAAAAGGTTGAACAGCATAGAATTAGGAGATCCTTTACTCTTTATGTACTATGAGAGAAAAAATGGATTTGGGGGCATGCTTACATAGATACCACGTTGAAGACCAGCTTCCTGGAGAAGAAGTGATACCATCACTATTGTGGAAAAGAAATGGCATTGGGGAAACCAGCCGTGGTTTCCAGAGTGATGGGGGTAAAGTAAAACATGAAAGAACTTTCAGCAACTGGTTGGGAGGGAAGAAAATTGTCTAAAGGAAGACATAAAGCCTTCATGGGAATTTGTACATTTTAGTCTCTCAGGAAAAGGTAGAACAACAACAACAAAGGAAGTTGTATTGTTTCAATTCACTGTTCCAGCAGGATGCATTTACCTGTGGGATCACAAGGTCTGAGGCGCCGAGACCCAGCGGCCTGGAGAGGCAGCATCATGAACGGAGGGCCTCAGACACGGGGGCCTCACCCTCCGTCTTCCATCTGCAGACTTCTTTCTTGCACCGTTACAGTTGAGCTGTCCAAGATTTCACTATTATTTTTTTTTTCTATTCACAACCTCACCTTTCCCACAGTCTGGCCTGAACTCTGCCTCTTGGCATCCCTAGAAGACAGTCCCTGACTTCTTCCCCTTTCACAGGTCCTGTGTCCTAGGCAAGACTCAGTGATTTCTATCTTTAGCTACCATAGTGTCCCCCAGAAGATCTGTTGAAGTCTTAACCACCCCCCCACCTCTGAATGTGACCTTATTTGGAAATAGGATCTTTGCAGATGTCATCAAGTTAAGATGAGGTCATACTGGATCAGGGTAGGCCCTAAACCCAGTGACTGGTGTCCTTAGCAGAAGGTCATGTGAAGACACAGGGGAAGGGCCGTGTGACAGCAGAGGCGGGGATTGGAGTGGTACAGTTGCAAGCCAGGGAGAGACAAGGTTTGCCAACAGCAGCCAGAAGCTAGGCGAGAGCCATGGAATAGATTCTCCCTCCGAGCTTCCAGAAGGAACCAAACGTGCTGACACCTCAGTTTCAGACAAATACCCTCCATAACTCTGAGGGAATAAATTCCTGTTGTTTTTAAACCACCCAGTCTGTGGCAATTTGTTACAACAGTCCTAGGAAACCAATACATGTGTCTTCATGTAATTATGGACCTGTTTGCTTCACCAACAGAATTGTGGTTAAAAAAAAAAAGAAAAGTCTATCACTTTATTCTCCTTTTATTCAGCTGCACCAGATGTGCAGATACAAACATTAAGAAAAAAAAAAAACGCTAACTAAGAATAAAAATACTACTACTCTGGAGAACTGGTATCTTGGAGTTGGGACCTGTTTTGTGGGATACCCCCAGTTCTCCATTTGTGCAGAAAGGGAATGAAGAAGCCTGCTCTAAATCAAACAGATCCACCATTAATATCTTCTGGTGAAAGATGTCATTAGAGATGCATGGTACATGGGCTGCAAACCTACACAGCCATAAAAATCCACTTTGAAGTAAATGGAAGGGAGTGGGGATTTTCTTTAGCCATGCTTACTCTGCTCAGTGGTCTCTGCTGGATTCTGAAGGATGCACTTTTTGTCGATTAAGCTGTCTACCCCCATAATTTGCAATGAAATGCAGCATTGCACATAGGTGTGGGGGCTTTTAAACCCAGCCTTCCAGAAATTTTTAGCAGCTGATGACATTTCCCTGAACATTGAAGGCCAGGGTACCAGCAACTGGTTGGAAGAAGGACAGACCAGGATGATGGGCTTTGTTTGTGTGTGTGTGTCTTCAGACTAATTCCTTTTAGCCCCTCAGCCAGCAGGCTGGTGCTCATTTTCATGACTGATCAGGGTTTTAGCTGCTGTTCTCCTAATACATGTTTTTGAAAAAGGCAGTAGCTTATGTGACAGCACTGTTCTTTTGATCTGTTCACTTTTCTTAATTCTTTTTGAAGCATCCTTCTGCCTCCTTCTCTGGCTCTGAGTGATTTAAAGGAAAAATCCTGGAGTTTATATGCTCTGAGAAACCTAATGCTCCGAGAAATCCAATAAAGCCCACCGCCAGAATTGTGTTGGGGGGCGAGGGGGGATGAGATGACCACCCAGAGCGAAAGCCCAAGCAGGAGGGTGTTAAAAGCAAGTAGACATATACCTGTGTGAGGCTGCTGTGGAGTAGGGGTCTGAAGGCTACAGACAGCGGTAAAAGTGGAACTAGACTAACACTTACTTTGAACGTTAGAAAATTCCATGTTTTCCATCAGGGAAGACTGTTCACCCCTCAGTATAATAGATACAAAGCCCTCTTCTTGCCCACTCCCCACCCCTCCCTTAGTAGCTTTTTGTTGGAATTCTCACCTCTTAGGAACTTTGTGTTTTTGGATCCAGAGTGATTCTGGGTTTTCTTTTTCCTAATGGTCTCATCAAATCACGATGCCACCTTGATTTCTTTAGTGTTTTTAATAAGCCAGAAAACCGAAGCAATTCCCCCAGCCAAACCACTGAGTTGATGTGAAGTGACACCTCCCAAAGCTCATGCTGTTTGCGGTCTTCATCCTTATTGGTTAGAACTCTGGCTGGGCATTGTCCAAACACATGTTTCTCTCTCGGAGTGCCGGAGTGCCGGGTCCGGATGATAGCCCCATAGGTGAGCATGGTGGCTGCTCGGGCAGGCAGACAAGGGGAGGAAGCAGAGTTCCGCAGAGCAGCTCAGAACTCTGGGAGGGATCCAGGGTGTTCTTATAATTTTCGTAGAATAGTAATAACCACAAAGAAACTTCCTGCGGTTCAGCCCGGTAAAAGCAACAGGGTAATTGTCCCTGCCAGCCCTCTGACAACCCCCACTTCTCCCCAGCTGAGATCTAACGTTGAATCCTTCACATGGCTTATTCTGTCCTTTCGTAGCTTTCTCAGTTTCATAAGAAGTAGAGAACAATCAGGGTGAAGAAACAGGGCCAGGATAATTGAATAACATTCACCAGCAAGTGTTTTTCCTTTGGCATGATAAAGAAAAGTAGGGAGTCATCATGAATCTCAGGCTTTGAAATCACTTTTAAAAATCCAGCCTAAATATAAAATAAGTTTTAATTCCCTTAGTCTTCTGAAAAGTGGCTTGTAAGCAAACTTCAGTGATAATCACGTTCTGGCTGGTAGCAACAAGTGGGCAAGAATGGGACACCCCACTGTGGCCTCGGGGCGTGTTTGTCCATCCCACAAAACTGCCTTCTGGTTTGGCATCATTTTTCCCACCTGGCAACTACCTGGCTCAGAAGGGCTTCCGTCTAGAGTGTCTGGCAGCACCCGCACAGGGCATTCCTGATGGGAAAAGACCAGAGCTGGAGTGGACAGAGCGGTCCAGCCATTGCTCCTGGCAGTGAGCCTCTTAACACGTCATCAACCCCAATAACAGGATCACCTCAAATGTTATTGTAAAAGGTGGATTGTTAAATTCATAGGTTTCTAAATATTCAGTTATTTATCTATATTTGGCTTTATTCCCAAAAACGGGACTTGAGGAGACTTGAAGAAAATACAACAAATTTAAAAACACGAAAATCTATGGAAGAAAGGAAAGCAGTGTGAGAGAATTCTTGGACTGAAAGAAATGGTTTGCTGCTGATCACCTTTGTCATGACTGCTGTCATCTTTTAAGTGAAATTCGTGTCTGAGTCTGTCTGCGCAGAGCGCTTCTTGCATGAGTCGCAAACTTTGAGGGGAGCAATGAAGCCTGCCTGGGGCCCTTGGTGGATTGTCTGGGTATACGCTCAACCTCAGCTAGCCGTCGGCGCTGTGCGTCCTCCGTGTACTGTTTTGGACCATGTGTTAATGAGCACTGAAAGAGCAGGCCAAAGGTAGCAAGATTCTTTGGGAGTTAAAAAAAAATCAGTTTTGTAAAACTAAGCAGGCCATTGTGGAGGCGGATCGGGAGGGGAGGGCAGACTCATATTAAAATCCTGATATAAAGTTCTAAGTGACGAATAAGAGGCTTAAATACATAAAGAGGGAGGCTAAATTTGGACCAATTTCCTGTGAAATCTCTTGTGTAATATTTTCAATTTGTGCTTGTTTAATGTGGTTTATTTTCCTAAGGTTCACAGTATAGGTTTTAGATTCAGCCTTGACTACACACATGTGTCGAGAGGTCGTAAAACAAGAGCCAGCTCAGACCAGTCTCCAACTGGGTACCCTTTGGTGGAAAACATTACCTCCTTTTCATTGCCTAAAACTTCTTCACAGGCACCGAGTTCGTCTTTTCCCCATCCAGCTCCCCAGCTGGTTTTCCGTCACCTGGTTTCACCAGCACATATCCGGTTTCGTTAGTTAGTGCACCTAAGGGTGCTACGGGGCCACTTCAGTCCAGATCAGGACTCCAGGGCTGTTTAGGGCAGGCCTCCCGATCCCTCTGTGAAATCCCCAATTCTTGACACAAAAGGATAATTCCACCCTTCTGATAAAAATAGAGAAACGGCCTTAGGTTCTCCAGAGGGCTCTGATTTGTAGTACAGAGTTCAAGTTTTGGCCTCTGATGTCCTAGATCAGAATTTCTCTAGGATGGGGCCATTACCTGTAGGGCAGTGATGTTTCTTGATTTGAATGGTGACTTGAATACAGTACATAGGACCCGTATTGTAAAGCCAGACCTTAACAAAACTAGATGGGATCTCTGTTTTTCATGGCACTTAACTGTATCAGACCTTATATTATAGCTACCTGGTGTTTGTCTGTTTCTCTAGGCTTTAAATCCTTAAAACAAAGATTGTGGTGTATTCATTTATGTATCTCTGACAACACCTAGCACTTTACATAATACGCAGGACTGTATGAGTGAAAGTGTGCTTTCACTATACATTTTCACTATAGAAGGGTTGAAAAGAGTTATCATGTATATGCAGAGTTCCCTCATTTAAACAGTAAGAGATTAATAAGAGAGATAATGAGCCACGTAAGTGTTTTTATCTTTGGGGTGCCTGGGTGGTTCAGTCGCTTTAGTGCCCAACTCTTGGTTTTAGTTCGGGTCATGGTCTCAGGGTCATGGGATTGAGCCCTGCATTGGGCTCTGCGCTGTGCGTGGAGCCTGCTTAAGATTCCTTCTTCCTCTGCTCCCTGCACCATCCCCACCTTTGCACATGAGCACACTTTCTCTAAATAAATAAGTGTTTTTATCTTCTTTACTACCCTTCAGCAAAATATTTTCATTAATTCAGTCATTTTTTCATTTGACAAACATTGATCAAGGACCTATTTTTTTCTGAGGCTACACGAGCCTTCCAAGTCCAGGTTGCAGAACCAAAAAGGACCGTTCACTGTTCCAAATCTCATTGCCAGCTCTGCCTGTGCCACAATGTGCAATGAAGTTGAAATCCTGCATCTTCTCCTTGCCTTTGCTATGTAGTTGTTTCCTCGTGGCCCGAGAGTCATTCTCAAGATTGTGAGTCTGGGCTCGAAGTAGTCAAGGAGCTGTTCTCCAAGCTGCTGTTTTCCCTGGAAGGGGCACGTAATTATTGGGTCATGCTGGCTTTCTGACACTGGATGTAGTTTCTCTCTTCTCGCCTGTCCAGTTTCTAAAACTCAAGCGTGTGGCAGGAAACCAGCAGCCCAGAAATGTGAGCCTCACTCTGTGGTCACCTTGCCCCCTGACATTCTGTTGTGAACATTTTCAAATATAAGAAGCTTAAAGAATCACCACCTAGATTCTCGTATTCCATTTCACTATACGTGCTTTGTCATATATTTATACATGTATCTGTCCTTCCATTTATACATTAATCCGTCTTTTGAAGCATTTCAAAGTAGCTTGTAGACACCTCACCCCTAACCACTGCAGCATCTTTATCACTAAAAGGCTCATTTTATGTTTATGGGTCTTTTGTTGTTGTTGAAATTCACAAAGAATGAATGCACAAATCCCAGTATACTAATGGCCACTTTTACTGTAGGATGTCATTTTCTTTCTTGGCCTTTTTCATTATAAATAAGTAATCATGAAGATGAAAAATATTCTGTGATATCTAGAGTTACATATCTAGAATATCAATATTCTGTGATATCTAGAGTTAGCACATTTAGGGGGTGAGTACTCACGTAACTTTTTCCTTCTACGTGACCACGTTTATTCAACTCAGGAAGGAGCAGAAAGAGAACAGGAGTGTGAGGCTTGCGTGTTAAAGGCCTCACTTTGCAGATAGACTACCTCAGCTCCTTCTACCATCTCTGTAGTCACCTCCTTTGTCTCGTCTTAAGTCCCTTGTTGCTGCAGTAAGAGGAGAGGCAGTATATGTGGCAATAAGGGACATGAGTTTTGGCATCATAGAACCTAAATTCAAACTCAAGTTACCTTGACCTTGGGCAAGTTACACTTAATCCCTCAGTGCCTCTGTTCCCTCATCTGTTTAAATGAGGATAATATTGTCATCCAAGGTTGTGATGATTCAGTAAGGTAATGGATGAAAATTACCTGGCACATAGTATGGCCTCAGTGACATTAACTATTATTACTGCCCCCCAAATACCAGCTCAGTGAATGGTTAGAGTTTGTGTGTGTAGTTAATTTAGAAAGGCTTTAATACTTTTCAGATGATCAAAGTGAATCTTTTGTATGATCATTGAACTTCTGAGGAAATACTGAATCATGTATCCTTGTTTTAATGGAAATGAGCACCGTGTAGCCTCAACTGAGAAGTCTCCTTTTACCTCAGACAGGATAAACACTGGATTTTCCTCACAATGTCCCTGTCCTGTGTCCCCAGAGTCATGCCTTAGTAAGGAAAGAGCAACAGCCAAAGGACATCATATTTCCTCTTCATGGTTCCCAGGGCTTCCTTTGAAGCCTGAAGTCACAAGGTGGTTTCTTTTTTGCTCATGTTTAATACCAGCCCTTCAAGCAGCCAGGCTTCAAATTCAGGAATCTGCTTGGCTTCTCCTCTCCAATGCTTCCACCTTAGACCAGGCACATGTTCGATGGATTTTTCTCTCTCCTTCCCTCCCAAGCCTCACCTTTCACAGTGGCTTGTGTGGTACTCTGCTTGTAATACTCAGACAATATTTGTAGATTTGCATAAGTCATGTGGTAATTTCTTAGAAACCTATGTGGGGGAAGTTCAGCTCTTCCTAAGAACTAAACAACAGTCACTTCTTGCTTCCACTTTGCCTTCAGAAATGATAAGGGGGCAAGTTAGAAGCCATGGAAGCTCTTCCAGAAAGTGGACAGGGTCCAAGGAAGGCTGGCACAAAGTACCATCAAAAGGGACCCAAAGAGGGACAATCTAAGCCTCAAACCCTCTTCTGTTGAGTCAGAAAAGGACAGATATTAGGCATAATGGATTGTGGGATATAGGGAAGGGGGGAAAGTGGCAACTCTGATATGTCACTGATACTATATTAGCCATTTCCCAGCACTCTCTGTGTGGGACCTGCATGTTCTGTGTGTGTCAGACACTAGCTAGGTCAGCACAGTGAAGGATCCCTGAGACAGTATGCTGCGATTCCCACTGAGTTGGGTTCAGATGGTCACACATGGGATGGAGTGTGGGATAGCGTGGGCGGCGCTGGTGCTGAAACTAGAGTTGGAGCAATTCGGGTCCCTCAGCCCCTTCAGCTTAGTCTTATCAGATCAGGCCGTCACGGAGCAGATAGACAGGTAAGTCTCAGGGACCTCTGAACCCAATTAAAGTTATACCACAAAGAAATCAAACTCATGTGGTTTGCATTTCAGAAAGCTACATTTGGTGGGCTGTTCCTGTTTTAATTCGGTAACCTAATGCAGACCATGTGAACATTTGAAACGCTTTTAACAGTTAAACCAGCTCAAATAACACAAAACCAGAGCAGCAATAAAGAATGAATTAAAGCTGATTGCAACTGTGGCCAACACAATTTTTTTCTTGCAAAGAACTTGCGGGGCGGGGAATAGAATGCAGGACCGTGGGGGGGGGGCGGGAAGAGACCAGTACCCCCACTTTCAACTTTGAGTAAAGCAGTGGGCACTTTGACTTCTTTTATTTCTTAAGCAAATGTTTGAAACAGATTAACTTAGAAGGTGTACTTAAATCTTGAAGGGACTTTGGATGAAGGAGCAAAGAGGGTTGACATCCTTTAGAACTGATAGCTTGGTAGTTAGTAGCCCTGTCTAAGACAGTTAGTTCGGTAGGCAAGGGCAGGTTGCTAAACCCACCCGAGGTCAAGAGTTCAACCCTGCACGGGTCACTTAGCCTACTACCGGAGGAGAGGGAGCAGCAAACCTGTTTGAGTGCCCCAGGCTGTACCTCCCACATGTCTACAAAGGGTGACCCGGGAATGAGAAACTGAGACAACAGTAGTGTGTTCTATGCCCCAGGCACTGTTTCAGGTGCAGTCAGTGCCACATAACCAACCTAGCTGCTGGATCCCTCTGTGCCTCAGTTTTATTATCCTTAAAATGGGGACAGAGCTAACTCTGTCATCCCTACTTCATAGTTGAGGAGACTGAGGCACAGGGAAATTAAATTCCTTCCTCAGGGTCACATAGATAATAAAATGGCAGGGCCAGTATTCAGACCCTGGTAGTCCGGTATGAAGAGTATCAGCCCAACTGCAATATAACGCTCTAGCAAGTTACACATCTCAGAGACAAGTCCAGTTGCTGATGATGAGAGCAAATGGCATAACCTCAACCTGGGCTCTTAGTGTCTCACCAAGAGAGGCTTGGCTCCAATGGTAACATGTCCACACTCACCACCGCGCGCAGTGTGTGCTTCACACTTGTGGCTCCATTCCTGTTGGTTGAATTGCAGTTTGTACAGACATAGAAGATGCCTCCAGAAGAGTGTGTGGTCCATTTATGGACAGAGACTTTTCTGTGAATAAAATTCTAAAAGCGACGGTGAATGTGCATGGCATTTACTTCCATGTAATTCCATACACTTGATGGGAGAGCCCTGGAGTATGACAGATGTAGCTTGGTCCCAGCCCTGTAAGATGTGCCACAGGTGACAGCTAACCACCTTCCCCACTTCCCAGAATGTGCTGACTTTGTCAGAGATCCAAAGAAATAAGGGAGGAAGGACCCATTAATTTTGGATCCATTAGTGACAGAAAGCCTGCCAAGTGGGAAGGAGTAAAGCTACAGGAAGAAACTTTATTCGCAGACTGCTGAGGGGTTATCACCAGCAGCAGGGAGCCAAATAACCACCAGTGCTTGCAGGTTCCCTCCCAAGCAGTGGGAAGCCAGTTTGTCAGTCTATTCTGCAGGCAATGCCAAGTTCATCTGCCCAACTCTCACAGACACTCCTGTCCGGAGGATGAGAAGTCTGCCACTTTCCCCTTATACAGTGAAAACTGGTATCAGTGTTGCCAGCTTGAAACCCTGAACAATACTTAAAATTATAAAGTATAAATAAAAAGATAAAGCTTATCAGTGGTTTCTTTTTCTTAACCTCATAGATAAGGTCAAATGGTTAATTAAAGTATCTTAGACTAGGTGATTATTTCCACAGCCCTGTTCTGTTATTAGAGGGGAGAAGTGGATTCAGACAGTCAGTGAATGTGATGCCTATTTGACTTGAAGGTAAGGAAAAATCTAGTTACCTCCCTCTACAACTCTGGTTACAAGGATTACAACCCACTTAACTCTCTTTAAGGCCTGGATAAACATAGACTGCCTAGTCTCCAAAACGTTCCTCAGATTATTGGTCTAGTTCCAATGAACTTTCTAGAAAAGTTCTCAAGTTTTCCTGATTTCTCCAGGCCAACTCTGCCATCTTTCTGTAGTATGCCTGTGTGGCTTTGAACATGTCACCCAGCTAGATGGGGCACATCATGTACCTGGAGCTCTGTAGACAATAAATAAATAATTATTGAAGAGTACCTGGCAAATAGACCAGGGTAGAATAGAACTCCGATTAACATTATGGATAAAAATCCATTTTCTGTGTAATACAAGTTTTTTCATCTCACACTCTATCTCAGCGTCTACTGTCAGTCAACCCAACCTGTGACGGGATCCTTCATACATATGAGGCCCAGCTAACCAAATCCGTGACATACAAAGAGTTTTCAATTACATCTTCCTCCTTATTCTGTTTTCTCTGCTAGAATTTAAAATTTCTGTTCAGCAGCATCTATAAGCCACTCTAGTTACAGAAGGACACAACATTCTCTGAACTTTTTATGGTTCAGGAACATGAGTTGCCAAAGATCTCCTTACACCCTATTTCAGTCCTTTAACATCCTTTGTGGGTTTTTTTTTAAATTCATCATTCAAGAAATATTTCTTGAGCGCCCCACCCTCCAACCCCCCATCCAATGTCTATGCTCTCTATGAAAAATGAGCAAAAATATGTATATGTTATACATATCTATTTTATTTCTATTTTATATAGTTTTATAGATACAAATAATAAAAATGTATTATATTATCTGTATATTTATTTCATATTATGTGTCAGGCACTGTGCTGGGCTCTGTGAAAAATAATAGAGAGAAAAATAAATCGACATGATCATAGAATGCACAGTCCCGTGAGGGGGTTGATGGGCATTAATTGAATATTTATACAAATACCTTAAAATTGTAACCCTCTAAAGTACAAAGGCCTGTTTTTAGGGAAGCATCTAGTAGAGGAGCTTGACTTTGCTAGGAAGATCAGGGAAAATTTTTTTGAAAAATTTTGAAAGTGGGGGTATCACCATCCCATAGTGATAAGCTCACTCAGACTTTAAGGGTGGTGTTGGAGACTATCTGTCTATCTAAATGGATAAATGGCCAATCAATGGTCTAATTTGAATAAAGTTTTAAATAGTTCAACAGTTCTTTCTGCTTCTATCTCAAGTCCCATAGTGTACCTCCTTTCCTTGGTGGGTTCTGCTTATATCTCACACTTTAGAAAGCAAACACCCAGCTGTGCAAAAATGATAAATCACTTTTAACTTTAGCCAAAATCTGGACAAAAAGAGGCCTCCTCTTTCTACTTCTCAACCCTTCCCACCAACGTGGTCTTAATTTCAAAGCTGGTGATGAAGATTGAACATGGAAAAAGGTCTGGCTTATGGCTCTTTCTTTTGGCAGCAGCGACCTTGGGAATAATTTAGAGATCACATTTCAGACCTATTTTGCACACCATCAAAGCAAAGAGGATAGGAACTGATGCTTTTGAAATTGGAGGGGCCAGGCCAGTTTTCATGTTACTCCCGTTGAAGTTCTCTGGCGTCACAAGTTCAGCAGACGGATATCATACGCCTACCTCTGGTATGGTGTTCTGGGTTCCTTGGGAAATATGATCCTTGGCCTCACTTTCATCGTGCCTACCACAGCGTTTAGGCCAAGACCTCCTAAATCACAACGTCATGCAGCCCTGTCTACCCAGCGGACCTGAGCATTGGGATTTCAATGACCCCTCCCAAAGGGGCCACCCTTCTAACTGGAAGATTCTTCTCAGAGATGATATGGTACAATTTTTATGAGACTTTGGTGTGTGCAGCAGCTCCACGGAATATGATGAGTGAATATTCCCCCAAAATCACTTTTACTAAATATGCAGACAGTCAGGCCAGTGAGAGCAGGATAAAGGTGATTGCTTCAAAGTCAGAGATGCTCTAAATAAAACAAACGGAAATTTTACTCTTTCCAAAGGGCAAAGAGAGGAGCCAACCACCCTGAATATTTCAGCGCTAAATTTCTTGTGTTGCATATATTATAAGAGAAGTATTATCTACCCTGAAACTTATTTCCATAACAGCACTCTGGGATCCAAAAGAAGTGAGTCACAGATGCTTAGAAGCATCTCAATTGCTCACTTTGAACAGTTCAAATTAAATTATTGAAAGGAGGATGCACTCGGATTGTTTCTTCCTATCTCCCTGTCCAGCTAAAACAAGTTCCTTTTGCCACATGTGTAGTCTTTTGAATGGGTTAAGAGCGTGAACTTCTAGCGGTGTGGACCTGGGTCTAAGCCTTGGCCTGGCCAAATAACTACTGTGTAACCTTGAACATGCTCACCTTGTCCAAGCCTCAGTTACATCATCCTTACCGTGTGGATAATAACAAACAGCTCACATAGCTGTCATCAGAAATAAATGAGGTAATTCATATGTCAAGTTTTAGCATTAGGTCCATTATAAGGACTCAACAGTATTCACTATTATTATTATCGTTATTGCTACTGTTATTAGCACATGATGGTGATTTTCAATAGTGAAAAGGATCCCAATTTGCCTAATGACTTATAAGTCTCAGAGCCAAGATAGATAGCACCCTATGATGCTGAACCCTACATACTCACTGGTGAAATTGCACTGGGACCCATGATTTAGTATGAAACCTGAAGTGCATGATGGTCTAGCCTGAATTCAGGAATGTGGTTAATGGATAGTTGAACATTCCTGAGTCAAACTCTGAAATTACCAGATCCATTATCTCCTTGGCAGGGTAAGCAGTGCAGCCCTTTTCCTTTCCTGGTTACAAAAGTGCGTGTTGGAGGGACAATCCTGGAACCCAAGGGTTGGATGAGTATGAGTTGCATGAGACCTTCCATTTGACCCTCTGTTATTACATTCTGATGAAGTGTAGACATTAGGCCACCAGGAACAGGCGTTCTCTCAGGAGCAATACAAGAGAGGAGCACACCTCTTTGCAAATGGAAAGCTGATCTCTTGGTCCTGCTTATTCTATCACAATAGTTTTCAGATGTCCACTGGGGACTCTGAATGGTATGTCATTTCCAGTGCATTTTCTACCAATAAAATGTGATAACAATACCCTTGGGAGTGTTTAGAGAGACTTGATCCCAGATCCAGGAAGATAAAGAGTACCTGGAGGGTCTGTTCTATATGCAAGTCATATTCCATGCAAATAGTTTTTGGAAAAATCTAACTTAGATTTGGATGTTTCTTTTAATTTGGTGTCTGACCAGATTGATGGGGAGTGAATGGCCTGTCCTTAGTCCCATCTGAGGACCACATCAACCCCTACCTCAACTCTGGAGCTTCCTCCATCCCCTGACTTTGGAACCCTGATGAGCCACAGCTTAGCTGAGCCTTTCTGGCTCTGCTTAGAAAGGATTCCCAGCCTGTGTGGGAGTTAGGGTGAACTCTATGGCATGGGAGAGCAAAACAGCAAGGAGAGCAACAACATACCTCATTGGATGGACTGCCTTCCACCGGAGGGAAAGCAGACAATACTTGTTTACTACATTTGAATTCTAAGAAGGTGGGAAAATGAACTTAGAATTATACTTCTTTGACAAACCGATGTTTACTTCCCTCTGAAGGAAAAGGCAGGACAGAGAGCTAGAAGTAAGATTAATTTATTTATGAACTTGCGCTTTATGAGTCATGTCATTTAAGAGAAGATGTGTAAAAAGGATGGGTAATCATTCTGAGGTTTAGCGGAAGCTTTTGTGTGTAGCAAAATGTTTTTAAAGCTACCCTTGGGCCATCATGGGGCACTTGGCCTGTGAATTATTTCTGTGGTCGTTCAATTAAGAAGAATTATCACAACTTCTCATGATGCATTTGGCCACTCCTTGTCCCAGGTTAATTAGCACTGGTGAGTCCGTGAAGCTAGTTTAACATCACTCACCCCTAACACAGAACTAGCAGTTGAGCATCTTGTGAGCCAAACTCCTTCTCCAACTCACTGTCCATCGTGACCTTATCTGAATACTTCTCCATCTGTTGAGTTGACCTTGCCTAGTTTGCATTCTGTGCAATGACCTGAGAGTGTTAAGAAAGGCAACGTAGGTACAACTGGTGAGTTTTTCCTACAGAGTTTAAAGGGAGTCTTGGGGCACCTGGGTAGCTTAGTCAGTTGAGTGTCCGACTCTTGATTTTGACTCAGATCATGATCTCAGGGTTGTGAGCTGAGCCCCATGTTGGGCTCTGTGCTGGGCATGGAGCCTGCTTAAGATTCTCTCTCTCCCTCTGCCCCTCCCCCCCAAATTAAATAAATAAATAAATAAATAAATAAATAAATAAATAAATAAATAAAGGAGGTCTTAATGTAAAGTAGGACAGGATTATTGTTATGCTCTATGGTATATTTTAATGGAAAAAAAGTGTCTTCTTTTTTTTTATAAGAGGGTTATCTCACATTATCATTATCATTGTTATTATTATTCATATCCTAAGTGACTTAGAAAAGGCAAATGAGATTCATAGCTTTGCTGACTCAGTACAATCTGATACACAGTGTCAACGTTCCTCCTCTTGTGTGGACTGACAGATTTTGATGAGAATTTTCTGTACAGAAAAGATGTTTGCTTTCGTACAGTAAATTATGTGAGATTAGAAACATTCCCTTTTCTTCAGACCGTGTTGGCAATTTGATCTGTAGGAGGTGATTGAAGCTCCCGCTTTGAACTAAATTACTACAGCTTAAGTCTGTCTCTTAAAGTTCCATTTTAAGTTTATTTGAAGTCTATACAGGAAAGATGAGAGAGGAGAATGATTGAAACAAATATACTATATTATCTCACATTTTATTTGAGATATTCTTCCTCAAATAATGCTAATTATGAAAGATGTGAAAATAAGCTCATAAATACATATTCTTGGGTTTTATGGTTACCCATTAATTAAAACTCAACCGGTGAGGATGTCTAGAAATACTAATTTTATAAGATGATATTTGCAAGCATTTTGGTTTGATGTTAAGCTGAGACTGTGTTTTGGGGAGAGAGAGGGGATGTATTCAGGAGGCCTTTTACAGATACTTCATCTAGCCAAAGTAGCCAAAGTGTGTCCCGAAGTGTATACTGAAAGATGTCCGTAGCTTGACGGTAAAGCAAACTAGAGAAGTTCTAAAACCTATTTCTATCTTATGAGTGAGGAACTTTGGTTCTTAAAGTTCCAGGGCAGGGCCCGTTTTTCTGTATTGTTTTAGTGAGAACTTCTTTCTTTGATTAGCATATTGTCCTTGTAAAGCCATCGAACACGTCAGGAATATTGAGTCAATGCCTGGATGTGAGAATTGTTCCACAATGATCTTCAAGTTATTTATCATCTGTCCTTTTGTGATGTGACCTGCCTCTATCAAAATGCCACCTACAATTTAATTTCTTGTTCTTGAGATGTTCACAGAGAATCAATAATTGAGTTATTAAAAGGGAGCGTGTCACGTTGCGGGGGGGACTGAGGTGTTTGTGACAAGGAACTTATGCATAGGAGTGAGGGGTTTGGTGAAGGGTGTAGGTAGCCCTTACGTCGTAGTGATGCCCACCTCCTCCCTGCCTTTCTTCCCCCCTCCAGTTCTGTACCCCACCCTTTACATCTCTGTAAAGACCAAGACCTGCCTTGGATTCTCTCCTCCTCTCCTTCAGTTCTCTAATGTACTTTGGTGGTTGGGAAAGAAAATGCTATTTGCAGTGACACAATGCTGAATAAGAAGTAGAGAAGCAGTGCAAAACTACCATGACAGAGCCTCGGTGTGCCTGGCCGAGTACCCATGCGCAAGACTTAATGCCAATCAGAGCAGCCATGTGAAGATGAGACCGTGGGCCTCATGAGTAGTTTTATAGAGGCAGAATCTTTTTAGCCTGTTTTACTGAGAATCCCTTTGTGATAAAACTTGCTTTAGCAGGCAAATGTGTTTACTTGATGTGATTATATGAGAACCAAGGATGATAGGGAGGGGATGGAGAGAGGAGAAGAGGTTGCTCGCTAATACGTAATGTTTGTGAGAGAGAAAAATTGTGCAGGCCAGAGAGTCTTTCCGAAAGACAAATCTTTCTTTTTACTTGTTTCAAGTTTTGGTGTGAGGCAAAGACAAACTTCTCATATTTATATTCTATTACACATGAAAGGTAAAATGTGAAAAAATTGTACCACTAACACTGTCGATATTGTATGAAAGCCAAAGGTGTGAGGGACAGGTGTGCAGGCTATCAAAAAATATTTTCAATGCATATCTTAGGGTCTTTAAATATGTCTCTCCTCTAGAGAAGTTGTGGGACTCAGTAACACACTCATAAATAAATAGCTCAACCCAAATTAACACATTTCAGCTAAGAGTTTTAACAGCAACAGCCTCTTTGCCCTGCCCCATTAGAGTTTCTGTAAAGGATCATTTCCACCAACACCAGCTTCATGTTCTTTCCTTTTCCCCTGTTCACTTTCTTCTTGGGTGTATTCAATCCAAAATGAGGGAGCCAAAGAACCAAAGGAAGGGAACATATAAAATCTCCAAGACTGAATTATCTCCCTTAAATAATCACCATGTTGGTCTTCATCTTGGAGGATCCTAAGACCTTCTTCATTCATCTCTCTTTATTTGGGGGGAGAGGAAGTGATGCCTGGATCTACAGAGTAAACTTTAATAGATCCTTTCTATTTTAGTGTATGAGGGGTGTAATAAAGGAATTGTTCTAGAGACATACAAGATAACAAGAAAAGGTAAACCATGAGAGTAGGAGCAATATGAAACAAAAATGAGAGGAACGGTTGGAAACAAAAAAAGGCATTTGGCATACTAGACAAACAGGAATGCACTCTTCGAAAGTGGCAAGGTGTGGGAGCACCGTGTCGAAGGTGCAGGTGCTAGAACCATTCCCCTTGGGTTTGAATCCTGCGTCCATCATTTGCTAGATATGTGACCAGGAGAAAGTGCCTCAACCCCTCCAGGGCTCAGTTTCTTCATCTGCGAAATGGAAATGATGGTAGAAGCAGTTTGAAAGGATATTCGTAAGGAATAGAGGAGTTAGTCCACAAGCATTGGGCATGCGGCAGGCGCTCATATGCACAGTATCGTCGGGGCTTAAGTGACAGAAAAAGAAGGACAGCTCTACATTCTGAACTGCTAGTTACTGTGGGCATATTTCAGTGTATAAAATGGCTGACAATTTAAGCAAGGCAGATCAAAACCACTCCTTATTCTTGGAGATTGTTAATTCAGTTCTTCTATCTGGAAAAAAAAAGATAATCTCTTCAAATTCTGGAGTCTGTGGAGGTCATGGAAGCATTGCTATAGTTAAATGAACAAGTAAAAGTCTAGGATAAAAAGGTCTGTTTGGGCAGAAAGTTTTTAATAGAGGTGTTTTTGTTTTGTTTTGTTTTAAGTACAATAGAATTAGGACATGTTACTGAGAACTTTATGTGGTCACCAAAAGGTAAAAACCATAACATGAATGCATAGTATTCTTGTGTAATCAGGGATAGATTTGTGAATAGATTATGATATGATGTTTTTTTCTCCATTAAAGAAAAATCTTTTCTTTATATGACTAATCTGATTTGTGTCAGAATTCACAAATCTGGACTATTTTCATATAAGTGTGTGCTTCTCAAATGTCCTTCAATGGGTGAAGAGTTAACCAAACTGTGGTACATCCATACCATGGAATATTATTCAGCAATAAAAAGTAATAAGCTTTTAATACATATGATAACTTGGATGGATCTCAGAAGTATAGTTAATGAAAAAAGCTGACCTCAAAAGATTACATACTATTTGATTCCATTAATATAACATTGTTGAAATGACACAGTTATAAAGATGGAGAACCAGTTAGTGGTCGCCAAGAGTTAGGGTTGGTGGAAGGTCTGCAGGTGGCTATAAAGATGTATCATGAATAATCCTTAGGGTAATAGAACAGCTCTGTATCTTGATCCTAGTGGCAACTAAATATGTGTTAAATTTCACAGAACTAAACATGCACACATGCTCATATATACATTCACACACCAATGAGTGCAGGTAAAACTGATAAAATAAATTCTGTGGGTTGTACTAATGCCAATTTCCTGGTTTTGATATTGTACTATAATTGTGCAAGATGTTACTATTGGAAGAAACTAGGGTGAAGATAGGGATACACAGGACCTCCCTGTACATTTCATGCAACTTTCTGTGAATCTATAATTATTTCTAAATAAAAAGTTCAAAAATCGAAGTATATTTATTTCTAATTTGATTTTAACTTTGTTGATTTCCACAACACTACCATGACAAGATAAGGTAATTCCTTTGCAGCACCGATGATAATGATTTGAAAGACCGACTGTCCGACAGCTCTTTGAATGTGAGCATTTTGGGGGTCGGCAACTGCATACTACTCCAGAATTCATAAATTCACTGTTTTCCATTGCTACCAGATGAAGACGCAATGACAGAAACCTTTATGTGTAATTAGGCCGAGTCTAAAAACCATGCAGAATAATTTTTCCACAGTCTTTGAGAACTTAGCCAATATGACCCAATATGTTTTGTTTTGATCACAGCCTATCCATGGAGGCCTTTTGATCACATTTAAGGAGGAACCGGGCAGTCACTCATCTGAGTCCTTGCTCCATGTAGTACCAGCTCCCTTATCACTACTCCTGTAAGCTTCCTATCTCAACCAGATGGCAAAACAGGGAGGGGATGCATTTAGCGAGCAGTGGGCTGCTCAGAACTTGGGCTCCCCAACCAGGTGGAAGTTTTCTCAAAGAAGGTCTTTGTTGGCAGTGACCGCAGTCTGAATGTGTGCGACATCCTGGTGTGGGAGTTTGTAATTAGCTTGTAGATCTTCCAAGGAGGGTGATGTTTTTGAGGAATAATAACTGATTTGTCTGGGGCCCTTTTCTGCCCATAGTTTGGATTTGGATTTTGGATTTTTTTTTTCCATTCTGGTTCAGAACCTGGGAAGCTTACTGAACATGCTGATTTAGGCCCCATTTAGTTAGTTGGTTAGTCGGTTAGTTAGCTGTCAGTTACAGCCAGATGTGTTTTAGTTTAGAAAATAGAGTGTGGAAGGTTTTGCTGTCGATTTAGGGGTCTTTAGGTGATTTGTAAATGTATTCACAGGGGTCTAACCATTGTTGATGTAAGGAGGAATGTGTCCTCAGGAGATCTGTGGCTGAGAGCTGGATCGTTTCACAAGTTTAAGGGCAGTGCTTACGTCAGAATCTGTGTGGCGTACAGCATTTATAGAGAGCTGTGCATAAAAGGGGCTAATCCTCTGCCTTTGTGTGACACTTCAAAAGTTTTGAAATCATTTCATGTGAATCTTTTTGTTATCTAAATCCAGGTAGGGCAGGTCTGACACCCTCCACCTACATTTTTTTTTCAACAGATACAGAACAAAAGACTGGAAGGGTCATGCCTTAGTCAAGGTCCCCAGCTCAGGAAGTGAGGAATCAAGGACTAGTTATAAATTTTTTATTTTGGTACTCTTTTCACCAGAACCTTCTGTCTCTGCACACATCCTGATACCAAAGAAATATGATAAATTCTGTTTCTTCTTTTTATTGGCTTTAGATATTTGAAAGAATCTGTTTATGGTGAGATCTGAGTTTATTTTCTGCCATCAGAAGCTTATGTGGGTGAGAGATTGGCCTTGAGAAGTATCAGTGAAAAGATCATTTTTACGGCCATCGATCTTTTGATTATATGGTTCCCTATAGAACTAGGTAATAGAAGGCAGAACTGCCTACTAAGTAATGCTTAGTGCGAACTTACCATTCAGAGAAATCAAGACTTTCTTCTTTTAAATATTCGTTCTGTTTTAGTGGTTTGATTAACCTATACCTTGGCTCTTTCATTGGTCGATAATCTGTCCAATTAAGGAACTATTGCTCTGTCTAGGTCATGAATTCAACAGATAATTTGGTACTAAATGATAAATAATAAATATTAAATGAGTAAATAAATAATAAAATTAATAGGGAGATAATAAAAGTCATGAATATAGCCCTCTCTGCAGTTCTTCTCAAGATATGTCGTGTTGGTTGTTTTAAGTTTTATGCCTTAGTGTTTTTCATCTATTACACCACCGTAGATTAAAATAATCCTATCTTGGGATCAAAATAATTTTATTTGAAGTGGAGGGGTTCTTAATGACAAATACTACTCTTAAATAAACCATTTTTAAACTAATTTATCCCCTTCCTTTATTTTAAAAATAATGCAAATTGATGTATTACTTGCATTATATCCCAGAACCCTGAAAGAATTAATGTATTCTCTTCCACTCATTATGTGACAGCAGCTTGAGGGAACGTAAAACCCAGGAGCTGATGTTTATAGACAGACTTAGGATACAGAAAAATTTATGACTTTTCTCATTAAAAAAAAAAAAAAGTTGAGTCACACAGGAAGGTCTTGAAGGACATCAGTAAAAAGACTAGCCTAATAATTTTGATAATTTGGATCCTTCTAATGCTGGGATGGTTTGTATAGAAGAGTATCAGGTCCAGAGAGAACTGGATATCACACACAATCAAAAATACCCTTGTGTGGTCCTAATAAAAAAAAGAATTATTCATGTTTGATGTTAAGTGTTGGCAGGTGAAAATTTCGAATTTGTAAACCCAGGAAAATTCTACTTTAAGTGAGAAGAATATTGGTAGATTCAGAAATAAGTAACTCATAATTGCTTTGTACTTTAGTATTTTGGCCAAATTCTTCTAGATATTGTGAGAAAACCCATCTCTCCCCCTGATTTTATCATCAAGCATTAATGTTGCCTCTGTTTGGTCAAAGATACAGTACTCCAAGGCATGTGTGGGAAAGAGCATCCACAGGGTCTTTTTCTTTTCTATTTTTGGCCTTCATGCTTGGAATTCCCTTATTCCAAAAATATCTTTTTGGGGAAACCCAAACAATGTGCTAAAATTAATACCCCAAAAGGAAATGAACTGGAATTGACCTTTGCCGCTTCCTGCTCCTTGTTTCCTGCTATTTTAGCAACTTTCTCAAAAGTGGCATCCGTCCATCTCTGGTCTTGTTATCAGAGTCAAAGCTGATTTCCTGACCATGAAACGCAGAAGTGAGGGGCACAGGGCTTTGAACAAAATGGTGGGTTTGGAAAATGGAGATTAGAAATGCCAGACACAGAAGAAGGCATTCGGTGTGATTCTACTTCCATGAAATTCTAGAACAGGCAAGATACTCTGTAGAGACAGAGAGTGTGTCAGTGGTGTCCCGGGAGGAAGCTGGCAGGAAAGGTGCAGGAGAGATCTTTTGGAGTGACAAAAATGTCGTATCTTGATTGTGTTGGTGGTGACATTAAGTGTAGACATCTGCTTTGTGTTGGTGGTGACATTAAATGTAGACACCTGCTGAAATTCAACAGCTATACCCTTGAAATAAATGTCAAATAAAATTAAGTTTAATAAGGGTAAATCAATGTAATAAAAATTAAATAAATTTGAAATAAATAAGTTTTCAAGGTGAAATAAATTTGATTATATGTAACATATCTCAATAAAGTTGATCTTTTAAAAATTGTGATTAGAATGCAATTTGAAAAGCATTACTGCCAATTCCGTTTGTCCTTTAATTTTGTCTTTAGTACAGAGGACATGACAATATTTTGGGACAATATTTTGATAGCAACAACTACTTTTCATGTTTTATAAGGTTAAGATGTCCATGCAGTATTACTGAAAGATAATTTATCTCACAAAATAAGATTGTTCTACTTAATTAGAGATGTTTACATTTATATTGCCTGTGGGTAGAACTATTATTTTGACTTAAAAATGTTAACATATTAATTTCATTGTTGTCTTGCTAAGGGTGGATATTTACCTAACAGTTAGTTATCCCCAGGTCCTCTCATTCAAACTGCACACCCCTGTGTGACCTCCCCAAAGACATGTTTGGTGTACCAGCTCAGCTTTGGTGTGAGAATAGCTACTCATCCTTGGAAAAGTGTTCTCAACAAGCAGACTTGGCTTGTATTCATTTGCCCCCAGCTTCTCCATTACAAAATGTTCCGAATCGGAACTGGTTCTTTGTAAGCCTTTGCAAACTTTGTTAGGTGGAGCCTGGCTTTTCATGGTCCATGTGCCCATTTTCCTCTTCTATTGTTTCAAGAATGCCGTCTTATGTTACCCATACACAGTAGTCAGACATAGTGATTTATTGTGTGACAAATTTAATGATCCTTTGGAAAAACTAGATGATGATTTCTCTAGTTAGAATTTAGATATAAAATAGAAAAGTGATTTTTGATTACCTTGCTGGACCCGTTTCAGGGACATTCTAGCTAAATGACAACCTTTGACTAGTATTTAAAACACCTGAGCTTCAAAAAGGTATATGCACGCTCATGTTCACTGCAGCATTATTTACCATAGCCAAGACATGGAAACAACTAAGTGTCCATCGGTGGATGAATGGATAAAGATACACACACACACACACACACACGCACACACACACACAGGAATATTTTTTCAGCCATAACAAAGAAGAAAATCTTGCCATTTGTGACAACATGAGTGGATCCTGAAGGCAAGTAAAGTAAATGAAATAAGCCGGACAGACAAGGACAGATACTGTGTGTTCTCACTTCAATGCGGAATCTAAAAAGAAAAACCAAACCCAGAGATACAGAGAATAGCTTGGTGATTGCCAGGGGCAGGGATTGGGGTTGGGCATGTAAGAGGGCTGAAATAGATGAAAAGTGGTCAAAAGATACCAAAAAAAAAAAAATCTAGACATATGTAAAATGCAGGGACACAAGACAATGTAAGGGGAAAGAGGAAGAAGTTGTACAGTGTGTCCTTTGAGTGGGAGCAAAGCAGTGTGTACCTACATGTACTGGGGGCATACGGGGCCTTCTAGGAACTTCCAGGGGAAGTACAAATGCCAGGAAGATCCAATCCGTAATAAGAGACTGGATTTGCTTTTTGAGAAAATTATACCCATCTCAACTGTTGCCTTATGGGTCTGGAAACCTTAAACCAGGTGGATCCAGAGTTTTAATGAAGCCCACAGCTCTGAGTTACTTGCAGGATGAAACTCTGGAAGTCTGATGCAGTGTGAGGGAAGTGGCTTAATGCCTTTTTATTTGCAAAACCACAAAATGATAAAGACCCCTGACTTACCCAAAGGAAGACCAGTGCCCATAGGTTTTTCTTTATGATGTGCATACTTGAAAAGATATTCTCCTTGTTAACAAAATAAAAAAGCCAGACTTGGGATTTGGCGTGCTTTTAGAGCTCACAGCAGTACAGTTAAACTGGGTTTCTCTTCCTCCCTCTGGCTTCCTTTGTTTTTCTCCAGACTTTGCCCTTTGAAACAAACACTGAACAGCACAGGACATGGTATTTCCTGGGTAATGTCATTGGCTGTGAGCTTTGTTTATTAATTATGACATTAGGGTATTGAGAGATCTTATATGGCTTCCTCTGGTACCATACAGACTTCACACACATGCACACACACGCCCACAAACGCTCAAACTCCTTTTGCCCTTCATTTTGCTTTGTGTCTTTCTTCACTCTTTAAGAGAAGGCAGGACAAGGAATGTTTTTTTCCCCTTATGTATGTTTACGTGTTTCATACTTTTCTGGGGTTTTTTTCTCCTTTCTTTTGGTTGTGATTTTTTGAAGGTGGTGGGGGTAGAGGAGTATAGATGGAAAGATAGGACTTAAGCAGTAAAATGCCAGAAAGATCCTTTTGACAATAACATGAGTATTATGTTTTATATTATTTTTTAAAACAGGTTGCGGGGGGAGAAGAATGTTAAAGGGGAAATAGGATATAATTGAAACTGCTAACTAGCCTATGGTCAGAATTAGAATTTAAGGGTGCTGTTCTAAAACTTCATATTATAGCAATCTCAGTCTCACTGCTTTCTTGGCCCTCTCCTTTCTTCCTCCCTGCCACATGGCACATTGAACATGCTACAGTCCTGGGTGTCAGGACTTACATAGATGACCCTAAAACTATTTTAGAAAATCATATTTCTTTGTTCACTCCTTCAGAAGCCATTACTACTTTTCTTAAAACTAGGGCTCTGAAATTTCTCAGGGCATGGGCCAACTTGACGGTTTGACATGTGTTGATATATGAGTAATCCATAGGTCAGTAAAGGTTAATGATAGGGACTGTCCGTTATATGTAAGCTTCAGCATTGCCTGGCTCATGTATGAGAAGAATGGGATCTCTACATTTCCTCTTAAATTAGCTTAATTTAAGGGGGGATATTTTGCAATTTTTGGCATAAATATTAATCAGTAACAATAGTTACCACTGTTTGTTCATTCCTAATCTGAGACCTACTTGTATATTGTGCTGTATCTGTGGTTATAATAAGGAAGTCAAATAACTCCTCTTGGAGCTTACCATCTAAAGCAGGATGGCAGAGGTATAACTTTAGACCTGAGGTAATTGTGCAACCACTGTCAGTGGTAAGCAGCAATCATGTGAATTAACACGGTAGTTATTGAGGAGTAAGTCGTATGTTTAATTTTTGAGAAATGTGTGCTCTTTTGACTCACGCATTTTAGACATGCCTTAGTTTTCTTCTTTTCAGGTTCTGGGTCTGGGGGACAGTATGTCTTCAGCTTTGAAGCCTTTTGTGCTGGGCTGCTTATAGTTTCTGTCTTGTTGAATTTTTAAGCCCTGACCTCACCTGCTTTAGGCTCCTTAGCTCCAGGAGCTCATTTTCAGCAGAATTTGCTTTGGATGGTGGTTGAGCCTAAAGTGCTTTCTATATACTTTTCAGGGCATATGGGATGGGCGTATGCACGCAACGAGCACAGGGACTATTGTTACATTTAGCACGTGCCCATTTAGAATAATGTTTCTTAAATAAATGCAATGCCTGGAAGGGATTAGAAATATTTCACTATTCCTTAGCCTAGTGAAAAAGGTAGGGTTTTTTTGTTTTTGTTTTTTTTAAATAGAAGCCTGGATTTTCCTGTCTTTTTTTTTTTTTTTAAGATTTTATTTATTTGAGAGAGAGAGAGAGAGAAAGAGCACAAGCAGGGTGAAGGGCAGAGGGAGAAGCAGACTCCCCACTGAGCATGGGGCCTGATGTGGGACTTGATCCTGGGAGCCTGGAATCATGACCCGAGCCAAAGGCAGACACTCAGCCGACTGAGACACCCAGGCGCCCAAAGGTAGTTTTTAGAACAATCCTCTTGCATGTATTTTTACTTTGTACGCTTTTGTCTTTAGGTTAGGGAGAGTTGTGTGGCAGATTTTTTTTTCCTTTCTTCTTGCCACAACTTCATTCAATGAGTTGGTTTTCTCCATTTGGTTCCAATCTGTCAGGAACCAAGGCCAGCTTGTTGAGTTTGGTGTGCTAGGGTGTGTGGTGGTAGCTTGGTCTCCTGCCTCCTTGGCTGAGTTGTGAGGTCTGCATGCATGTCGGCCGAAGCCCACAGCTGTCATGCACACCAGCCTGTGGTCGACTGGGCTTGGGTGCCAGGAAGGAAGATGACAGAGAGTCACATACATGAGGTCAGAGGAGGAAGGGGGAAAGGTCAGCTAAAGGCCTGTAGATTGTCTGAGGTTACCATGGCGAGGGGGACTTTGTGGGGCCTGGGATCTGATCCTAATGTCAGACAGTGTTGATTCGAATGGCTAAATGTTAGCATTGTTCTCAACCAAGAGTTGGAAGTCTTCCATGGGTGCCCTAGTAGACCTTTGTCCTTTTCCTTGTCACAGGCGGCTCCTCCTTCCCTGGCCTCGAAAGCATGTAAGTCATGCTCTTGGGGCTTCAGTTGTCTTCAGGTCCTGCACTCAGTCTCTCATGGCACGTATGTTTACAAGCCGTAGCAATGTCTGCTGGTGGTTCGTCTTGGGTTTCTTTCTGTGTTCCACTCTGCCAGCTGTGGGTATATGGGGGGAGCTGGCAGCAAGGGGAAGGGGCCGGAGGGAAGGTGGTGAAAGGCATGCTCAGAGGTATCTGGCTTTGGGTTTTTACAGAAGTTGATAGCATTCGGCTTAGTGACCACAATTCAATTATAAGCACCGCACAGCCATCCTGAGTGACTATATCCTTGCCAAAAACTGCTATGTAAAGGCGGCTGCATTTTTGTTAGCCTAGCCTGATGGATTTTTAAGTATATTAACCACATACATTCACACAAAGGGGAACATTTACTGCTTCAACAGAGGGACCTAAATCCCCCAGGCTAAATAAACCCAATGAAAACACAAGAACTGCATTTACGGGCCTCCCGAAGATAAGAATTCAACCTTTAAAAAGGTTCCTTCAAATGAAAAATGGATGGCTGAGCTGCTAATGGCCCAGCAACCTAGGGATTTAACTCTTCCCTAATGTGCAAGGGCCTCGGATCAGTTCCAGCTCCCCGGATCGGGGGATTTTCATCGCAGGCTTCTGGGCCTGGAAGGTCCAGTTGTGGCCGTAGAGATTTAATGACGACTTTGGAGGACAGACTGTCTTGGCGGGTTTTTTTGTGTGGTCTCTGTTTCTCGTGTGTGTGTGTGTGTGTGTGTGTGTGTAAAGAGAGAGAGAATCGAATATGTGTCTGTGGGAAGAGAGGTGGGGGCCAAGGATGGGAGAGAGTATTGTGCCCCAGCTTTTCCCAGTTAGCATTTGGTCAAGGGGAAAAGCCAAGGGGAACTTGGTTTTTTCCTCTTAAACTTAGGGAAAGAGCTAGAGGGCTGAGAATTTACATAGTAGCATGATCCTGTGTGTGTTTCTCTTCAGAAATACGTTATCCATTAGGGTACATGTGAGTCAACAGGTCTCCCCAGAAGGTTCTTGACCTTTGGGTGCTGTTGAGGGTCTCTGAAGCTTGTCACCCATAAATCCTTCCACTAGGTTAAGAATAAGTTAAAAGAATGTCTATGAATCGAGCTTCAGGTGAAGTCATGTTTCTGTTGTAAGTTGTCTGAGTATCATTTAAAAATAAGTATGGTGGGTGGGAGAGAGGTTAACTACAAAGGGGGAGAGAGAACCTTTTGAAGTGATGGCACTGTTCGGTATTGATTGTGGTGGTAATACATGACTGTCTGCCTTTGTCAAAGCTCATAGAACTGCATATTAAAAAGAGCACATTTTACTATCTGGAAATTATAGCTCAACAAACCTGACCTCCCTGAAATAACAAATGAATAAGTAAATAATTTGTGAATGAACAAATGAATATTCCTTTCACTTGTCTCTGGCTGCTTTGCTAGCCGGTGAGCCATTTAGATAATGCCTCCCTTTCAAAGGAAGGACACCACATAGTCAGCTCCAGCCTATGAGCTCATGATGCCAGTAAAGCAGTTCCAGAAAAAGCAGAGATGGTGTGTGTTTCCTCCTGGGGCAGATGACCTAACCCTCCAGGTAGCAATGCCCTTGTATGGTTAACACAGGTAGGGAAATACCTGCTTCGTGCTGACTCACCAGATAAAAAATCATTTCTCTGAATGAGTCAGAATCACAAGCGTGTTCCAAAAAGTCTCATATGTCCTGCATCGTGAAGGGCTCAAAGCACCAATCAGGGAACCTGCTTGCAGGGTCTTTCTGGCCGTATATGGGTAATATCACAACCTGCAGCTCTTACTTCCTGGCGTAATCATGTTAAATTCTAGCTCACTCAGTCGCATACTCGGGTACAGGAAAAACTTATTCAAATTTGTGCTCTACTAATGTTGCTTATTTGGTATAGGTAAACCTAATAATGGTAGAACAAAGTGCTTCAATGTTAAGTGTATACCTGGACATTGGGGGAGGGTGTGTGTGTGTGTGTGTGTGTGTGTAAGGATACAAAGTTAAAGCAGACTTGGGCAATGTAAAATACCACAGAAAGTAGGGGTTTCCAAGGAAAACATGGGGAAACTCTGTATGTGAATCTAATGTATGCTATAGCTTTTAAAAGGAAACATTAATAGTGAAACATGCCCTCAAAGGGCAAGCCAGTAATAAATTTCGTGTCAGAAATTACCTGTCAGTAGGATTATGTTAAATAATGTTGAATTGTTATTAGTCGGAGGGGAAAGAGGAGAGTAGCCTTCTCAACAATGTTCAAAGAGTGTAATGTTTCATACACAAATCCCATTATTGTTTAACAGGATTTTTGTGCTTAACCCTTCTCAAAGATGTATTGAAAATTTGGGCCATTTTAGTTCATTCCCCAAATGCAATCATCATAGGAAAAGAAGCCACTCTTTCTCTGCAGGAATTTGGAATTACCCCTGACGACCAGTGGATCTTATAAGACATCCATTGCGGAGCGTCCTGATGGGTAAATGTGTGTCTGCTTGCCGGAGTGACAAAGGAGACTCTCTTCACTTCTATGCCTTAGCAAAGCAGTGATGACATAGTGGGAGCCCCACTATTTCAATAGTTTGAGCATTTTGCTCATTTTGGCCAAATAACTAAAAATTTTTTTTCCCCTTGAAAAAAAAAATCTCGTTGCAAATGTGTGAGTGCCTAAGAATTTTTAAGTTTTGTTGCAAGATATTGGGTCTGAAAACGAGGGCACTCACTAAGCCAGGGCCTAGAACCCTGCCCTAGATGCAGCGAGGATGAGGGACTGTTGGGAACAGAGTGTCAGACACACTGAGGCTCCAATGTGAGCTAACGCATTGTCACGGGGCCCTTCGCAAAGGGCCACTTATGACTCATAGGTGTCAAATCATCATCCCTACTCCCAGAATAAAAGATCGTTTCAACTTTATGTGAACTGAATGAAAAATGACGGCTGCATTGAATTGGGTTTTTGAAGAACAAAGTCAGAGGTAAGCTTTGGGATCCCTTCATGTGCTTTGATTTGACCCATTGATTACTGGTCATTACCTGCTCTAAGGTCCCTTTAGGAAATTGTCATATTTGATGACATATTTGATTTCATGACATTCGGACATGCCAACGAGTGTCTGCTTAAGCACCTTGGGCATTTGTGGGAATATTTATTTCTGTAGGTTGTTAAATGTCAATTTTAGTAAATGACCCCAGCAGTGATTGACAAATGGTCTTGGGGGAAGCATAGTGTCATAGATAATCGTTTTAAAGTGCAAGCCAGTGCATCCTTTCAGGGGCAGCTTGCAACCTGGAGAGGCTTCTTGCCAGCCTCAAGCATTCAGATCGACTTTAGGAATGCTCTATCTTGGGGGTAAGGACAGTGGTATTTTAAAGCTCATTCAGATGGCAGGCACTGGTGCCCTCCATTTGGGTTTTGATCTTGTGGTTATGGAATGATCTTTTCATTACATTGCCAAAGACATAGTTTCACAATGTCCTGTTTTGAGTTAGTTAAAACATACAGAGGCTAGGCTGCTGTTATTACCCATAATGTAGTGAAACCGAGACTAAGGCTGTGAAACCACACTTTTCTCGTGAGATATCACCTCATCACCAGCAGGTCCCGTGTCCTGGTCTAGTCTAGCTTCAGTCAAAACAGACTGGATATTCTTGTTATCACTTCTGAGAGATTCCTCATGCCCCACTCATTATGAGGGTCCTCTGCATTTCCAAAAGCTTTTGAACTTCTGTGAGATCCCTTCCTGCCTTTCAGGTTTGTTTTTCTTTTAACAATTGAGCAAAAGCTTTTTTGTTGTTGTTATAATTCTGAATGAAACACCTTTAAAATCTTTTTATTATGGAAATTTTCAAACGTGTCGTAAGTACAGAAATGCAGATAGTGACCTCCTAGACCTGTCACCCTACTGAAACAGTTCTTGACTCACTACCATGTTTCATTGCTGTCTCTGCCCACTTCCAGCCTGCCCCAAGGTTGTTGGAAGCATATCTCAGATATCACAGCATTTCTTCCCTAAGTATTTCAGCGTGTAAGGATAAAAAGCAAATCCTCTTTAAAGAAAAGTAAATGCAATACCATTTTTCCACCTAAAAAGTTAACCATGGTTTCTTAATATTAAAATACCTTTCAGATTTCCTTGATTGTCTCATAGGACTTTTGCCCTTTACATTTTTAAAAATTAATTCACTTTATGTTTTTTGTATAAAAACACTACAGTGGGGGTGCCTGGGTGGCCAAGTCGTTAAATGTCTGCCTTCGGCTCAGGCCATGATCCCAGGGTCCTGGGATCAAGCCCCACATCGGGCTCCCTGCTCAGCAGGGAGTCTGCTTCTCCCTCTGCCTGCTCCCTGGTCATGCTTGCTCGCTCTCTTTTTCTGTCAAATGAATAAATAGAACCTTAAAAAGAAAAAAAGCAAAAACAAAAACAAAACACTACAGTGGTAGCCACAGCTGTGGTCTGGGGCTTCTGCATGGAGACGCTAGCGTGATTCTGTAGAAGTTCAGTTGAATTCCTGATAGGGAGATTCAGTGAACACAGTCTCTTTCTAGAAGTTAGGGGTATGGTAGCTGCAGGTCTTGGATATGGCATCAAAGATGCCCTTGGCTTAGTTGCCCAGGGTGACAGTACAGCCCCTGGCTGAAGTGTGACAGTCATCCATGCCAGCCATTAGCAACAGCTTCCTGGGCACAGAAGCAGAGATGATGCTGGTGCCCCTAGGGGTGGGATGAGGTGGGGGCAGGCACCTTGCAGGGACAGTGTGGGACTTCCCTGTCTCATTCACCCAGTAGCCTCATCACATGGGGACAGTTGAGAGCTTGGCCAGGGTGATGGCCTCAAGCACAGCAGTGGCTACTCCCTTGGAGGACATAACACCCAGACCACCATGGCCATGTAGTAGTCGCAGATAGTGACAAATGGCTTGAGTTTGGTCGACCGGGCAGCGCACATCTGCTCTGACATGGGCATAATCTTCAAAGACTTATCCTTGAGGCACATCACAGGAAGCAGTCAGTGATTTACGATTCTTTGATGGGCAAGAAGAAAAGAGAGATATCCTCTGGATATTTGATCTTCATGCCCTTACCCAGGTGACCCAGCTTGGTCTTGCTTTTTTAAGCAAGCTTCGTGATCTAGGCCAGACTGCCACTGCCTCCTACTCCAGGGTCCCAGGAGCACTGGTGTACCTCCAACATTTGTTGTCTTCTCAGAAGGAAGGTGCCCTTTATTTTAATCAGAACTATTCAATCCATACATTAAAACTGGTTGACATGTCTCCTAAGACACTTTAAAATCCCAGATCCATGTCCCCCTCATCTTGATTTTCCTTGCAATTGATTTGTTGAAGACTTTGTACAACCTGATATTGTTGATTCCATTTTCATGGTGTCAGTTTGATAAGTTCCTCTGTTTCTTGTATTTCCCATAAGTTTGTAATTACCGGCTTTCTAGACTTGCTTTAGATTCCAGTTCTTTTTTTTTTTTTTTTTTTTTTTTTGCTAGAGTAATACATGGGTGATGTGGAGTGGTACTTCTGTCAGGAGGTACCAATTCTCTGTCTCTCTTTGGGGTGTCGGCAGTGATTGACAGCCCTTGCCTGGACCTGTTACTTCTTTAGGGATTGCAAATTGGTGAAATCTTATTCTATCATTCCTTCTTCATTTATTAGCTGGAATATTTTTATAAAGAGAATGTACCCACAACTCTGTGGCTACCCTGAAGTCCAGTTCAAAGCTTCTTAAAGCGTGTATCCCATTAACTTTCATGTCAGAGATGTCGTTTTACCTAATAAGTATTCAGAAACAACTCTTCACTCATAAAGGGAAGTATCACATAGGAGGAAACACCAGGCCGGTGTCTTGGCAGTCCTGGTTCTACCTCTGAGAGCTGTATAATGTTGGACAAACTTTGTAACTGATTGCTCAGAGGTGGTGGTCTCCAGGCCTTACATACGTGTCAGTTAGATAAAGTTTTTTTCTAGTGGCATTTGAACAAATCAGGCCATGACTTTTAAAAATTGTGTAGGGGCGCCTGGGTGGGTCAGTTGGTTAAGCGTCCAACCCTTGATTTGGCTCCGGTCATGATCTTAGGGTCCTGGGAATCTAGCCCTGCTCAGCAGGGAGTCTGCTTGTCTCCCTCTCCCTCTGCCCCTCCTCCTTCCTTGTGTATGCTCGCTCTCTCTCTCTCTTATAAATAAATAAATCTTAAAAGAAAATAAAAAGTAAATAAAAATTGTGTATTAAGAGTCTACCAGTAAGGTCTCTTTCAGCTGAAACATTTTGTGATTTTCACTTAGAATAAACAAAATGTAAGCCCATGTCAGGATATTTAGGAATCAAATGACCAAGAAGGGCTAGAATGTTTTCTCCAACAATGCACTATCTGATGTATCCATTCATTAATTCACTAGTTTATTTGTTTATTTATTCTTTAAACAAGTGTTTATACTATCCAAGTCCCTATAAATTCTAAAGCTTGAGAGTGGACATTGTGGACAATCACCTTTTTGGGATCTCCTGAGGTACCATTCCTGAAGCTTTAGCCTAAATTTCAGGGAGCTGAAGAAAGAATGCTGGGATTCTTGAAAGTCTACTAAAACCATCCATAAGAATGATTCCATGTACTTGAGAGCCAAATTTGGAATTTTCCCCCATGGAAAGAATGATTCCATGTACTTAAGAGCTAAATTTGGAATTTTCCCCATGGAAAGTGTCTTTGCTATGCAGAGCCAACGTAGGGGATATTTAATAACATCCCTAAGAGGGAAAAGCAATTTAGAAGAACATCTGGAGAACTCTCATTAGTTGTTTACATGATAAAGTTAATCTCAGATTGTAGAGGAAAAATCCAATCAGTGCTACCCCTTCCAAACTTCTCCTCCACCTTTTGCTTTCACCCAGTTACTAATTTCATACAGGTTAGAAGCATGCATGACATCTAGTGACCACACAGTCCCAGGTTCCAAATCAGAAATGTAGACTCTGCTTTCTCATCAATATGCCTTATTTCCACCCAAGGCATGGGCAGTAGAAGAGGCCCATGTAGAGGGGACGCTTAGGGGAAGGAAAGCAGAAAACAGAATTCCAAAATCCACCTCTCGAATCACACTTGGCTTGTGGTAGGAGTAGCATGAAAATAAAGTCAACAGTCCTCGCCTCTGAAACTAGGAGCAAACAAGTCATTGCCTCCCTTCACCACAGTTTCACCCAGTACTTAATCATAGAAGGTGCTGCTGCTCCCCTGGCACTTAATAATTTCCTAATAGGAGCTGTTCCTGGCAGAAAATGTTATGAAACAACCTTAACAATGATAGGAGGAGAAAAGAGCAATGCTCCATTTAAAAAATTTAGAGCCTTTCTTGGAGGCCATGAAGTTCTCATTCAATTCAATTTTCACCAACAAATATTTATTTATTCACTTGATGAATATGTATTGAGTGGCTCGTTTGAGCATTGTGCAGTGTAGGTGTCACCGTGACACAGAGATGACAAGAAGCAGTTCCTTACAAGCCAGTAGGGCAGAGACCATTTGCACATCTCTTTATGAAACAAGGCGAACTTTGACAGTCCTGCATTAAAGGTGCACAAATGAAAGTTTTATGAGGACACAGTAGGAAGAGGTTAGTTCTAGAAGGAGGATTGAGTGGCAACTTAGCAAAGGAGACTGGCATTGAAGCTGAACTTGAAAGACCAGAGGGGGCAGTCAAAGCACACGCAGTAAGCCGTGAAAGGCCGTGGAGAACAACTCTCCCCACTTGGCCTCTGGTCTTCCTTGAAGACATTAGAGTTTGGAGTCTATGTGTGTGTCACTGGGTGAGACCATGATGCTGAAGAAAAAGGAGGAGATATTTTAGATTTTCCCCTCATTTGTATCAACTACACTCCTACTGAACTTGCCCGAAATTAACATGTCATCATCTCAAACTGCTGTCATTGTGAGATTTACCCTAGGAGGTGAAGGCCCCATTGAGCCTTGGGTGAGCACCCACCCCTGGCTAAACAACACCTCCAACTCCTTGATTCCTGCCTCACAAGCTCCCATACCGTCAGTCTAGAGATTAGAATATAAATGATTTCTTGATTTGATGCAATGGGAAGGCGGGTATAGCTCCGACATGTAACTTTCTCTTCAAAACAATGGCTTTCATTCTCTAGATGCACAGCGTTTTATGATTTACAAAGACATGATCTATTTTGATTCTTGTTACATGGTTTTTCATTCTCACTTTATAGATAAAGAAAGCAAGGGGCTCGTTTGTTAAGATAATAAAAATAACTGCTCTCATTGAGCCCATTGCCGAGTCCTGTCCTGAGCACTTTACATTTTTCTCACTGAAGCCCCTAAATTGTCCTGTGTGGTAGACCGTTGTTGATCCCCTTAGAAAACAGGCACAGAGAAGTTACAGAACTTGTTTAAAGGCCCACAGCTAGTAAACTGTAGAGGTAGGATTTGAATTCAGCCAGCATGCTCCAAGATTGCACTGGATGGCCCATAATTTAGGTCTGGAAGAGAAAGGTTATCCAAATCTACCATTCACCCAGCCAACAGGATGCCATGATATCACAGGGAATGTTCCCCAATGGCAGATGTTTCTGCTGGACAAATGCCTTCTCACTCATTGACCTACTATAAGAGGATGGATTTTGAAAAAGCTATTAAGGAGAAAATTGTTTGGTGCCTGTTTATTTTCCCTTGTCATTCTACAAGAAGACAGATACCATCCTCTTCGCTGAGAAAACCACACATCTAAACCTGCCTCTGTTCCTCCAGAATGGCAATGAAGAAAAGCTTGGGGACAGAGAGCTTTTCCAAGTTTTGTGGGGAGCAGAGGCTCATGGGAAAGCAGCACTGAGCACAGTGCTAGAAAACCTGGATTGTGGTCATGTGCTAGAAGTGTGATGTTGGGCTAGTTGTTGTACCCCTCTGAGCCTCCACTATATTAAATAGAGACTCTTCTGCCTATCTTGTGTAAAAAAAATTATAAAAATTAGTGTTATCCGTAGAACGTCGTATATATGTAACGAGTTATTCTTGTCCTTTACAGTTCCTAACAAGTGGTTACTTTTCTCAGAGCTCGTCCTCATGCCACTATGTGAGAGACTTTTTAAAAAATGTGATTTGACGACAGCTTGTAAACTTCTGCATAATTTAGCCATCATTATAATAAAATGGACTTGATTTAATGAAGATACTCAAAACTATAACTTCTAAGATAACACGATAATTCATCCCTTACAGTTTGAGCTAGGAATATATTTAATCTGTATAGATAAGAGAAATAATTTCTGCAATCTTCTCATAGATTTTTCTAGAAAATTCAGAATACGTTACTTTTTCGATCTCTTTGGATTTGAAAAGATTTGCATTTGAGGAGATTAAATCTTCAGAGACAAGCAGAACTTCCCTACAGTCAGTAGAGGTGGGCTCGAGTGTTGGCTCTACCACCTACTGCTCTAGACCTTAAACAAGTGATGATAATAACATAATAAACTTTACAGGTGTTTACAAGGCTTAAATGAAATAAGGCATTTGAAGCACTTAGGGTGGTCAGTGCTCAAATATCGTTAATTTTTTTCCGAAAAGAACATGGCTTTGTTGTTGCATGTTGCAAAATTAACTTATTTTTAACGGCTGGATAGTATTCCATGGTATACCACGTTTTCTTTATCCGTTCATCTGTTGATGGGCATTCAGGTTGTTTCCACATTCTTGCTACTGTGAATAGTGCTACAATGAACATAGGAGTCCTAATATCTCTTTGAGATACTGATTTCCATTCTTTTGAGTAAATACCCAGAAGTGGGATTCCTGAATCATATGGTAGTTCTGGGTGTTTTGGGTTTTTTTGTTTGTTTGTTTTTGAGGAAACTTCATACTATTTTCTTTTTTAAGATTAATTAATTAATTAATTAATTAGTGAGAGTGAGAGTGAGAGAAGCAGGGCAGGAGAGGGGAGGGAGGGGCAGAGGAAGATGGAGAAAGAAACTCAAGCAGACTCCATGGATCATGACCCAAGCCAAAGTCAAGAATCGGATACTTCACCGACGGAGCCACCCAGGCGCCCCCTTCATACTATTTCCTATATAGTAGCTGCACCATTTTGCATTCCCACTAACAAGGTGCAAGGGTTCCTTTTTCTCCATAGCTTTGCCAACACTTGTTGTCTGGTTTTGTTTTGTTTTGACAATAACCATCATGACAGGTGTGAGGTGATATCTCATTGTGGTTCTGATTTGCATTTCCCTGATGGTTAATGACATTGAGCATTCTTTTTCATATGCTTGTTGGCCATGAAAACCTTATGCTAAGTGAAACAGGAAGACAAATACTGCTTATTCTACTTTATGAGGTATTTAAAATGGTCAAGTTCATAAAATTAAAGAGTGAATGGTGGTTGCTAGGGGCTCGGGGAAAGCGGAAATGGGGAGTTATTAATCAATGAGCATAAACTGTCAGTTAAGCAAGATGAATAAGCTCTAGAGAACTGCTGTATATAGTACCTATAATCAACAATACTGTGTAATAAGGAGCAATAATAATATATAATAATGTGTAATAAAGTATAATAGTATACTTAAAAGTGTATTAAGAGGGTAGATTTTATGTGAAGTGTTCTTACAACAATAAAATAAAAAAATTTTTAGTTCTGAAAATTGGGAAGGTCTGACCCTGATTCTAAATATAGGGGAAAAAATAGGTTCCAATATGGCTATACATTTCATCCTCACAGAATTGGTCAGTTCTTAAGTCTGATATGATGTAAGCCTAATAGTACATTTTTAAATCAAATGTGGAATTGGCTAGTGACCTTTTGACAATGTTTAAATAAGAGGTTAAACAAAAGAAATAATTAGATAGGAATCCGAAGGCATTAACATGGTAAATTATTTTGTGCAAATTTATCAATAACAGCAGCCTGGTACCTTACTAGGTGAGTACCCAAATGGTTGGGTACTCCGATATCATTTGTAGGATAGGATGTTCTCATTAAACCTCAGACTTAGATCTCTGGGAAGCCTCCATCTTAAACTAAATCCTACTCAATAGAAAATAGATTTTGATATAATGTCTTAAACTGATGAGCTGGCTTAAATTATTGTTTGATTTAAACAATAACTAAAAGTTGTCTCCATCAAACATATAGTTGGAACCCAATCAGCAAAAGACTTAAAAATTAATAGCTCGGTGGAGTAGTCAATGCCAAGTCTCTGATTTATTCTCTGTTATTGAGGTAGCAGAAATAGAAGGAAACCACTCTTTGGAAATGCCAAAAATAACTATTCCAGAGCTTTCTATGTTGATATTATTGAAGTCTTTGTTTGGGAGCCATCTGATGAGAAAAGCTGCATTGTAAGGAATTCCTTTCATTTCTTCAATAACTAAATCCACTTAGAAGAGGTGGTCCCATTTATAACAAATGTCCCAGTGAGTATTGCAACAAGAGAACTCTGTTTTTAAAGCAAACGTGACAGAGTCCACTTTTTCTGTGAAGTTATACCCTCCAGGGCCATGTCTTGGTATCTACAGGTCTTCACACAGGCTTGGTGATTAATGAAAGATATCATTGTCTCTGGAAAGAATCTTCTTAAGCGATGAAGTTGTTCATTGTATATGATATTTCTAGATAAAATTTATATTGGGTCTTATAGAGACACTAGGAATCAGATATTCAGAAAATTCCTGTTCTCTTCACTTTTCCATACCTGACCCCAGGCTCCTCCCATTTTGACCCTCTTACTGCCATCTAGAGCCATTGTGATCAAAGGGAAAGAGACTAAATTGACCTGAATTCAATAATAACCACTTCAGAGTTTGGAAGTGTCTATATGGATTGTCATGCCCTCTGCCATAGAAATGCTCTTACCAAAGGCAGAATCAAATGAAAAAAGGAACACAGCTTTTGATCCAGTTGATATTGAACATGAAGAAGTGCTTGCTGGCATTAACATTTTACAAAACCAACAAAAAACCCCTAAAATAAATTCCACCAAAATTTAATCCCAAATTTGGAATTGAATGCTAATTGAAAAAGTTATCTTAAATCTCTACTTCCAAAATAATTTCAGAATGACATGAACATTACCCTGTGCCTAATATGGCAGCATCTTCCGAGGGCCCCCAGAACTGAGTGGCCTTGGAATTGTGTAGGGAGACTGGGGAAGCCCCTAGGGATGTCCTGACTAAGACCATTCATGAGGTCCAATCTAGGCTTGGCTAGCCCTGGGAATTCAGAGGAGTCACAGGGAATCCTGCCTTTTTGGTAGAATGGTTGCCTGGTCAGGTGGTGTGTAAACTATTATTGGAATGCAGGGTTACTGAAAAATGCTGAGGGCCAGAAAGTTTGTGTTATGATAGTTACAAACAAAGGGAAGTATTTACAATATCCCTTTTGCCCCCAAATAGATTTTAACCACTATACAGCTACAATGGAATGTGTCCATTCATTTCTAAATGGGTTGTCTTCTACCCCCATGCTTAGATCATAGTTATTTCTAGACTTCAGTGTGACAAGACCTTCACAGACCGAATTCAGTAGTGTCACCTTCTGAACAAAGTAGCTGCATGCGCTGTGGTTTTCCCTTGTTTATTTTGTCTTGTTTTGTTACACAGCCTGTATCACTAGCCTCCCAATCAAGGTCAGTAAATTGAATTCAATTCTATTCATTTAAAAGAGCAATAAATTCATGCCAGCACCATGATCTCACCCCCCTGAGTAGCAGAGTGTGTCTGTGGTGTGCTGTGAAGTCAACCTTCCAGACGCAAGTGTCCCTGTGACCCTGAAACCACACCTGAAAGACAGGATGGTGTCATCATACCAGCGTGAATTCTGACAACAACTTAATGTATTAAGGGCAACATGTATCCAGAGGTGAAAAGAAAACAAAAATGGCTGATTTATTGTCTTAATTGAGGAAGACCCTGTAATCCAAATAAACTGTATGAATGGAGAAGACTTATCCAAACACCAGCGTGCAGTTTCCTAATACTTGCTGCCAATTCGCTATCAAGTGGAAGGTTAGGAAGTCTCAGGTGGATTCTAATTGTACGAGAGCCAAAACGGATCTTATAGCCAAGGCGGAGGTCAGTGATTAACATTGTGATATGAAGTCATAGTCCTTGCAGTGCAGCTCTTCACACTGTGCCAGGTTTGAGATCTGTGTGAGGGCAATGTTGACATGTTTGCCTGTGAGTGAAAGTCAGGTGAAGAGGGTGGCAAATTCCTCTTGTCCCGACATGAATTCTTACACACATAGACATTCTCTCTTCCTTTCTCTCTCCCTGTCTCTCTCCTCTCCTCCCGCTTCCCCTCCTTCGTTCTCATGCTCTCTCACTTTCTTTCTCTCTTTCTGTCTGTCTGTCTCTCTCTCTCTCTCACACACACACACACACACACACACACGCGCGCGCCTTTCTTCCCTCCGATCCTACATCCGTTAATGATGTTCATTATNGCTTCCCCTCCTTCGTTCTCATGCTCTCTCACTTTCTTTCTCTCTTTCTGTCTGTCTGTCTCTCTCTCTCTCACACACACACACACGCGCGCCTTTCTTCCTTCCGATCCTACATCCGTTAATGATGTTCATTATATCAGCTGTGCGGGACGGGTAAGAAAACCCTTACTAACCTGTAGTTATCAGACAGGCCTCCTGAGACAGCGATTTACAAGACTCTGAAGACATGCTCTAGCAATCAAGGAATACCCAAAGAAGTGGGAAACCATACCCTCCTATCACTGCCAGGGCTGAAGAGAGCAGAATTGTAGCTGACATTCCTTAAAATTTTACTATGTGTACTGAGTGCTTTATATGCGTTACCTTATTTAAGCCTCACATCAACCTCCTGAGGTCGGGACTATATTTATTTACATCTTACAAATGAAAATGAGGCTCTGAGATGTTAAATGACTTATTTATGATTATACAGATTGACTCTAAACCATGGTACAATGCAAGCCAAAATACTCCCAGCTGCTTCTTTCTAGGAGCATGTACGGGATGACCACTTGTTACTCTGCACCATGTGCATATGAAGATGGATGGATCCGTAGGAAGGATGGGTCCCAGTGTGCGCTCATAGATGGACACTGGCACCCACGCATACTGCTCGCCCTGCCGCCAAATATTCTGACCTTATGGTAGCCTCTGGTCATATTTTAATGTAATCAAAGAATCTTTGTATTTCAGAATAGCATTACAGATCAAACTCTGCCCAATCTGAAAAGCCTCTTCTCTGTTTGGTGAGGGTTAAATGGGTGTCTCAGGCCAACGCATAGTTCACATTCTATAAATGGCTCTTATTCCTTGATCTGACTCACTGTATGTATTACAGCAAAGTCACTTACAGATCAATTTATTTTTAGAATCTTAAAGAAACAGATTCTACAGGGAGTGTTTGTTTCTGACCACAGGCTAGTGTGAGTGAAAACATATCTCAGTAAGGAACTTTCTTTCCCTTCGATTCCTCCGCCCATGGCTCCCTGTTAGTGATAGGTCTTTGCATTTGGTGTTAAAATGTTTTGAATTATTTAAATAGCAGAATGGCAGAATTTTGTGCCAACATCTTACATAGTAAAGGAGTTTTGTGGTGTGCAAGTGGGAAAGCCTTTTGAGGTTTAGGCAAAATAGTAAGTTAGAAAAAAATGAATACAATTAATATTCAGGAAAAAAATTGTATGCCTATTTCCTACTTTGCAACTTTGCAGTAGAAATTTTCTCTAAGATCGAAACCCAAGAATCAGATAAGAACAATGGTGATGATGGTGACGATGGTGACTACCACCATATCAGTAGAGATTCTATGGATCCATTAAATAAATATGGCAAACTGCCTTCTACAGGTGTTCAATCTAAACCAGAGAGTATTAAATTCATACAAATAGAGAAAGCATTCTCAAATACACAGACCAATGCAGAATTGCAAGTTGATTATTGAGGCCAGTTAAATAAGCACATCCTTTATGCTCTGCACGTCTAATTTGGATGAATTCTGAAGCCAGGAAACAAGCAGGCATTTAGTAACTCACCTATTTTAATTTACTTTCTTGAGTTTTTGAGTATGTATACTTGATGTTAGAATCAGGGAAGAACAACTGGGAATTTGTGAGCTAGGTTTTTGTTTACACTTGAAACAGCTAATTGTTAGTTGGTTTGGCTAAGCCTTACTGTTTTCTTGCTAACAAATATTTAAATGAACAGTTAATTAATAATAACAGGTTTGGAAATCTCAACTTTTTTGCGGTTGGATTTTATACTGCATTTTACCAACATTTGAAGATACTAAACTAACAGGCTTCGTACCAAAAGAGGGTCTGTCTGGCTCCTTCGTTACCCCTCTACGTCTACCTCTGCCTTGTCCCAGTCAGCACTCTTGTAAGTTTAGCATATAAGTTGAACATTTCTCTCAGTTTACTCTTTGCTCTTCCTTTGTCGGGATATGAGCCAACAGAGGAAAAATCTCTGGGCAAAGAGTCTGAAAAACTGGTTTCCTGTACACCTTCTACCCTCGAATTCAGTTTAGATTAGTTTGGCCTAATGACTGAACAGCTCTTAATTTTATTCCTCTCCTTTTAAAGGAAGGGCTGATTCAGATGGGCTGGAGTCCATTAGTCCTAACTTTCTGGGATTTTGTGATAGGCCAGTGAGTGCATAGGGCAGTGGTGATGAGCACTGACTTTGGAGCAGTCCTGGGCCCATGCCTAGCTTCCTCCACTTACCTGCTGGGTGACTGTGGACCAGTCCATAATGTCTCTGAGCCTCGGTTTCCCATCAGCAAAATGAGTACAACAGGGTCTGCCTCACAGGTGTTTAGGGAAGATTTAAAGATACAGTGTAGTAGAGGATAAAGCATTTTATAAACCATCTCATTTATTTCCCACGACTACCCTGTAAAGAAGAGACTGGTGTTACCCCCATTTTACAGATGAGGAAATGAGGCTTGGGGAGATTCAACAACTGATCCCACGCTACGTTAGTAGGTGTGGACCTGGATCCGAGCCCAGGCTCAAGCCATGCTTCAATCACTGTGTCGTTCTGTTCGGTATCTTTATCCGTCTTCCCCACATATGTGGATGGAACAGCGAAAAGGATGAGTTTCACTCTGCTTTTTAAGATGCCCCCTCCCCCATCATTCTGATTTCTTGCCAGAAACTTTGGTACCTCCAACTATAAGAGGGTACCTACACTCTCAGTGCTTGGTAGACATGGAAAGACTACAAAAACATTCACGCTACCCTGTGGTTCTCAGAGTTGACTTATATAGTCAAAAAGAAGGGGATCCTTGTTAGTGGCTGGAGTTAAAATCCCAAAGCGCAGTCCGCCAAAACCTCATCCAGATGCAAGTGTGTGGTCACTGGTCATGCATTTCTGTTTGCTGAATTCCATACAGCCAAGGCAACTGCCTTGCCTCGCTGAAGATCCACAGGGGAAAAAAGTTATGTGCTCTAGTACAAAAAAACACGCAAGTGGAGTTCTCCCTCATCATCAGGAATGTTTGATACAGCAATGTTTATTCCGTGGACTCCGTCCATGGAAAATGTGCCATCAGTCTTCATGTGGGGAAAATTGACCCTGGGCTTCCTTATTGGCCTCTCATTTTGTTAAAATGATGCAGCATCATGGAGGATAATCTATTCCAATCAAAACAATTTTGTGGCATTATAAAAGTACATGCATTTTAGTGAAATAACTACTGTTAGAATCTTCTTAGCTGTTGCCAGAGTAAAAATGTATATAAGTTGTCATTACCATATGTTCCTTTTCTTCACCTAATTTCTTACATCCTCTGGGGAAAGTTTATGATAATGATATCCTAACAGATTATTGTCTTTCTTCCTTATGGTGAGCTCATTTTAGTAGTTCATTCTTTGGGGGCGCACTGTCTTATATTTAAAATATATAGTAGCTGTTTTATGATAGTGTAATACATTATTTTCTGTATATTCTTATTATAGATTACTAGAATATGTAACATTTGTTGTGTATGAAAAATGACACTAGTTTCTGCTTTAAAATATCATTTCCTGTCAAAGACTCCATTGGCTTTACTATTTGAGTTGTATGGATTTTAATATAAAACTCTTGGAATGATTGAAGTATGGAAGGGTTCTAATTTCAACAGAAATTTCCTGGTATTCTCTTTGATAATTGCATTAGCTAATCCTCATTAACTGCTTACTATATGCCGGGCCTTGTTCCAAGCGTTATGTGTGTCAATCCATCAGACTGCTCAACCATCCTATGAGATGCATTACTATAATTATGCCCATTTTACAAACAGGAACACTGAGGCAGGAGAGGTTAAGTAACCTGCCCATGTGAGACGGCTCCTAAGTGCTGTTCTGGGATTTAAACCCCCAGGAATTGGGCTCAGCATCTGCTCTCACAACCCCTCTCATTTTGTACCACTTTAAACTGTGGGGTGATAGAATAGAATCCATTTTATTGCTTTTAAAGGACTTTTACTTGCTCTTTTAAGTGAGTACAAGTAGATTGTCATCTTAAGCTGGAGAGAGAAGGAAGAGGTTATTCAAGAAGGGATCTAAACAATAAGCAAGAATTAGGTTCTTTCTCATGTTCTAAGGCCTGGTAAAGGAGGCTGAATGTGTCTTACTCCCCCTGGTGTTCAGAGTGGGAGCCTGTGGGGGCCCTTAATTAGATTTGGGGAAAGGAGCCCCAGGAAGGCTTCATTTCCTTTCTGTTCCTAAGCTTGAGAAATGAAAAGCAGCCAGAATGTGATACAAGAGTTTCTTTCCTCATCTGTTTTTGCTCTCAAGGCTTGCAATAAGTTAGAAACAATTCAGCATCCAATTGCAACCCTTGACGGTCAAAGTTATTAAAATTTCTAATTTCCTAAAATTTTTCCTGTTCCCCACCCCTCTCCATTCAGCCACGCCCTTGGCCTTCTGCCAGAGTGTCTGGTTTTCCATAATTAGCATGGCGGTTCACGTAATCTTTCTTTCCCTGTCTTTTGCCCTGGCTGCTGGGCACTCATTCCAAAATCTCTGTTGTAGTTGCCTTGTTATTGCCAGCTTGGAGTTTTTGATAGCCAGCGTTCAAAATGGAAGATGATCCTGAATTTTCAAGTCAACTTGAGCTTCAGTCTTTGTATTAGATAAGATGGCACTCGGGCCATTAGTTTAAAGAGTGGCTCAGCCCTGGCTACCTGAGGGGCTTGAAAAGAATACTAGTGCTTCAGCCCCACCCCCAGAAAGTTTGAATCATTTCTTCTGGGGTGGTGCCCAGGCATCAGCTTGCTTTTTTTTTTTTTTTAATCTGAGGTCATGGTTAAGAAACACTGGGCTAAATTAATCTTTTGGCTTAAATCTGAATACCAAGACCCTGAAAGGTCTTGGCTCAGAAATATATAAAATTCATGTAAATGGCCAATTGCATTTCCCATGACCTGTCTCTTGAAATGTGAAAAGGGTTTTTTTCTATACAGTTATGGTCATCCCCAGATTAAAGGGAAAGGATGAAAAAAAGTTCATGGCACCTTTGAAGTGCTCCCCAGACCTCCTCTGGCCACAGCCTTTGCAAGAGGTTCGTACTTTGCGGCTAAAATACTCTGGTTTATCTTCAGCCTAAGACAAACCAAGGCAGTCACCAGAAATCATTTTCACAATAGTGTCTCGTGCATACTTGTTCTTTAAGAAGTCAAAATTTATACGTGGCTTAGTACAAAATGCAGGGGCTACTATTACTGTATTGAGTTTGGAGATGAGTCTAGTTTCTTATCTGTAAAACAGATAAACTAATGCTTACCTTCCAGGATTGTTTTACCAATTAAATGACATACGTGAAAGCTCCTGACCTACCTGCTACCATGCAGCAGTAATTCCTTTCTTTCTTTTCTTCTGCAATGATTGAGAAAGTTCCCAGTTCAGAGGAGGGAATTTCTCTCATTCTAACTATCACTACTCTGATCTTGGCCAACACCGTCAACTTATCTTTCAGGGGTGCCAGTGAGGAGTGGTTCTGATATCTCTCATCTCTAAGACCCCAAAGACAGAGAGTCACCAGGGACGTCTGTGGTCCGCACTTACAGCACATATGAAAAGACTGTGCAGGTTTCCTGAACTTCTATTTATTCACCGAAACCTGTTACTGCCAGGGCTGTCACAACAACCCACATGCCTGCTTATTGTCCATCTCCTGTCTGGTCACCTCTTGTAGTTCTGATTTGCTCCAGCAGGCTTAGCATCTGTCAATCTACTTTGCCCTCAAAACCTTCCAGAAGATGTTTCAGCAACCACAGGAAATAAACAGGCTCCTCCGGAACCCAGGGGACATGGCCAGGAAATCAAGGGGTAAGAGAAGGAGGAGATGACTGTAGAGTCAGAACTGGACAGAGGGAAATGCGAATTCAGAGAACATTGTGTCCTGCAGGAAGAATGGAAATCAGGGGACATGGCGGTCAAGTGATAGACTCGTGAGTCAGACAGTAGCAAATTGGAGACGAGAAATTGGAGATGATATATGCTGCGTGCTAGTGCTTTCAATATACTCTCTGTCTGACTTTTCTAGGAAAATCCTTTTAGACATTTCCTCTGCTGGGTTCATTCATTCAGCAAACATTGAGCAAGTACCTAACATTGGCTGGACGCTCTACTAATAGTTGAGAAGCAGGAAGGACAGCCCTGACTCATGGAGTACAGTCTGGTGGGAAACACCAGACCATTAAACAGCCATCAAACATTGACAGATTCAACGACATTAAGAACAATCAAATTTTGAAACAACAACAACAACCGTAAGCCGGACTTCCAACACCTCTTCTCCCTCACGTCCTACTTTTCCTACCCAATGAGTAGATAGTGGTAAGAGCCCGGACTTCTACATCAGGTTATTTGTTTACACAGTGAGTTCACTTACAACTCCGTAATCTTGGGCTAAATGATACCTCAGTTTACTTCTCTGAAAATTGACATAATAAAAATACTCATTCACAAGTGGTTGAATTAAGTTGAGATTGGTGACTTGATAGAGGGGATTAAATGAGATAATACAGGCAAAATCCTTAGAGAAGTGTTTAGCACATGGTAAGCACTCAACAGAGGTCAGATTACTGGTATTAATCCACTGAAGTATGTGAAGAAAGAGGTGAAGATGGACACACAGAGGAAGTCCGTGTAGGGAAGTCCAAATGACTAATTTATTGCCCCATCCTCCTTTCACCTCCACCCTTCCCTTGGAGAGTTGTTCTGGAATCGTGGACTCAGTGTACAGGTCAGCCAAGCTCTTCAGCAGCTGCTGGTTCCTGCACTCTTTTTTCTGACTTCTGTAGACCCAGCCAGAGAGGCTCTGGGGCAGCCCACAAACAGCTCTGTATCACAACTGAACAGGCAGCTAGCAAGAAGGGAGTTTCTTTGTTCCAAATGGTAGCAGGACAGCCAGGGGCTGAAGGGTCTGTGCTGCTTTCAAAAAACTCCTTGGCTTTCTAGAGTTAGAAAGGGCCCCTTAAACGTAGAGCCACAACATCCTCCTTCTCAGATAACATTTGCTTAAGCATCACAGGTCTTCTCAAAGTTTTGACCTTCCTTGATTCAGATGTTCTGAAGAGTTTTGTCTCAGCTTTGTATAAAGGGTGGTGTCTATTAACTGCAAAAGTTAGTTGTTGCTTACCAGAGATATCATTAACATGTAAAGGCTCTTTGCTATGTTGAGTTTCCACCATTAGTAAGAGAGGCTTCGGTATTGATTATGCATTTATCGACATAAAACTTTTGACCAGTAATAGACCAAGGAGCGTAGATTTGGAAGGATGGACTTCTATGACACATTTAGAAAACATGGACTCCCAAGGTTGGAAGGACCCTCAGAGGTCTCCCAGGCTAACCTTCTTATCCAATAGATAACTTCCAAACAGTCCTGACTTGTGGCTGCCCAGTTTCTAGCCAAGCCATTCTGTGATACTGTGTGCTCATTGGCTCCTACAGCACCTTGGGCCTGTGGTGGCCACTTGGTTCGCTTCTGTGGAGCCAATTACAGACATGCTTCAGAGATATTGTGAGTTTGTTCCAGACCACCACAATAAAGCAAATATCACACTAAAGTGAGTCAAGTGAATTTTTTGGTTTCCCAGTGCATATAAAAGTTATGTTATACTATACTGTTGTCTATTAAGTGTGCAATAGCATTATGTCTAAAAAAGTATATACTTTAATTAAAAAATACCTTATTGTTAAAAAAAAGCTAACCATCATCTAAGCCTACAGCAAGTCATAATCACTGATCACAGATCACCATAACAAGTATAATAATAATAAAAAAGTTTGAAATATTGTGAGAATTACCAAAATATGACACAGAGACATGAAGTGAGCAAATGCTGTTGGAAAAATGGCAACAATAGACTTGTTCAATACCGGGCTACTACAAACCTTCAATTTGTAAAAAACACAGTATCTGTGAAGTACAATATGAAACACAATAAAATGAGGTATGCTGTATGTTCCCCCTCCACCCCGGGATTTCTACCCACAGAACTGAGTTCTGCTCATTTGACCTAACACTAAGCCCATTTATCCCTTCTCCCAAATGATAGCTCTCTTATTTCTCTTGAACTTTCTTTTTCTTTTTTTTTTTCAGACTAAACAACCCAGTTTGATAATTTTTAGAATTCATCATGATTTACTAGTATCACTGGTCTGTGAAAGAAGCAAATACTGTTCATTTCTAATACCAGCTGATAAATGACTTATTCCTAGCAGCAACTTCAGGAACAATGGGAAATCTGCATTTTGGTCTATTCTGTTTGAAAATCTTATTCTCAAATCTGTGTTTTTTGGAAAACCGAGAATACTCGAAACCTAGTGCTGAAAAAACATGTGTTTTTCATTTTCACCTGACATATTACATCTTAAGGCATCACGCTGGGTGTGCAGCAGCTGAAAAAGTTTTTAAAAATGTAGCTGCTCGAAATTAGTGATACAGGGACACATGGTAAAGCACAATGGTCAATGAATAAAACAGTTTGCTTTATAGCTTGGGGACTGTAATCATTCTGATTAAATAGATTACCATATAAAAGGACAATAGCATGGTTAAGAGTCTTAAGAAATTACCCATACATTTTCAACCATTTTCACCTTGATCACCACCCTGCTACTTAAGGGAGTGACTTTTTACAACACAGAAGAGGTATATCTGTAGGTTCCTTCAGTATTGATTCAACAGTTATTAAGTGCCTCCGTTGTATTCTAAGCAGAGTCTATGGGCTATCAACACTGTGGGATGTGTATGACTATCTTCCCTGTGTTACAGAAAAAGAAACTAGGCACAAACATGAGTAACTTATCCAAAGTTACACAGATAGTAAGTGGTCTCCCTAGGGTTAGAACCAGAGATCTGACCCCAAAGTGCATGGTCTCAAATGCCACCTGAGTCCAGCAATGGGACTTGGAGACGTATGGAAATCTTTTTACCCTGAGCGGCTGAGTGTATCTTGGGCAAGATTGTTTGTTCCTCTCTGTGGTAAGGATATTTGCATTCTGATTCCAAAGTATCATCTGCTTTAATCTGCTTCTAAACATTCTGAACCCCAATTGCAATGTGTGGGGCTTTTCTCTGCACCTCCAAGGCAGTTCTCCAGCCCCAGCGGGGTGTCCTACAGTTCAACTCAATTCTGATACTGTCTACCCCAAGGTAGCATCAGCTCCCACAGGTTAAGGGCACAGGCCTGCAAGACTGCCCCATCCCCTGCCACTTCAGACCCCAGTTGCAAGTCCAGGCTGTCACCTGTGCTTCTGACTGACCATCTATAGATTGGAGGTTCCAATGACCCCCTCCTTGGATTTGATTAATTTGCTAGAGCAGATCACAGAACTCAGAGATACATTTTACTTCCTAGATCACAGTTTATTATAAAAGGATATAACTCAGTNGATTGGAGGTTCCAATGACCCCCTCCTTGGATTTGATTAATTTGCTAGAGCAGATCACAGAACTCAGAGATATATTTTACTTCCTAGATCACCAGTGTATTATAAAAGGATATAACTCAGTAACGGCCAGATGGAAGAGATGCCTAGGGCAAGATGTGGGGAAAGGTCATGAAGCTTCCATGCCCTCTCCAACTACACCACTCTTCCTGAATCTCCAGGTCTTCACCAACCTGGAAGCTCTCTGAAACTCATCCTTTTGGGTTTTTATGGAGGCTTCGTTACATAAGCACAATTGATTAAATCATTAGCCATTGGTGATTGATTTAGCCTCCAGCTCCTCTTCCCCCCCCCACCCCCTGGAAATTAGGGGCTGGCATTGAAAGTTCCAAGCCTCTAATGTTGGTTCTCTGGGCAGTCAGGCCCATCCATAGGTGGGGTCCAAAAGCCATCTAATTAACATAATGAAAGCCATCTTAGGAAATTCCAAGGGTTTCAGGAGCTCTGTGCCATGATAAGTCTCAGTATCACATCCTTCCACTGGAATACCTGGAAACTCCACGTTTTTTTGCTTTGTTTTTTTTTTTAGTGCCCTTGATAGTCATTTGTGAGTTGTTTTCTGTATGGTGTGTGGCAGAAAGAACCCCAAAACCAAAAGCCAGAAGCCCGGAGTTAGAGTCACAACTTTACCAGATAGGAGCTGTGTGTCACTGGGGAAAGGAATCAGTCCTTTGGGATTCAGTTTCTTCATTTGTAAAAACATCCACTTCTCAGATTTGTGGTATAGATTCTTTTATTCAACAAATAGTGAGTATCTCCTATGTGCCAAGCATTGGTAAAGCTTTGGGTATGTGTTGGTAGATAAAGTAGACCCAAGAGCTTCCTTTTTGTAGAGCCTGCAGTCAATTGAGGAAGCTAGCCAAAAAGAAGTAAGCAAACACATGCATAATTACACCTTTGGGTAAGAGTTCCAAAGGAAATGAAAGATCTCAGCATTGGGAAATTGAGTGGGTAGGAGCACCTTTGAGATAAGGTGACTGGGTATGCTCCCTCTGAGGAGGATGTGTCCAAAAGATGAGGAGGCATCTGCCAAGGGAAGAGTCGGGAGAATTGCAGGTCTAGAACTGGCATTTTTAAGGGCTCTGAGCTGGGAAATAGGATTAAAATAAAATTAAACCTATATGTGTACAAGGGCGCTTGGTAAATGAAAATAGACTAAACACATGGAAGTAACTTCTATTGCAAATGAAAAATAGCAATGGCCACTTGCAAAATACAGCTCCGACCATGTTCTTCCCATAAGAGTCAAGGCTAACATTCCAACCCAGTGAAGTTTGTTCCATTTCCACAAGATAACAGCCTTTATCCCCCTACACCAAAATTTTAGGTGCATGGACTGAACAAACACAAGCAGTAATGTTTTCCTTGATTTCCATCATCTACCAAGGAGCAGAACTTCCTCCCTCTCTCACTTTTCCATTTCCTCCACCTCCTGTCCTTTCAGATTGGGCAACAATTTCTAAAAATTTCCTGCAGTTGACTGATGACAGGACATGGGTGTCTGGAGTCTGAACTGCCTGAGTAAAGCAGGATGAGATGGAGGAAAAGGAGCTGCAAGGGTTCCTCTCTATTCTTTGCTCTCTGTCTCCTCTTGGTGCCTTGATTTGGAGTGACTGTCAGAAGGGCTGAGCCCCTACTTTTCTTTTCAGATGTGTTGGTCTTTACATGTTCTGTTCAGGGCCCTTAAATACATCTGTGGTAGGGGTGCCTGGGTGGTATAGTTGGTTGAACGTCAAACTCTTGGTTTTGGCTCAGGTCATGATCTCAGGGTCGTGGGATCAAGCCCCATATCGGTCTCCAAGCTCAGCTTGATATTCTCTCTCTCCCTCTCCCTCTACTTCTCCCCTCTCNGTGGGATCAAGCCCCATATCGGTCTCCAAGCTCAGCTTGATATTCTCTCTCTCCCTCTCCCTCTACTTCTCCTCTCTCTCAAATAAATAAGTAAATCTTTGAAGATAAAGATATATAATATATATCGATATCGATATCTGTGGTATGTAAAGAACATCAGTAATGTTAAAGCAGGAAGGACCTACCGTAATGGATCCTTGGGGTATGGAGAATACCATGACTTGCTTCTGGTTAGTGTTTCTTGCACAGGAGATGTGACTGAGGTCTCAGCAAAAAAGTCATGAAAAATGGATATTCTGCCCACCCACTTGAAAGTTAGCCAGCTTCTGACCCCAGCCAGCCTCTATGGCATCACCCACTGGCATTTTGTTCATAGCGTTCATCATTCTCGGAAATAATGTTGTGTATTTATTTATTTTATTATTTACCTCCCCCACTACAGTGTAAGCATAAAGTGCTCATCTGTCCTGTTCACCCTGTGTCCCCAGATTTCAGACTAGTATCTATCATATAATGGGTACCTGAGGGCTGAATGATGAATGCGGCAATAGATCAAATTATAATAGTGAGAGCCAATACTTCTGTAGCTCTCATCAAATTCTAGGCACTTCTCCAAGCACTTTAAAGATATTAATCCATTTAATCTTTATGATAAACACATGAGGTAGGCATTAGTATTATTCCTGTTTGCAGATGAGTAAACTAAGGCACAAAGAAATGAAGTAATTTGCTCAAGGTCACACAACTAAATGCTACAACTAGGATTCAGACTCTCACTGTCTGGCTTTAGAATCTGTACTTTTATCCACCATACTGATGATATTCTTCTTTTTTTTAAAGTAGGCTCCATGCCCAGTGTAGAGCCCAACACGGGGCTTGAACTCACCACTCTGAGATCAAGCCCTGAGCTGAGACCAAGAGTCAGACACTTAACTGACTTAGCCACCCAGGCACCCCATCACACTGATATTCTATTGAACATGTTGCTATTCCAAAAGAAATACTGACGATCCCAAAACAAAACAAACAAAATCTTTTACAACAAAATTATTTCCCACAGATGAGAATCTTGGCCAGTTTAACTAAAAGAGGACTAAGTCTTGTGTGCACATGCGTGCGTGTGGAAAGAAAAGAAATGTAGAAAATTTGACACTATGAATATTCTTTTAGCCTGAACTCTTAGGTGATCGGGAGTTACTTTTGCTTCTGCCTACATCTCACATCTAGAAAAATACTTTTGAGAACACTTGGAGAGTGGGTAAGGAACGCGTCCTTTCTATCAACAAATACCATTTCTACCCTGTGTAAGGTGCTCACACGGTGGTCAGGCCAGGCTGAGAATGATGAGTCGGAAGCTTACTGGCATCCTTTTGATTTGCTGGCCACTTTTCAATATGGATTTAACAGTGATGACAGTGATGGTGAGGATTCATGATAGAGGGAATGGGGAAGGAGGATTATGAATGTATGGGCTTTATGAGCTTGTCCAAAGAAATAAATACAGTGGCAGTGGCCCTGTGTCTCACTTTGGGTCGCCTTGGTCCTGCATCTTCAAATCTAAAAGATAATAATCTAGCCTGTCTCCAGTTACTGGACAGCACAAATTCTGTGCTGCCTATAAAATGAGACCAAATCTCTAAATCACTGTTATCTGAAGCCAGGAGTCTGGCTCTTAAACAAAAGAGTGAAAAGAAAATCAATGAGTCTGAAATCTTAGCCTGCCTTCTTGGCTATCTGATCAGTCAGGATTCCCAGAATAAAAAATAAAATGAAGGTAACTGATAACAATTTTGAGCCTCATCTTTTTCTCAGGGTTTTATAAGTGTGATCTTGGTGTTTCCCATTATAGCCTTAAAACATGGCAGACCCATTTCCGCACGAATTTCATTTGAGCTTTAATCTACCCATCCAGGCTGTCTCTGAACATGATTGGCAGCTCTTGGCTCCAGAAGGAGTTTCTTTTTAAAAAAACTATTTTCACCCAAAGCTTTAATCATGTCATTTCCCTTTCAGACCAGTGGAACAGACAAATGCATACTCATGAATTAAAGTAAACTGGTAGTTTATAATGGGAAAGGCAAAGAGATGCTCAGATCTCCTCATGCATTGCTCTTTCCTTAAGGAAAAATATTTTAAAGTTTATATTGTTACATCACTTTGACAATTTTTCTTTAAAAATTATGAGCTATGCATTGGGAAAGTCCATTTTCATCCACTGCTCCAAAATCTTAAATGGCCTGACCTCTAGGGACCTTACAAGCCCTCCCATATGTATCTTGCCTTATTGCCTCAGTTGTCAAACTGGTTCTCCTGAGCGACTAATGCCTCGCACTTTGATTATGTGGCTCATCTCTCTTTTTTCCATAAACCAAAATCCTACTACTCATCCTTCAAGCTTTGCCTTCTTCTCTGACTTTTTAGATCTGATCCCCTTTCTTCTCTGAACTCTTAGAGGAATTTAGTCTGTATCTCTAATATCGTCCTTTAATTTTATATATTTTCATTTATTTTTTCATGTTTTATGCATATCACTATTTCCTTTTCAAAGAGATATAAGTAGCTTAAAGTTCAGTTACTGTGTCAGTTAGGAATGCATTTGCCTGCAAGTAAGAAAACACAAAAACAGGTGTGTTGTTCTTATGGAACAAGAAACACTTAAAAAGTACTCAAACCCATAGACCAATCTTAATGGATCCTTTGGTCTTTTTTTTTTTTTATCATCATGGAAAGATTACTAGAAGGTTTAGCTCAGCTCTCAAGCTGCAGAAACAAAAAATGTGACATTTTGAAACTATACACTGCCCAAATTAGTCAGCAATATTTTATCTTCGTACTTCTTCTGTGCCTCTTCTGTGCTTCTATATCTATCTTCTGTCTATCTATCATCTATCTATCTATCTATCTATCTATCTATCATCTATCATCAGTCTGTATTTATTTTGATTTAGGGTTGCTTATTTTTGGACCAGTCTATTTCAGTTTTCTACTCTATAGGACCTCTTGATTTTTTTTTTTTTAAGATTTATTTATCTGCCCCAATCCCCTAGAGTCCACAGTCTCTCATGGTTCATTCTCCCTTCTGTTTACCCCCCCTTCATTCTTCCCTTCCTTCTCCTACCAATCTTCCTATTTCTTATGTTCCATAAATGAGTGAAACCATATGATGTCTTTCTCTGCTTGACTTATTTCACTTAGCATAATCTCCTCCCATCCAGTCCATGTTGCTACAAATGTTGTGTAATCGTTCTTTCTGATGGCTGAGTAATATTCCATTGTATACATGGACCACAACTTTTTTTTTTAAAGATTTTATTTATTTATGTGACAGAGAGACAGCCAGCGAGAGAGGGAACACAGCAGGGGAGTGGGACAGGAAGAAGCAGGCTCCCAAGCAGAGAAGCCCGATGTGGGACTCGATCCCGGAACGCCGGAATCACGCCCTGAGCCGAAGGCAGACGCTTAATGACTGCACTACCCGGGCGCCCCTGGCCCACAACTTCTTGATCCAGTCATCTGTTGAAGGGCATCTCGGCTCCTTCCACAATTTAGCTCTNGGGTGCCCCTGGCCCACAACTTCTTGATCCAGTCATCTGTTGAAGGGCATCTCGGCTCCTTCCACAATTTAGCTCTTGTGGACAATGCTGCTATGAACATTGGGGTGCATANAACATTGGGGTGCATATGGCCCTTCTCTTTACTACGTCTGTATCTTTGGGGTAAACACCCAGTAGTGCAATGGCTGGGTCATAGGGTAGTTCAATTTTTAACTTTTTAAGGGACCTCCACACTGTTTTCCAGAGTGGCTGTACCAACTTGCATTCCCACCAACAATGTAGGAGGGATCCCCTTTCTCCACATCCTCTCCAACAATTGTTGTTTCTTGCCTTGTCTATCTTTGCCATTCTAACTGGCGTAAGGTGGTATCTCAGTGTGGTTTTGATTTGAATTTCCCTGATGGCATAATGATTTTGAACATCTTTTCATGTGTTGTTAGCCATTTGTATGTCTTCATTGGAAAATTGTCTGTTCATAGCTTCTGCCCATTTTTTGATTTGATTATTTGTTTCACGTGTATTGAGTTTGAGAAGTTCTTTGTGGATCTTGGATACCAGTCTTTTTT